>NW_005842064.1:680702-693093 GCF_000455745.1 Alligator sinensis | reverse complement strand
GCACCACCCCTGCCTGGGCTGCCAGTCAGGTGCTGCCTGAGCTCTGAAAAAGATTGGGCCCCTCAGAGCTCAGGTGGCACCCAGCTGGCTGGCAGCCCAGCCAGCGGTGGCAGGGTGGAGGAGTTCTGGAGAAAAAAAGTATTGGGCTCCTTGGAGCCCAGGTAGCACCCCCCTGTCTGGCAGTCTGGCCAACTGTGGTGTGGGGGAGTGAGCTGTTGGCTGGCCAGGGGTTACCTGAGCTTGTAGGGGCCTGACCCTTTTTTTCTCTGGAGCTCACTCTCCCTGGGCCACCACCAGTGGGATCAGCAAGCTGGCCTGGGTGGCAGCAGGAGGCACTGCAGCTCCAGGGCTGCGGTGCTCAATGTACCCAGTACCCCACTGGGCGAATTGTGGTGCCTGGCCCCACTATGCCCTTGTTCAGAAGGGGCCACTGCATCCTGGGATGCTGAAGGATTTCAGCTTGGGCAGAATAGCTGTAAGGAGCGGCCACACCCATGGAACAGGAGCAAAATCAGGTGGATTAGAGATAATCCTGTCCTGGAGTAGCATAACTTTAAACTGAATCATGAGTGCTTTAAACCACTTAAAGGTGTTACTGTGCAGCCAATCCAGGGGTTAAGAGGTCCAGAAGCCACCTAAATTTACCATGTAACAAGGTCCTGTGCTTGCTATTTATGCATACAAAGAGAAGTTGCTCTGTGTCCACACACACACTCATGAATTGCTTTTGTTTAGACTCACCCACATATAATGATGTCTGTTTGCACACACTGCACATTTCATGTTTACACACACGCAGCTTCCTATAGCAGGAAATGTTGACTTTGGCAGAACAGACTGTGTCTGCTATCTATTACTCATTATCCCTTGTTAATGCAACTGGATACCACCCTGCTTTCTGCTTTGTTTAACAAACATGCACAGAAAAGTGCTGCCCTCTAACTTTATTACAAATCACTTTCAATTCAGGTCCAGAAATAGCAGAGGTGGTGTGGTAAAAATGTCTCATGATCTCTTATGCAAGCTGCACAAGGCCTTACGGCCTTGTGTGGGGGCTGCTTTTTCTTTTTCTCCTCCTGCAGTAGATAAGCAGTGTCATAATAAGAAACAGTCCAAGCAACGCTGGCTTTGTGATAAGGTTCAAAGCTTCTTGTTAGAACACCTACATTTTGTAATCATCATACTCGCTCATTATCCTAGAGTTACACCAAAACACAAGGTTACTAAGGGGCACATAGGTCGGGACTGCGCATGCGGCAGGTCTTTTTGCCGCAGTTCCATTTTAGGACTACGCATGTACTAAACTTTGCAGAAAAATATAACCAATCACGTTGGAATCTTTTGTTCAGGTTAGCTATAAAAATGAAACCTCGGGCACGGCTCGGGGTCGACTTCGCTTTGAGCACTTAGCTCGGTTGTCGAACTTGTTTGCAAACAATAAACTCGAGTTGGACCCAGCCTGAGTGTGTGACTCTCTCCTTGAGGTAAATTGGACAAAGCCTCCGGGGGCACGAAACTAGCAATTTGTGCAACAGTGGGAAGCACTAAGTTGCTAAGCTGGGCCCTTTTCAGAAAGCTATTTTCACTAAGTTAAACAGGCAACATATGTACCTAAAGTTCATCACATAGACTCATAGAAAATTAGGGTTGGAAAGGACCTCAAGAGGTAATCTAGTTCAATCCCCTGCTCAAAGCAAGACCATCCCTAACTAGATCATTCCAGCCAAAGCTTTGTTGAGCTGGGCTTTAAAAACCTCCAAGGATGGAGATTCCACCAGCTCTCTAGGTAACCCATTCCAGTGCTTCACCACCCTCCTAGTGAGAAAGTCTTTCCTACTATCCAACCTAAACTTCCCTTGCTTCAGCTTGAGACCATTATTGTCCCTTGTTCTGTCATCTGTCACCACTGAGAACAGTCTAGCTCCATCCTCTTTGTAACCACACTTCAGGAATTGAAGGCTGCTATTAAATCTCCCCACAGTCTTCTCTTCTGCAGACTAAATAAGCCCAGTTCCCTCAGCCTCCCCTTGTGTGTCATGTGCCCCAACCCCCTAACCATTTTTGTTGCCTTCTGCTGGACTCTCTCCAAGTTGTACACATCATTTCTGTAATAGGGGGCCTAAAACTAGACAGTACTCCAGATGTAGCCTCACCAGTGCAAAATAGAGTGGAATAATTAGTTCCCTTGATCTGCTGGCAACGCTCCTACTAATGCAACCCAGTATGTTGTTGGCAACAAGGGCACACTGTTGACTCATATCTAACTTACTGTCCACTGTAACCATTAGGTCCTTTTCTGCAGAGCTGCAGCCAGTTGGTCCCAAGCCTGTAGTGGTGCATGGGATTCTTCCTTCCTAAGTGCAAGACTTTGCACTTGTCCTTGTTGAACCTCATAAGATTTCTTTTGATCCAATCCTCCAATTTGTCTAGGTCACTCTGAATCCTAGCCTTACCCTCCAGCATATCTACTGTTCCCCCCAGTTTGGTGTCATCTGCAAATTTGCTGAGGGTTCACTCCATCCCATCTTTCATATTATCCTTGTTAATGAAGATATTGAACAAAACTGCCCCAGGACCAACGCCTGCAGCATTCCACTAGATACCAGCAACCAATGAGACCTTGAGCCATTGATCACTACCCATTGAACCTGACAATCCAGCCAGCTTTCTATCCACCTTACAGTCCATTTATCCAACCCATAGTTCCTTAGCTTGCTTGCAGGAATACTGACCATATCAAAAGACTTGCTACAGTTAAGGTATATCACATCCACTGCTTTCTCCGCATCCACAGAGCCAGACATCTCATCATAGAAAACAATCAGATTGGTCAGACATGACTTGCCTTGTCCACACTGACTGTTTCAGATCACTTTCTTCTCCTCCAGGTGCTTAGAAATTATTCCTTGAGGACCTGCTCCATGATTTTCCAGGGTTTGAGGTGAGGCTGACTGGTCTGTAGTTCCCTGGATCCTCCTTCCCTTTCTTAAAGATGGCACTAATGTTTGCCCTTTGCCAATCATCCGAGACCTCCCTTCATTGCCACAAGTTTTCAAAGATAATGGCCAGTGACTCGGCAATCACATCAGCTAACCCCATCAGCACCCTCAGATGCATTGTATCCGGCGCCATGGACTTGTATATATCCAGCTTTTCTAAATAATTCCTAACCTGGTTCTTTCACCACTGAGGGCTGCTCACCTTCTCCCCAAACTGTGCTGCCCTCTGCAGTAGTCTGGGAGCTGACCTTGCCTGTGAAGACCAAGGTAAAAAAGGCATTGAGTACTTTTCTCCCTCATCTGTCATTAAGTTACCTCCCACATTCAGTAAGGGACCCACCCTTTTCCTAACCTTCCTTTTGTTGCTAACCTACTTGTAGAAACCCTTCTTGTACCCTTCATGCCCCTTGCCAGCTGCAACTCCAATTGCACTTCAGCCTTCCCGACTTCATCCGTGCATGCCCAAGCGATATTCTTATACTCCTCCCAAGTTATTTGCCCAAGCTTCCACTTCTTGTAAGCTTCCTTTTTTTGTTTAAGCTCACTGCAGAGTTCTCTGATAAGCCAAGCTGATTGCCTGCCATATTTGCTATTCTTCCTGCACATCAGGATTGTTTGTTCCTGTGCCCTTAGTAAGGCCCTTCGGCCTTGTTCCTGCAGTCTCAGTAAAATACAACCAGGTCATCTGGACTTCTTTCCCCCTTAGACTGGCTTCCCAGGGGATGCTGCCCATCAGTTCCATTAGGGAGTCAATGTCTGCTTTTCTGAAGTCCAGGATCCAGACACTGCTGCTCTCCTTTCTTCCTTTATTTAAAACCATGATTTTCACTTCCCTGGCAATCAGCAGCAAATATCCTGGGTGGTGGGGCCTCTTCACCAATCATGGGTGGAGGGGGCACAAGCAGTGAAATTAAAAACATTAAACATATCACTGCAGGGAGCACTTTCAGCATGATTTACAGAAATCCCTACACATGAGGTCATCTAGTCCAGCCCATTGCTAGAGGCAGGATCATCCCTGACTAAACCATCCCACTCAAATGTCTCTCTAACCTGCTCTTGAATCTTCCAGGGATAGAGACTCCTCAACTTCTTTAGGTAGCCTTCTCCAATGCATAACCACCATCATAGTCTGAAAGTTCTTTCTCATCTCCAATCTAAATTTCCTCTGCAGCAGGTTGAAACCATTGCGCCTAATCCTGTACCTTACAGCTACAGAGAAATGTCTAGCTTTATCCTGTTTGTAATTGCCTTTTGGGTATCGCCTTTTGAAGACTGTTATCAAACCTCCCCCCGCCCCCAAGTTCTTTTGGACTTTCCTCCTAAGTCCTGTTTCACAGGCTGCTAATCATTTTTGCCACTCTCTTCTGGACCCTTGAAGTCTTTCTTGAAGCGTGGGGCCCAAAACTGGACACAGTACTCCAGGTAAGGCCTCAGTAGTGCCAACAGAAGGGGGATATCCAAAAGGAGGAGGAGAAAATTACAGCCACACAAGTCATGGGTTATTTTTCAAGCCAGCATTCTTTTGCTTTTGGAGGAAAGTGTATGTTTTGTAATGCAGCAAATGTGATAATACTTTGTACATACATAACACAGGCTCTTTGATTGTGGGATCTCAAAGCACTTTGTAAACCATCACTGATTGCTTGATAAACATGAAGAGGAAAGACCAAACTTAAAAAAAATGATGGGGAAGAAAGCTGCAATCTCTTGCATTGAGGTATCTTCTGTATTTCTAGTATATAAGACTGCCACCTAACCACAGTCATTTTTGCATTTAATTAATAGGATAAGCCATCCCATATCCAAGTCCACAGATAATGACCTTGTAATGCAGTGTGACAAGCCTCCCATATCATTAAGTTTAACTGTCACAGTAAATACTGGATTGTCATGAAACCCTGGCAGATTTTCTCTCTTTTCTTGTGTGTGCTCAGCAAGAACTTCTCTAGGGAATGGTATGCTGAAGCCCTGAGATGATACAGCACAGCAATGATGGGAATGTGAGGAGTGAAGACAGAAGTGAATGTACACTGGGGAAAAGGCAACTTTCATACCTCAGGGGCTTTGCAGGGTGATGAGGCAGGCATAACTTCCAACCAAGTGGCCTCTGACCCCTGCTGTTGCATTTGTTTCATGACAAGTCTGCTTTTAACTAATGCTGGTCAAAGCATGTATGTTAAGTGTTTTCTGATTAAAATATTAGTTTTTTTACTAAATCAATTATTTTTCCCTTCAAGAAAATGTCTGTATTCTATGGAATTTATTTTTTGTCAAAAAAGACCTCAAATCAAACTATGGCAAACAAAAACCACAATGCGTTTACTTGGACATGCTGCTGCTGGGCCCCATGGATGTTTTGGTTTAGCTGCCTTATGTTCCCAGCCCTCTCTCTTCTTTAATGATCTTGATGTTTTGCTGTTCAAACTAATCCTTTTCCTGCAATTTTGCTGTCTGTTAGCCACTCCTGGTGGCTATTTTACAACCCTGCAGATTGTTTTTAGCTTTAGCTAAAAACCGTGGCTCAGGTATGGTAATATTAACTCGGGTGTAGAAATGACTTCCAGTGAAGCACTGGAGGTCCTGTCAAGACTCCGAGGAAGGATAAACTTTGTTATGAGTAAGAGACATACATTTAACTATAATGACTGCAGGACTAATACATATTTTTGACTATTTTCTGCTTAGCTCATTGTGGTTTTTTTTTTAATCGATATATAATCTATCAAATGGGTGCACATTTCAATAGTTATATTTGTTTTTGCTTTGATCTTAAACTGAATAATATAGTGCTAGCCCTATCACATATTAAATGTAAAACAACTAGCTTCCCTTCAGCTGGAGGAAAATATGTTGTGTTTTCGACATGATGATGTGCCACACTATCTGAAGCTCCCTTGTCAAAATCCTAGATCCACCCACATTTTCACTCATTTATACGTACCATGCTCCGCAGCCAGACTATACCTCCTATGAGGCACCAAGGCCAGGAGTAGTGGGTCCTGAGGGAAGACATGGTCAAGTGAAAGAGCTCAGTTCAGAGTAAATGGGAGCAGGAGGCACCTGAATTATCACTTCCATTAATGGAGCAGCAGTATTCCCAAAGCAAAATCTTTTAGGTAAGATAATTAGGTTCTCAACCTTTTTTTTGGGGGGGTGGGGATTTTTGGGGGGTGCGGGGGGGGCTGGTTTTTAAATTCCAATCAAAAACATTAATGTTTTTCATAGGAAAACCAAAATTGACTACCTCTAGCCTTTACCTTGGCCCTTTGCTTTCCAGCCGCCAAGCCTTTCATGCTCATCCCTTATCACAGAGCTTTATAACAGCTCTCCCTTTCTCTGCACATGGGAAAGATCATGTCATGGACTCACCTCTCTCTCCAAATGCTCACTTACAAATCTCAAAATATTCTCATCTATCGGCTAACATAAGGGTCACTCCTTATAGCATAATATGAAGGCCATTAAGTTAGAAGCCTGCATTTCATTAAGCAAGGATTTGATAAGGCAGGTAGGGTTACAGGGCAAAGTGGCTATGGGAATTCAATGAGTTTTAAACCTCCACTTCTGTTAATAAAATCAAACAATACATCATAAAAGTGTCCTGAAAATGGCTCAACAAATGAAGCTGAACTGCATGATAGATGGAGATTTATGAATGTTAATACAGACGGACTTTATGTTGATAGTGGGTGTGGAGACTGAGGCAACAGAAATGTATAGCGCTAACTCCAGACTAGAACCTTATCTCTGCATCTCTTCTGCAAGGTAGGAGTCAGTCTCCCAAATCAAAATCTGTGCCCCTGATATGTGCTTCAGATAGCAGCTTGTTTTCCAGGTGAGAACTAACCACAGTCTCACAAGAACACCTCTTCCTGCAGAATTACAGTCCAAGATGGCAGTAATCTCACATGAGCAAATGGTTCAATTTGGGATTGAAAATACATAAGAACTGCCCATGAGGTTTCATTCCTATTAGTGTCAACCCTCAACATTAGTCCCAGAACAGCTTCAGACATAAACCCTGATCCTTAACTTAAACTTAATCCAGATCCAGATCAGAGCACTCTTATTCAGACATCACGGAGTTAATTTTCTATTGCCCTAAACCCAGTGCAGTCATTTGCACTAGGAAAAGTGGGTATACAATGCTACCATTCTGATTTGTGGGGCAGGGGCACATTATACTTTATGTTCTCCTTGTCAGTCAAGGCAATGTTGAACTGGGTACCAAGGAAAGTTAGAAAAATAAACATTAGTAATACATGAACCAATCTATACATGCTAAAGACCAAGTTTTAGGCCAGTCAGAGCCAATCTAGGTGGGCCACAAATTAGTCCTACAGCCTCCCTGAGGGCCACTCCAATTTGCTACTCTGCTTTCTGCTTCTAGCCCTGTGCTCCCTGCCTGATTTGCTGCTCTGCTTTCTGCCTCATCTGCCACTGTGTTGCAATGCCTGTCTCCTCCCTAATCTCCTGCATGACACACAGAGGCTGCCCATGCCACTTGTGGCACCTGCAATGCAGATTGGCCACCACTGTTCCAGGCCATTTCAAAAGAAAACAAAAAACCCACCACACACTTGATATCCACCCAGTAGAATCCCATATGAAATGTATTACCTGTCCAGGAATTGCTGATTGTGCCTAGACCATATAACACTGCTTCCAACAGCCTTTGCAAGTGACTATTCTTAGATTAACTCTTAAGGAAGGGTACATGGCTTGCATATACCAAAAAGAGTCATCCCCTGATGCATTATCCATCTCTCCCACAGCAGTATGACTGGATTTGACTGCATCAGAAGTGAAGCTTTTTGGTAGGAAGCACCAGAATGGAGAACAGAATCATGAAGCATGATAACTGGGAACCTGTGAATCCAGCACATTAATCTTTTTTATGAGGGAATCATCTTCCTATATGTATTTTCACTACAATCCAAAGGTGCAATATCAGCTTGTGCAGACATTCCTGGGCTAACTTAAACTAGCCAGCTGGGGGGCTGGTACTGTAGCATTAAATGCTGCATTAAACCTGGTGTAGGCAGAGCACCTACTGCACCCTATGCTGTTGCACTTCTGCTGTTATTGGTACTCAAGCCAGCTAGTTTAAATTTTGCTTGGGTTATATCTATGCAAGCTGCAATTCTACCTTTAGATTGCAATGTTAACATACCCTCTGTGAGTGGCTATGTTTTTAAATGTAATGAATTTTTAGCCCACTACAGCCAGATGCAGACTACCTGGGCCTGGTCTCCACCTAGAAGTTTCCCCTCCCACTTCTGTCCTTAGCAGGGACCTGTGCTGCAGCTGTTTGCTCACTGCATAGCTGCCTCCTCTGGGTTCTCTTGAGGAGAACCTGGATCCCAAGGCTGCCTGAATTTTGCCATCCCACCCTTCTTCAGCCCTGATTGCAGCCACCAGCCCTGGTCGCTGGTAGAAAGCATCCACTCTGCAGCCTTAATGAAGTGTGCAGCACTCCTCCTCATTAGGACTCGGCATTGTCAATAAAAGAGTCATTAAAGCAAGCTGATGGGGAATGGGAAAAAGAAGCAGAGGTGTTACAGCGCATCTACAGGGCAGAGGGCAGCTCCATCATACATTGTGACCAAACAGCAAAGGATCGATAACCACCTTTGCATTAAACCCAAACCCATCAGTCAGCCTGAGGAACAACAGGCTGCGTAAGGGCTGTGCTCACTTCACATTTCAACCTGCCTGGCTTCCTGTTTTTACTATGCCTTTTTTTCCCAGAACTGCTTCTCCTCTAAGTGCCCTACCAGTGCCAGCAGCTTTTCATCTCAAAGCCATATCCTGTGTGATAGGTTTCCAGTAACATTTGTTAAACACCGTTAGCAGTCCAGTCACACAACTGTTCCTGTCCATGACACAGGCATAGAAGGGAGTCCTCTAGGACAGTGTTTCTCAACTTTGTAGGTCGTGGCCCAAAAGTGTCACAAAAATATATGAAAGGGTTGTGAACAAACTTTAACAATGGATTCTTCTTTAAAGGAGAAAAATGTGGGAAACCGTGGCTTTTCCTTTGCAGGCTGGCAGAGTTCCAGCCTGCAAGGGGCTGATTCCTCCCCCTCCCCCGCCCCCGCCCCATCCCACATTTTGGGGTCTAGGGCCTGAGGGCAATGGGTTGGGAGTAAGGGGCACTGGGGCAGGACTGGCCATTGATGTTTACAAATGGGTCCTGATACAAAAAAGGTTGAGAACGCTGCTCTAGGACACCATTCTACTTCTTTCTTTACTAAGCACCATCCAGTCATTAATGTATTTATGTTTATGATGACTCCTGGGGCAGGACAGTGCTATTGTCCCCACTTGACAAATGAGGAACTGAGGCTCAGGGAGAGGAAAAGGGACAAAGTGACTTGCCCAAGGCCATATACAATATTGGTAGCAAAGCAAGGAACTGACCTCAGGTCTCCTATTTCTGGGCTAACCAGCAAATAAGCTGTCCTCTCCTCTGTGTAAACTAAACATGGGCAAGTGCTGCTTTGACTTATATCTCTGTTTTGGGGGAGTGACAGCATAATACTGGAGCAGAATTTGAACTCGTGTCTATGGGTGTTACTGGTAGAAGGGCAGCATGAACCACTACTTGCCCCGAGTCTAGAGAGACTTACACTCTGTCACTGGTCTGTGTATGATCTTAGGTGAGTCTCCACCATTGGTTTCTTTCCAGTGATACCTCTGCCTCATCCATTTACACTATAAGCTCTTTAAGGTAGGATTTTTAGTGTGTGCTGTGCAGAGCTTAGCACAATGGAACCCAACTTGAGCTTGGGCCTTTAGATACTATATAATTAATCACAGTATGGGAAGGGTATTTATTCATTATTAAATCAGGGGTGTTCAACCCCTGGGCCCTTCAGTGCCTTGTCATCCAGCCCACAGGAGTCCCTATAGGTCTGTGGGGAGCCCTGCAGACTGAGGCCCTGTGTGCTAGATCTGACATGCAGGAAAGTGCAAGGCCCAATCCTGGCACATGAGGCCAGGCAGAGGCAGTTCAGGGTCCCAGAGCCCAATCCCTGTATGTAGGACTGGGCAGAGGTGGTACAGTCCCAGGGCTCCTATCCCAGCATGCGGGGGGGGGGTGTTGTGGGGGGCAGTACACTTCAGATCCAGGCATGTAGGACTAGGCAGAGGCAGCGTGGGGCCTCATGCAGCCCACAGAATGGCCCTGTGCCACTCATTTGCCCCACAGGGTCAAAAGGTTGAGTACCACTGATTTAAAGTATGTATGAGGAGGTGTCATACTCCGCTTGGGACACCTCTCCCACAAGTGAAAAAATTACATCATAAACCATCTGACTATGAGGGTGGTCAAGCATTGCAACAGGCTACCTAGAGAAACTCTGGAATCTCCATCCTTGGAAGTTTTCAAGAGCAGGTTAGACAGGCACTTGGTTGGGATGGTCTAGTCAGGGATGATCCTACTTCCACAGGAGGCTGGACTGGATAACCTTGCGAGGTCCCTTCTAGCCATACTTTCCTACGATTGTATGAACACAAGCTTGCCCATAAATATATTCACTTCAACTCACATATTCAACCACTTCAACAGACACGTAGGAAACCTGGACTCTGTAGTGTGCTTGGAAGGTGAAGGAAGCTGGGTGTCTGGCATTCCAAGGCAGAGCAGGAGTTCCAATTTTGCAGACTGTAAACTCCGTAAGGCAGGATCAGGAAACATCTTTTTGTTTTCTACTTGTGCACCACTTAGTGCAACAGGATACCAGTCCATGGCTGGGTTTCTGTTCTACTACCACGATACAAGTAATCATTAATAACAATGGAGATATACTTCATTGAGGACATTCTGAGTTATAGTTCAGGCTTAGATCTGGGGTTATTATTTTATCTACTTTGATTCCCAGCTGCAAAATTTGGATCTTGATCTGAGCAAATCTGAAGATGTTTGGAAATGGGCAGAGTTTTGCTGTGGAGCCATGTCTAGTTACTACAACTCAGAGTCTGATTCTGCTGCTGATTCTTTTCCTTGGGTTCCAGTAAGTGTTGAACAGCTCTCATTTTCACTGACTATCTGTCTTGTATGCATACCAGCACAGCCTCTGGCTTTTTTACTTTCCATTCCATCCAGGAAGAGCACACATCAAGTGCTGAAATATCCTTAGCCTGACGAAGGGTTTTTGAACCCGAAAGCTTGCTTAAAAATTGTTGTCCAACTATTTAGTTGGTCTAATAAAAGATATCAGATTCACCCAAAGAACCTGAACAGCTCTCAGATACTTATGGAGCAGGAGAGGTAGGTAAGCAAAGCAATACAAGAGGAGAAGACCAAGCAGGACACTTTACATTCATGTTTTTCCTGAATGACTCATTCAGAAGGGGCTCCTGACATATAAGATATTGGATAATAAAAATGACATGATTACATAATCTTTAGGATTATCAGACTGCATCATTCAACCTGGCATATCTGATCAGTAAACCAAAATACATTATTCAAGTGACCAGATGCAGTCTGGGATTGCCTTCCTCTAAAGCGCTGGTCACTGACAGAAGCAGGACATATCACTGGACGGACCAAAAGTCTGATCTGGAATTGTAGGGGCTGACATTCAGGAAGAGATGGACCAATGGTTTGTACTGGAAAGGCAAAAGAAACAGTGTGATCTGAACTGGCAAGAGCTGTTATATTGATATGGACAGACCAGTGGCCTAGCACACTCCAGGAAAAGCTACAATATCAAACTAGACAAACAAAAGGTCTTGAGATGTGCAAAAGATGCTGGGATACCAGTCTGAATGAATGAATAATCTGATCCAGTTTAGCGGATCCCCTGTTCTTATCCTGTGTAATGCCTCTAGAGAAAGGGTATCCCGGGGTCTATGTGAGAGCACGCACATCCTTATCTTATCTAATTACAAGAAATTTCAGATTAATTTCAGTGCAGCCACTTGAAAGGACTGTTATCAGCCAGGGCTTTGTGGTTTAACCTTGTTACTCTTTTGTTAACCTTTTAGAATGTCAGGGAGGGGAGAGCTGAGATTCTGGTGTATTAGAGGAGAAAAAAAAAGAACTCTAAAGGCTGTACAGCTATGGTTTTGTGTATTCAGCTCCACCTGCAGCTTGTGTGACAGGACAGCTGGCTGCTTACCTCCACTGACAGACGCCTGGTACCCAGCCACACAGAACAGCCCATAACAGGGACATGTCTCCTGCCAACCTCTCCAGATCCTTTGATATTTCCGACAGAGCAGTAAAGGACTCTGACTATCACATTTTACCTTGCATCTCTCAGCTCCTCAAAGGCTGCCCTGCTTGGTTTCCATAGCTACCCCCAATCAGATCTGGCTTCCTGTGAAATTGGATTTCAAAGCAAGACAAGCCTTCAAAGGAATTTGTCCATTTAACA
>NW_005842064.1:660567-680671 GCF_000455745.1 Alligator sinensis | reverse complement strand
ACCTGGCCCTAATATGATTAAGGAGGGGCTGTTATCATGTCGGGAGGCAGCATTGCATCTACAGCACAGAAACCTTGATGCTTCATGACAATTATGCAGTGGAATTTACCAGTCACTGCCATCATTTTCTCCGCCTCCTCCCCCTGCCACCACCCTAAATTTGTATCCAGTTCATATACTAAGAAGTCGAAGTGGCAAGCAAGCAAGCCGTGTTTGCTGGTGATCTGAAAGTCAGGACACCTGGGCTCCATTCTCAGCTGCGTTTAAGTTGACTGGTTAGTGCAGAGAGCTTGGCAGGACTCTTGGGTTTTCCTCCTGACTTAGCTGCTGACCTTCAGCAAGTTATTTAGGCCTGATTTTCAGAGGCAATAAATAATCAGAACTGATGGTGTTTAATATTTTTGAAAATCAGGCCATTTAACTGCCCATGCCTCAGTTTTCCCAGCAGGAAAATGGGTTGAATAATAATCCCCACTGCAAAGTAAATTTATCAGTTATCTTACCAAGTTCTAGTTATTGTTTGTCAAAAGGTTGCTATGGTGATACAAAGGTTATATATGAAATGATCCCGCCAATTCTTTGCAGTTGTATAAAAATGTCATCCTCAGAGATTTGCATGGATCACGGTTTGTTGGTCTTGCTGGCACATCTGGAAACAGTTTCATCAGTCCAGGGTACATGTGGCTTGCCTCTTCTTTTTAATTCAGTCTCAGGAAGCAGCTGCACTTTATTTGTGCATTGTAATGAATTTGGCTAGTGATTTTATACATGTAAATATGTAAATAATTTGTATGTATGTTTATGCTCATATACTCACATATATAGCTGTCTGAGTATCTATTTGTACATGTGGGGATGCACATATATACAGTACTACTGTAGTTTTCTGAATGCAATCAGAACCACACGGGCTTTATACTGCTGACAGGTACTGGAGATTTTTCTTTGGCTCAGGTATTTCAGGTAGGAGGATTGGAAGTCTTTCCCCAGCTGTCACTGTGGGGTGATGCGAGAATGATGACACTGAAGATCTATTTTGTTGTTTTTCTAGGTAAAATCCAAAAACAGATATGAAGTCTTAAGGTGGAGGGGGAGAGAGAGTGTTTTTTTCTCTATAACTGAAATACAAAATGGCAGTTGACACTGCAGCATGCAGGGAAACCACAATAAAGGCACAGTGTATAGAAAACAATATGGCAACATTGCCCTTTCAGGCTGAAATACCTACGTATACCAGATGGCCTATGGCTTTATTACACTATACCTTCCACTTTTCTGAGCCAAAAGTTAGCTCCTTTTGGCAAGTCGTATTTCTTTGTGTGTCATTACAGTACTGTGCTTCACGCGAAATGTTACAGTTCAGTTTGAAGCCCCATATAATAACTTAGTAAATGGTTTTGAGTTTACTATCTATTAGTCCACTTCTGCAATGAAATAAAAACGGTAAAACGTGGAAACACATGTCGCCCAAACCAATAACAAAACAAAACCAAACTCTTAATCTCACGTTTGTTCTTTATCTGATTGGTACCTGACTTAAACATGCCACATCCTTTCCCTCTTGTTTTGAGTGCCTGGGTCTCAGAAAGCAGGGCATGACATTCTTGATAATCACAATTCACACTAATTTACCAGACCATACTGGACTGGTACAGCGCTCCCCCGCCCCCCTTTAAATTATTCACAGTATTTGATTTATACGTCCTTACAGCCCACTGGTGAGGTAGGGAAATGAGGCCCAGAGTTACAAGATGATTATCTGAGGTTAAGCAAGAGTCTGTGGCACAGCAGGCAATTGGACCTGGGTCTCCTATGTGCAAGGCCAGTTGCCTCACATTGCAATGTCCTTCCTCCTACATGATGCACCTATCAAGCACTAAGATGCTAATATTATAACCATTTAGATAGGTGCTTAACTTTTCAACCAGGAATCGCCCCAAATGTAACAAAGTTAAGCTCATGCCTAACCATTTGCAGGAGCCCAACAGAAATGTGCCGCTTGTGTTCTGTTTAACTAGCACAAAAAAAAAAGAAAAAAATAAATCACTATGGTGGGACACATACCTGCATCGTCTCATGTGAAACTGCACCGCTATGGCAGCTTAACCTTGTATGGATCATCTCAGTGAAGTCAGCAGGACACATGATTCAGTTAGGGAAGGGTTGCCAGCTTCGGTCAATACACATCCTGAAATTCAGGAATAATTCAGACAGGGTATACACACAGACAGCTTGGGCCAGTTCATATATAATAGCAGATGAGGGGATATACGATTGTGTGTTAATCAAATTCAATGCCTGCTTTTTGTTATGGGCTCTGAAAATGAATGCAGGAATACAAAGTTTGTATTTATTGCAGTCAAGAAAATGGGTTAGAGGAATGGAGATAATGGAGCAATGCACTTAGTTCTTTCTCCAGGCAAGGCCCAGGCATAGGTACATGCATTGCAAGAAAGCAGAATTCAATTCCTTTCTGCTACAGAATGTAGGAAGTTGCATTTATAGTACACCAGAATACAGTTCTCTGCCTGTAGTCTGCAGGAAGGGGATCCTGCTTTGCTCTAGGACAGCGGTTTTCACCCTTTTTTAATTTGCAGACCCCTAAAAATTTCAAATGGAGGTGTGGACCCCTTTGAACTGTGTGTGGGTATTCACACACTTTTGCTTGATCATAATCATTTTTCGCGGACCCCCTCGACATAGTCTGCAGACCCACAGCAGTCCATGGACCACAGGTTGAAAACCGTTGGTCTAGGATACATACAACATAGTGCCTTCTCTGAGCCTAGCATAGGCTTGGGATGCAAAACAGCAATGTGTCACAAGCTTACATATGCACACAGAGACTGGTGCAGGGAGATCTGAAAGGCTGTATAGCATATATACTCTAGGACTCTCCCCATTAAAGTAGAGCAGTTGTTCTCAACCTTGCTAGAGGTACCCCTTGGAGAAATGCTAGCTCTTAGTTTTCATTCATTTTTGCCTATGGAAAAATAAACAGGGCAGTTTTTTCTGTTGCAGAGAACTCAGAAAGGCTGCAACAAGTCAGAATGTTTTTTGACACTATGGACTCCAATTTGAAACAGAAAGTTTATCTTGTAAATCATGTGTTAAGTGTTTGCACACCTAGCTGTGCTAACGTTGTGTGGCACCCTTGAAGGGATCGCGTGCCACCCCAGGCTGCCCCAGCACCCTAGTTGAGAATCACTGAGGTAGAGGAGAGTGAATTTTCAATTGCATTCCTACTGCGGTATCTCTATGCAGGTGTTTGCAGGGTGCAGTCTGGATAACCCCTCAAAGGTAGTTGCACACCTAGCTCTTATTAAGAAGTGACATCCCTTGAACTCCTGTAAAATATACACTGAAAACAAATGAGAGATCAGTGCCTGGCTCCCAGTGAGGCTCTCAGTTTAGGTGTCGCTCATGAAGTAGCAGCATCAACTAGTGAAGGAGGAGGAAGAGGGGGAGGTACTTTTGCAACAGTTCCTCCCCTCTTTTCACCACCTACTGGCCCTCCCTGCTTCCTTTCTCACTCAGTCTCTGCCCCTGAAGGACAGCAGGAGGAGGTTTTTGCACCTTGGGACAGTTTCCCTTGCCCTTCCCAATGCAGGCACCGGGCAGCTTCATCCCTGAGGAGATTCAGGGGCTCCTTGAAGGTAACCACAGCTTCCTCCCCCCAGTGCCCAGGGCCTCTGGTTGGAAGCTACTACAGTGGCTTTTTGAGTAGGAGCAAAAATTAGGGGTGCTTTTTCTATCTCTCAGCTTGGAGCAGGGAGCTCAGAAGCTGCTCCTTCAGGCCAGGTGAGGGACCCTAGGCTTCTAGGGCATGCGGGCCTTATTCCACTGTTTCCGCTGAGAACATGGCTGCCTGTCCAGGTGGCATGCTAACATTGCCTGAGGGTGAGTCCCTGTCTGAGTGGCACTGCATACAGGCCCCCCCCCCCCCCCCCCCCTTTCGCCCACCACCCCCACCCCCCCCCCCCCCCCCCATCCATTTGTGTAGGGGAGTGAGGGTACCTGAGATGTTTCAGCATTGCACAGCAATGCCACATCATATAGCGTGATGCCATCGGTAGTATGGGGCTACTCTGACGTGGCATGTAGATACCCCTGTGTGGCCTGCTGCCGCTCTATGGGTTCTTATACTGAGTTTTTCTGACAGTATCCGATTGCTTTCCAGACAGAGTATTAGGCAGCATGATTAACGTGTTGGTGTCTTGCACTGGCCCAGAGGCACGTGAGGCAGAAAAGGGTTTTTTGGTAGGGGTTGTTTTTTGAATAAGATGCTGCATGTTACAGATTAGAGACACCTCTCTAACAGCACTGTTGTACCACACAACATGTCAGATTATGAGGGTGCAATGAACCAGTTGGCTCAAATTCCCACTTAAGTAGTAACCCTATCAGAAAAAGTAGGCCCCAGAGACTCTGAAAACTACATCAACTTTAAGCTCTATCTCTGTTTAAAGGTTTACTGCTAAGACCCCTTACTACTCAACAGCCTAATGGATGAACCTGCCTTTAGTTTGCTGCTTGTTTTCATGACCCTGTTGGGTGCATAACCTGTGTCATGTGGCACATGCTTGCAGGATACCATACCATACTTTATTTCTTGGCAAATTTAAAACAACCCTTACCCCTCTCTTTATTAAAACTGAGTGTCAGATTGAGTTGAAGTTATAGTAATTCCTTCTATCCACAGATTTCCCTGCACTATACCAATGTACACTGATTAGCCCGACCCATAATAGGGTAAAGAAAGGCTCCATAAATGAGTTCCCATAGAAACCCAGAAATAGGCTGCTTCTGGGTTAAATGGTCGTGATTCCTTATCCGTATTGCTTCGGCTATTTGGGTACCTTACCGGGCACTGTCAGCTTGAAATCTGAGTTTACTTAAATCAAAAACCAAGTTCATATCTTATTTTAGATCCTACAGCCCAGGGTTCCCCAAGAAGGTTTGTACAATATTAACAGCTATCTTTGATACTTCTTTCCCCTGTCCTTGTGGAAAAGATCCACACAAACAAGAAGGGGAGATTACAGAGCTGGTATTACCCCTTAACTCCACCGAACTGCTCATCTACCACGCTCATTGCTATTTAAGTGTTGGGCATGGAGTCTCCTATATATAATCTCTAATTTATCTACTCTTTAAATAAATGTTAGCTGGAGAGTTACGAAGTTAGTGTAGTGGTTTTTCACAGCACACTGACTCACATGTACATGTGTTGTGAATAAATACATCCTGCTGTTCTGAATGATGGAGAAGAGGGTAATTTCCTGCTCATTTCTTGCCATTTTGAATCTCCCTGAGTCTGGG
This sequence comes from Alligator sinensis, assembly GCF_000455745.1. Taxonomy (NCBI): domain Eukaryota; kingdom Metazoa; phylum Chordata; order Crocodylia; family Alligatoridae; genus Alligator; species Alligator sinensis. The sequence goes on along the minus strand of NW_005842064.1, from coordinate 675,349 downwards.
TCATTCTGCTGATAGGCTTTTATCACCTTTGGTTTCCTATTGAGAAGACATCAGGTAGCTAGCAGCATTGTTCTCCCATTCTGAGAGGTGGAGTGACTGGGATCTGTCACTTTGAGAGAAAAAGTGCATCTTACAGACTTGTCAAAGCTCAATTTCAAATGCTTTGTGTCTTTTCCCCAGAAGTGCAGCGTACAGGCTTGTCAGAGCTCAATTTCAAATGCTTTGTGTCTTCCCCCAGATGTAGGTGTGAATTTCCTCCTCTGTTTTTTAATCATGGGGTTGCAGTGAAGTTTACCCTTTCACATTTTTGATGTGCAGCACTTTATTGTTCAGAGCTGACACTTCTGTAAACAACTCATTTCTACACCTGCCGCCTTCCTTTAACTTAGATTATTTTCTTGTTAGCTGACTGTTTTTAATTGAAGTCTTCAGATCTCCTTCTAAAGCAGAGCCTTTGTTTGCTGACAAGTATAGCAGGCTATGAATGGAGATTAATTGCATGTCACATACTTCTGTATCAAACTTGCTGTGTCTTAACAATCTGTACAGTCTATGGGCATGTCAATATATAAGGAGGATTCTAGCTAGTCAGGCTAGAAAGAAGGGAGTTTTGTTGTTCCCATGTTTGCAAAGTGCATCATCAGGAGAACTTACCTATTTAAAATGATGATCAGAAATGAGATACCAAGAATGTACTGCTCTTCAGGCAATAATGTCCATTTTCTTGTATTAAAGTTTGGTCTTTTATGGCACTGTATTAGCCAGGAGTATGTTCATAATACCCAAAGAACTGCTAGTGAATGACTTGTTAAAGACAGTGCTGTTATTGTCATGCCTAATAGGCTTTCAACCAATGTGGGCTCAAAGCTATTACTGCTTGTGTTCTCTCTTGGTACCAATTCTGCAAACACTTATGAATGTGCTTAATTTTATGCCTGTGAGTAGTTTTCTTGCAGTCAGTTGCCTTAGATGTGTAAAGTTCAGCATTGTGTGGGCATGTGCCTATTTGGAACCCATGTTTTTATTGATGTGATAGCATGGAAGTTGATTGTTCTAAAAGCTATGCCCCCACTCCTCCCTTTTTTAAATGTTACTGTCCCAAGAGTTTCTCCCTTTTTCTTTTATCTTTTCAATGAACACAGCAGTGTGGCTGACCCATAGTCAGTCTAGAGATGCTGTTTTGTTTACCAGATGTGCAAATGATGGCCATATAATAGTCTGTTTTGCTTGCTTCCTTGTTCGTGTTAGCTGCCGGTATTTGGAAACCTGTAAGAAACCTGTCTTTGCAGGAGTGTGGGCAACAAGCAAAATAGACCAGATGGTGCAACATGCTTTTCTCGTTACACCTGCAATAGCACAACAAAGCTGGTGGGGTCTAATTTCAGGACAAGCAGCTTTACTGCTGTTGTCCCTTTCTAAAAATACTCTTTAATACTCCACCCTCCCTGATAGGGATTAAGTCTTGGTCAGTGTTCAGGGGGTGCCTGGACTTTTAAAGGTCTGAGAATTTAAGGTTAAAGCCTGGAAGCTGAAAATTCAGGTGGATGTTCCTGGCTTTGGTCAGACTGTTCTGCTTCATGAGTATATAACAAGTGAGACTATATATTTAGAGTGCTGCAGAAAGGCAAGTTGAAAACAGGATATCTTAATTCTAGATTTCACTTCTTTTGTGGGTTTGGATGAAAGTTTTTTGGACAAATCCTCTTGTCTTTACTTATGGTTAAATCCTCTCTGTGGAACAAGCTTATAGAAAGACCGAGAAGCTCAAGTTACTTTAACATATAGATTTAGGGCTGTGGTTCCTTCTTGGGAGATGAAGTGGGGATAGGGAGGAGGGAATGACATTCCAGAGCTATGGCTATCCCAATCTCTATACAAGCAGGGACATACCAAATTCATGATTTCGCGATTTTTGCAAAAATTGCAAAATTGGTAGTTTCCTGCAAAAAAGCACAGGGACTGTGAAAAAGCACAAAATCAGGGAGCTGCAAACAGAAAATAGTGGGTAACCCTGGTGTCCTGAAGCAGGGGGGGGAATTTTTGCAGCAGAGCACAGCAGGCCCTATCCCACACACCTTTGATTGGCTGAGGGGCTGTCTATCAATCGCTGGGGAGGGGTGGGAATTCTGGGGTCCCTTGACCAATCAGGCCTGGGGAGGGGGGTGTGCCACAAAAGTGGCGACTGGCGCCATGTTTGGACTGTGAAATTGGGAGGCAGCCACCCCAAATTTGGTAGTTTCCTGTACATAAATCCTGCAGGCTTCAAGGCAATCATGCAAGAGCTTGGTGCATCTGTACTACTCAGCAGTTGCCCACCTTAGGGTTTCTGAAGTCCATGTATTATTTTGCTGCTCCAAGTCTTGCCCTTCAGTATGGATATGTGGGGACAAGAGTGGAGGGACTAATGGGCCAAGGTGAAATTAGAACTGAAGAATGTGAATGGGACTGGTGCGAACTTGCATAGGTAAGTTTAGAGGGAAAACTATGCCTCTGAATAAGTTTAAGTGCAAAAACAGAACTGCTGTTTATTCCTTCTGATAGCTAGAAACAGTGGTTGTAAAGAACAAGAGGCTTGCATAACACATATGGTATTTTAAAACCTTTTATCCCCCTCACTGAGTGCTGATTAGTTCCTAGAATTTAGTGCCACCATTTATAACGTTATTTACTACCTGGACTTTAGTGGTTGTGACATAATTTTATGTTACTGCATCTCCTACTGGATTGAAGTGGGTAATTCTGATCACATTTGCCAACTCTCCTGAAGCACTTGATGAAATTTCAACTTTTTTTTTCTTCTTTTTAACCTTTTTAGCTGCAGGAAATGAAAAGGAGAGTCCTGTAAACTTTCAGAGTGGATCGCAGAGAGCAATCTATAAACATCAAGAATATAATATTACAGACAAGCAGTAAAACTAACATTAGGGTGATTTACTCTAGACCTGCTTACATATTGCTCTTCCTGATCTACTTTGAAAGTTTATGGCTGGGCTTTCTTTTTCATTTCCTGGTGCTATAAACATAGTAGATGGCTATGAAAGGGGGCTCAGCATAGCTTGCAGAAGTGATCGTGGTTTTATTGTAACTTATCCAGCAGCTGATCCACACTGACATCTGAGTAAGTAAATACCATATTAGAGCTAATCACATACTCATAGAGTTAATCTGCTCTTAAAAATGATGGAGGGACAAAATATGTATTTATATTTTTATTAAGATGGCCCAAGCTTTTTCAGTGTGTGTGTTTTTTTGGGGTCCCCCCCTTTCCCTCTACTCATTCATTGTAGAAATATGGCCCATAAAATATTTTTTTCCCTTAAGTCTCCCTTTATGGCCTATTTCTGTTTTGCCACTGATGGAGAAACAAGTAAGCTTGTATGTCATAAATTCCCCATTCTTGCTTTTGTCCCTTAGCTTTCATTTGCTTGTTTGTCTTTAGATTGTGTGAGTTATTTAGTGCAGGGGTATTTGGGAGCACATAAGTGGCATTAACAGAAGTCAGTTTTAAGTGGTTTGTGTCAAGAAGCATAAATGGTATTGTTGGCCCTCTGATGGGCTAGTAGTGCTATGTCCCCATCTCTCAAACTAAACCCAAAGAGGTGGGTTGGTCCAAGGGTGAGTAGTCAGTCTGAGTGCAGGTCTGCTCTGCCACATACTTCCCATGTAATCTTGGGCAAGTTGCCTATGGCTAGATTTACAAAGTTGAGGGGTAGGGAGATCATGTGCCAAAAGAGGTACCTGCTCCTGTGCTGAGGTGTTGCTGGCATTCACAAAACACCTGGCCCAAATTTCTGTTGCTGGGTGTGTGCACAATTGCACAGGTCCTACTGGTGTGTCCATCTCATGCCTAAGCCCTGATTCGATTTACAGTTAGGCATTCCCACACCTGTCCCACCTGCGGGGCCTGATCTGAAAGGCATGGTCTGATAATGTCCACTAACTGAAGCTTTGCACAGAATAAAACCAAGAAGCTGTAGGTAGTGGTACCAACCACCTTATGCCCAGTTACACAGTGGGTAAGGTTCTTTCCCAGCTTATATGGGATAGATGGGTTCAAATCTGTTCTGCCTTATTTGGAGCAATATTTAGACTCCAAATCTTCTACCTCCAGGAAAACACCCTAGCCACTGGGATGAAGAATATTCTGAGATGAACTTTGGCTTCCACCAGAAATCAATCCCAGGCACAATATACAGCTCTGGACTCACCACACACAGTGAGGAAGCCAGCAAGACAATTTGGCTTCCAAGCACACTAAGCTGGTGCAGTCTCCCACCCAGGCCCCCAGAGCAGCCCCTCTTACAGTGCTGCTTTTCAACATCTCTTCTGTTGAAACTATTCCACTTGGTATGAAATACTTGAATATTCATTAGCCTAGGGAGAGAGAATCTATAGCTTGGTGGTTAAGGCACTAACTTGGGAGAGTTGGGTTCCAGACCATGCTTCAGTGAATAATTAATTTAATCCAGAGTGGAACATCTTAATATTAAATATTTGCTGAATTTGGAACCCAAGTCTCCTAGGTGAGTGCTTTAAGCACCAGACTGTGTAATCACTTGCTCTTTGTCCTGGGCGAATATTCAAATATTTTATTTAAAAATGGATCAATTTCAGAATAGACTGAAATTGCCACTTCTGTCTGCCTGTATAGCTTTGTGGTTAGAGCACTCGCTTGGCAGGCGGGTGGTCTGGGTTCAGTGGATAGGGGAAGGGATTTGAACCTGTCTCTCACATCTGAAGCAAGTGCTTTAACCCAGGGGTGGCCAACCTGTGGCACAGGTGCCACAAGTACCATGGGTAGCTTCTGTGTGTGGCACGTGGCAGATGGGGGAGGGGACAGGCAGCAAAGTGACAGATATGGCTGGGAGGAAAAAAGTAGAGCATCGGATCAGGCAGGGAACATAGGGTAGGAAGGAGAAATCAGATTGGGTAAAGAAAAGGGACTGGAGTGGCCCTTGGGATGGGTATAGGGCGTTGTGGTGCCAAAAAGGTTGGCCCCCACTGCTCTAACTGGTGGAATTAGTACAGCAAAAATGGCAATAGTGAATGTGTTGGTTTCTTGTGCAGGAAGAAAGGGCTGAGCTTGAGTAGGCACTGGACTCCAGGGAGAGTCACAGCTGAGTCTTTAACAATGGTGATCAGCTATTTTCTGATGTCTGGGCTTAGGCTCTGTCCCACTCTTTGGCAGGTTAGCATAGGTGGTTCCTTGCTCATTTTATATCCCCGAATTAGCACCCAGGCTCCTCTTATACAATACATGAGGAGAATCAGGTGCTTAAGAATGGGATTCATAGAAGCCAGTGTCTCACTAGGCAGCAGGGCACTGCAGTGCTCAGCAGTGTGGTGCCTAAGTCAGTCTCATGTATCAAGCTCTTACTCACTCTGTGCCTCGGTTCCTGCCTCCGCAGTGGGATAAAAACACCGTGGTGTCCTGAGGGTATGCGTGAAGCCTGGTGTGGTCAGACACTTTGGCACTTAAACCTGTACAACTTAGATATTGCAGAGCTGCCCCAGTCAGGGGTTAACAAGGCACAGCTGCTTCTGTTTGCTCTAATTGTGGGACAAAGGAGGGCAGCTGAGCTCCTACCAGGAAAGCAGAGAGAGCAGGTGGATTTTGTTAAGCTTTGTGCTTAGAAGGAGTTGCTCCTTGGAAGTGGGAAGAGAGGAGACAATGACAGTAAATGAGGAGAAATGAGCTGGCCAATCTGAGTTTGGCTCATGCTTATTTATTAACTTGAGTTCAGTATCACCTTAGGTGTATGAAAATTGAAGGTTTCAATAAACACAACCCAGGAACAAGGGCTTGTTTCGGAAACAAAAAGCTGTGTGAACTTGGTGTTAATTATTTAATTGTTGTTTTCAGAGTTCTGCTTGCTTGTAGCTTCATGGGATAGGTAAGAATAGAAACTTGGTCTTTTGACTGTTAGTACACACTCAGAGTTCCTAGCTGTGCTATTCTTCCTCCAGACTTTGATGCATAGCATGCTGATTCACCCTGGCCCGTGATTTCCATTTTAAAATGCTATTATAACTTCAGCATTCTTTTAGTGTGCCTTCTTGTGTGTCATGGAGCAGGTGGTAGAAGGAAATTAAGGTTGATGAGTTAGACAGAAAAGGATATTCCTCCTGTGCCATTTTGATCTTGAAAGTGTGCTATGTACTTGCAGGTGGAGGAGGTGGGTTTAAAAAAGCTGTGAGAACTCCTAGAGTGTACTAAAGACAGTACTTTCTTTTTGGCTAACTTACATGCAGCAGAAGCATAAAGCTTTGGAAGTCTTGCAAGCAGGATATTAAACTCTCATTAGTGTCACAGTTAGGGGTATGTTCCATCTTGGGCAGGCCTGTGCGCGCACAGCACTGGCTTTGCTTCCAGTTTCTCCTCTACCAGTATAAACTAGCTGTCACACCCTTTTGAAATGTATGGCCTTATGCTGGTATAAGTGAGAATGGAATTAGATTCTCAGTCTCTGAACAACTGCTTTACAGTTCTTCAAAAAGGAGCACAGATATCTATACAAATAAGATATCTTTCGACAAATAGCAAAACAGTGGGAATGAATTACTTTCCAGGGTAATTTCTATTTGAGAGTATTTTTCAGGACGCTCAGTCTGGCTCGATTAAGACAAGCGCATGCAGTTTGGAAGGTATACAGTACTAGTATTTCACATGAAGCAGTTTATTTGATCATAGAAATGCATCTACCCAGACAACCTTAGTAACCCATCATCCCTTCTTTTAAACCATATTTACTCTGTGTCTAATCCCCCCACCCCCGCCTTCCCTTATTGAGTACATTAAAGACATGGTTTATCTTGTATTGCACCAATAAACATTGAGGATCCCACACTGCAATACAAATGCATATTGAACTGAACCATAAGTAATGCGTTGTTGAGTGCTGTCTCTTCATAAAGATAAGTTTTGTTCAGAATAAAAAACCTGGGGTTTGTCTTATTTCCCATACATGTAGGTGAATATCCCATATTGAGTTTTGGATCTTGATGTGGACAGCATGGCATCTACTGCTTTTTTATTTAATGTTGAAAAACACTCTTTTTTTCCCACCTGGCACCCAAGTGTCTGGCATCACCAACATCAGTGGGGGGGCTTGGGACTCTCTTCACTCAAGTGAGCACAAAAATGCTCTTGTTCATGTGCTTCCAGCTTTGGAACCACTCTTTATCTGCTGCAGTCAAAAGGCATTTTGCCCCTCTGGGGAGATGGAATTACCCACTTTATGGGTAAAAAGCATTTGTATTCAGCATCATACTAAAGTTTTCTATTACCTCTCTCTGCTTTTTCTTCTGTTCATTTATTTTCATTGTACTCCTTCCCTCTTTTCCCCTACCACCCTCACACCCAGTTTCACTTTTTGACTTTGTCTTTTATGCTAAGTTTTGTCTAATTTTGTTTGTCCTTCCCCACTGCTTTTGCTTGAGTGACTTCTTCACTGTTTCTTCTTGACTTTTAACCTTTCTCATTGGCATTATTTGTGCAATTTGTTTTTTTTTTTTATCTCTGGTTATTTTAAATACTTGTCTAATTTTTCCAGCTGAAAAATCTTCAGACTTATTCTGCCTTTCACTTGCGTTATTCAATATCATGGTCCTAAACTCTCCCTCTACTCCATCATGTATGTGTTTCTTATTTGGAAACAAGTTTTTGCTTCCTCATCTAATTATTGCCCTACCCCATCTAGTTTTTTGACTGATATAGTTCTCTTTGCAGATGCTGAAGTTTACCTGATGAATGGGCTGCAGAATGAGAACCTGAGCGCTAGAGCAAGAGAAGAGAGAGAGATGATTCTTTTCAACTTCCAGCATATCAAAGCCAGGTTTGTAATTTCTGCTCTAAGTTCTGATGGGAGCAGTTCCTCTGGAGGCAGCATTGCTGGGATTCTAGGTCCACACCAGCAGAACTGCAGGTCTTGGCACCCCATCTCATTGAACAGATTTAGCAGTTGCATTTGGGTGGCATTCTCAAAAGTGCCATTGGATAAATGAGCATGTGAGCAGCAAAAAAAGCAGGGTGGGGGGTGCAAGAGTGACTTTGCCTAAAAGATTTTATTTCGAATTCAGGCATGCATGTTCTCTGCAGCAGTGACACAAACCAGTGGATGTGTGCAGTATTGTACACAGTGCTGTTACACTGACGTATGGTACATGGAACCAGAAGTGGATCCAGGATTTTGTAAATGGGGATGCAGGAGCAGTGACCAGTGAGGCAGGGGTGGCTGTAGCCCCTTCTCCCAGCTGCCTCCTTCCTTCCCAATGGGGCAGGCAGACTGTGCCCCGGGAGCAGCTGGAAGCTTTAAGTCCTGAAGAAGGTAGCTTTTCCCCCATCTTTTTTCCTCCATGCTCAGAGGCATGTCCCCTCTCTTCTCCTCTCATTCCCCTTCTCCCTTCTCTGTTGTTCTTAGTATCCCTGATGTTGGGTGCTGTCCTGTAGGCAAGGGGATTTCCTGTCCTGTTCCAGCTGGGCTGTGTGGGGCTTGGGGTTGGCCTGGGATGGTGGTGGGCTAGTAGGTTTCCCTTGCCTGCTCCAGGACTGGTGGGGAACACTCAGGTGGGGGCGGGGGGTGCCTCTGGGCACAGAGGGAAAGGGAGGTGGGTAAATTATTACCTGATTTGGACTGAAAGAAGTCCCAGGCTACTGTTCCTGCCAGGTGGTCAGTACAGGAGGGTGTGAGGTTGGACCACTGCACCCCCTCTGGATCTGTGCAAAATGGCACATGAGTGGAATCCTTCCTGTCAAATATTTTTTTTTCCATTTTAAGCTCTGTGGGGTAGGGATCATGCCTTTTTTTGTGTGCGTGTGCAGATCCTATGGCACAGGTGTTGTCAGAAACAAGTAATAAAATGAATATTATTCTTTACTGGAAGATTTTGCAAACAGGCATGTGAGTGAATATTCACCATGTGGAAAATTTACCCTTCTAAATACCATGTTGGGATAGTGAGCCTAGAGGCCTGCCCTGCCACGCTGTTACTAACAGGGTGTATTTTTGGAAGTGTGCACTTTGATCTACCATTGAAATAGGGAGCCATTTTCAGTGTTAAGTTTCAGGTATGAATTTCTATTCCAAAATGCCCTACTCCCAGAATTTTGAGGGTGCTGTTTTATTGGGTCCATGAGTTTAGTACAGGACCAAAGTATGGATTACTTCATTTGAGTCCAGTGTTTAAACAAATGTGAGTTATGCTGACTTTCTAGCTAGAAAACTTTCCTTCCCAATGTTATGCATGGCGCACAGCATGTGAGAGTCTTGAACAGATGAAGCTGTGGACATTAACTTCAGTCTGTGCTCTTCCATTGGAGATATGATCCAGAATTCACTGATAATCATATCTTTTTAAGATGTGATCCATGGCACTTGGGGAGTTAAGATCTGATAATAAAACTCATGGTGGCTGACTGGTCTAAGCATCCAGTTTAAATAAAACTGCAGCCAAGTCCCTGAAAAGCAAAGAATTTTATCCTTCGGAAGGGCACAGCCAGATTCTATTCCCTACTGTCCCTCTGAAGAACTTTGCAAGATGCCCTGCTGTATCTTAATCGATCTTTCCTGCTGGCTAATTAAGCATCAGTTTTACTCAGCAACTTGGGACTGTGTAATTATCAGCCTGGGTTGCCCTGAATAACTGAAACAAGCCAAATGCAGGAGAAGATGGAAGCCTTTGAAAAATGGGGCCTGCATTTTATATATGTAAAATAATGTCTGTAATATTGCAAAAACAAGTGCTTTCCTGTATATTAGGAACAGGCTGGTAGAATTCACCTGAAACACCCCACCCCTACTGGGTGTTTATCCTGCTGGGAGAAAATTGAGGGCTAAACTGTCAGGCACAAAATTGTCAGGCACATTCCAAAATTGTCAGCCCCCCAGAAATTAAATTTGTGGTTCTTTTATTTGCCTTTATGGCATTTTAGGTTTCATGTCTTCCAGCTTTTCTCTGCTACCATGGCACCATGAAACTTTTTAAATGAAAGCTGAGACACTGGGTTTTATTAAAAAATACCAAATAGCCAGAGACTTTCAATAAAATTGTGCGAGTTGGCAATGCTGGATTGTTTTGTTTGGTTACTGAGGCAGGCTATTTGTTACCCTACTCAGTTAAAAAGATGACTCTTTGGGGAATAGAGGATCTAGGGTGTGGGCTGTTAAGCCCTGTGGGGAGCACCTTCTGAGCAGAAAGCATATTGTTGCTTTAATAACAAAGCAGTAAAAACCGAGGATAGGGAATGAATATGACCATGCTATATTTTTGGTGCATTTTGGAAAAAAATCACTTGCCACAGTAAGTTTTTAAAATTCTTAGTTACCTGCATTCTCAACAAGTGAAATATTTAATACTGAGATGCCAACATAGCTATATCTTTTAATGCTCTGGGAATGCAAAAGTCTGTGTTCAGAGATGTACTTTTTTTTTTTTTTTATAGGTAGTCATTTTTGTAATGTAATGAAGGTTGTTCTGAACTCCAGCACTACAAGGGAGATGGGAGGTGACTAGTAGTGTGTTGTGCGCATTAATACCATCGTAAGCTGCACCTTTTTTTAAGTGTCAAAGCAGTTGAAAGAAAGTGTGATTTCTATTTGGCTGATGTTCAGAAAAATGACTCTGCAAAGCAAGTTACCATCTCACAGGGGTGTACGTCTACGTCTACAGGTCTATTTCAGTGGCACTGCCTTCCCCCCCACTCCAGTGCTAGGAGAGAGCATTACATTTCTTTTATGACTACTGAGATAATAGAATTGGTTTTAAGTTTCAGGTTAGAGGACAATTCTGCTGTCATTCCACAGATGGCATCCAGTTGGAGAGTGCAGCAGACACTAATGGGGATGTAACTGTGACGGCGTTTGGTCTGCAGAATCCTTGCTTATGGGGTTGATGCACTGGATTTGACATTGAGATCCTGAGTGTCAAGCTGAGTAGCCAGAGCTGTTAATTAGAAATACCATCCATTTTACTTGTTAAACAGGGCAAATTTGGTGCTTGGGTGCTGAGGTTATCCATCTCCTTAATTTTGAGCCTCTCTATGAAACTGTTCAGCATAAGTGTGGGTAGAAAAACACTGAGACAGTATAACATGGGACCTGTGATGCAACTGTCTGAGAAGAGACTTCTCAGTATTTGTCTGTCCTTTACTATATACTATATAAAGTATAAAAGAAGTCTTCCACATGATTCTGTTAATCTCACATATTGCTTTGTAAAGTTAGAGAAAGTTTATGGTGCACTCTTTTCTCTGCATATGGGTAAACACGTGGGGGCCCAATCCTACGGTCTTTGAAGCTGCTGTAAAATTCTTGGTAGCTTTAAGCAGAGCTGGTCTTTGATGCCAGTTGCAAACAGTTCTACCAGAAGAAAGCAACAGTTCTCAGTCCAAGTCTACAGGGCAATGAAAGTTTTCTTATGGTATTTCTTGCTGGGTGTCATTTGGGAATGGAAAGAGAAGTCTATGAATGTTGTTTTTCTGACCTGAAGAATTCAGAAAATGATTTGTGGTAGCAGATTACTGTAATAATAGCTACCACGTCTTTTAACATATCTAAGCAGGCCTTGCTGCGAGCACAGTGCAGGTTCATCTCTTCAGGGAGTTTGCTGTGGTTTTTGTGGTAGGTATTCAGGAAATCGTTGGTAGTCATGTTCAGGAAGCAGCTGCATCTTTGGCGCAGGCCTTGCTTTGTCTGCTTTTCACCTCTTTGTTTCATGAAATATAACACTGCATATAGAATTTCATTATTCAGATTTATAATGGAGATAAGTAATGTGTCTAACAGTCAGAGAGATGCATCTCTGAAAGGGAAGGGGCCTCAGACCATGTGATTATCCCAAGCCAGGTTTAATAACTGTTCCTGTAACTTGGCCTGCAGGTCTTTATACCCCTCCCTTTCCTATGGCCTAATACTGTTTCCCCAAAGGGAGTTTTTTGCTCTTGACTATAATGCAAGCAATGCTGGACCTTCTGTCTGCAAGTGCTGCTGTGAGGATATATTGTTGTCTACCTACTGCAGGAAGTGCAGTCGGAAGGAAACAGAATTATTTTTGCAGTTTGTAATTAGCTGTGAGGGGGTTTGTCATGGTTTAGTTTGAAACATACTGTAAAAAAGCATTCTAGTCTGTGGTGGAGGGACTTTTGCTTTCTGACTTGGGTATGAAGGCTTGCATGCTCTATTTTGAAGAATGCGTTTGTCTATTTAAAGAGATGTCATTTTGAAACAGTCTATTTAAATGGTAGGTAATTTTGGTTCCCATTCTAGCCCTGCATTTCTTAAACATGTGTGCTAGTGCACTTTGGCCTGTCAAGCTTACGTGGTTTTGCAATCAAATTAGCTTTTGTGCATCTTGAATACCTCAGAATAAAGTCACAGAAATTTGAAGAAGTGACAGCATCATATGCTAGTATGTGGACATGTAGCGCATCATCTGTTCTCCCTTAACTCCCCTCTGGATGTTCTCTTAATGTGCATTAAGAGTGTCTCTGTGAGAGATCTCGCTCCAGTCTGTGTGTACCTTTCACTCAGGATTCTTGAACACAAGGAGAGTAATTAGAGTGCATAGTGACTTCACATCCTAGCTAATAACTTTCCTGGGTGGATAAGTCCTTACAAAAGACAGAGTGTAGCACCTAACATCCAAGTCCCATTTCACCTCTAAGGCATTATACTTAGGTGCCCAAGCAGAGTCCTATTCCACCTTGCAAAAGTCCCTGTAAAACAATTACAGTAAAAGCTGTGTTATCCGGCACTACCATCCAGAATGCTCTATTAACCGGCATCTGTCACAGCAATACAAATCTTCCTTCACATACCCAGAAAAATTCAAATGGCCATCTGGCATCTTGCTGTGCACTTCTCATAGATCTGTTGTTTATGGAAGCTTCAGGACACTGCCCAGCGGTGTCACTAGCTGCAGTCTCAGTTGTAAACATCCGCCACTGTGATCGCGTTGTGCTTGTGCTGTATTGTGACTTCATTGCTGAGTATCTCGCCCATCCTGCAACTATGGCTGCCAATACTCCATCAACAAGCAGAGGACAGAAGTGAAAGCTAACCATAAGTATAACTCTTAGATAACCAGCATATTTGATTAACCGGCATCCCCCCATTCCCCATGGATGCCGGATAACAGAGCTTTTACTGTAATTAAAAAAGTAGGTGGGTCCTTCTTCTCTTTGCTGCTTTGTATAACTTAATCTTAAGGCTAAGAGGAAGGTAATATATAAAATTTGACATGTTTATGGTTTTCAGAGGATTTGAACAGGGTGGAAATATAGTTGCACTTAGGATTTGGGCCCAAATTCACATTTTCCTGGAGCCCAAAGGGATTGCAGGGGCGGCAGCCTGTAAGGGGATTGGCATGCCTGCTACCTCATACGTTGGCTTGGCTCCCCTGGGAGCCTCTCAGCCAGCCTTCTGGACACAAACAACAGTCCTTGCCCCAAACAACGGCGCATGCACAGTTGGCCCAGAGCGTTACGGACAGATGCACACAGCTGGAAGCGCTACGGCTTTTATTATATTACAATTAGGCCCCTTCTGTACCTTATATGTATTATTATGCAATTAGCTGGTTCATTTTGCAGCTAATTTAGACCAGCTACAGGTACAGAGCAACTATGAGGCCATAAAAAGGTCCATCCAGTTATAAAGTTAGCTCTGGAAAGTGTGTAACAACTTTATAGGTGGCTTTTGTCCAGCTTTATTTTGCACATATTGCTATGCCTGCCATGGCTGGGAACCCCGTCAACTAACTGGGCTCCCATCCGCAGGGATGCACCATGCTTTGCTGTGGCTGGGAGACCTGCACATGATGACACTCCCAGCCACAGGACATCCCATGCTATAAGAACTTGCAACTACAGGAGCTTGCTAGTTGCTGGTGTTGGAGGAGCCCAAGATTGTGATCCCAGGCTTCCCCTGTACCAGCAGTGAGGTGTGATTGGATCTGGTACTGGATCCCACCATCATGCCTTCTGCCATGTGCTGTGTGGATCACGTGTCAGATCCTATTGCACCTTGAACTGAATGTCCAGATGGGCCCTCTAGATTTTGAAACTGGGTGCCACTCAATTTGCAAAAGTTATAGGGGGGTGTCTTGAGGCCAGTGAGGCATACTTTGATTCCAAAAAGGTTGAGAACCCTGGTTCTAGCTACTCAACCACAGCTGGGCTCCTACCCCTAGGGCTGTCCATCTCCCTTAAAGGGTCAGACCGTTCTGTTACACAGCCTCTAATCCAGTTTGGGAGCTAAGGCTGCACTTGCAGAGCTGCCTACATTAAGCGGTGGGGGTTTGGGCCAAGTTGTTAAGTAAAGCCTTACCCAAGGCTTGCATACCCCATTACAGCTATTGACTTTAGGATTGTGGCTGTTTCTAGTTATGATTCTGAATTTTAAGCGTAATTAATAGAGCCCAACCATGGTTTTAACATCTAAAGAATTCTAATATAATAAAAGGCTTAGTCTGTCTGTCTGTGTGTCTGTCCGTTTGTAACACTTTTGTGCCACTGCGCATGTGTCGTCAAGAGGGCAGGCGGTGATTGGCTGTGCGGCCCAGGCTGCGCAGGCCCAAGTTTGAGCCGCTGCCAGGTAAGTTTGTGGTGGCAGCAAATGCACCCTAGCCACCCGAGCAGCGGGGCTTCCCCACGCCCTGCCTGAGGGCAAAGGGGGGTGGGATCACAGTGGCGGCAGCCCCTGCTGCCCCCCAGGACAGCAGGCAGGGAGGGGGAGGTGGATGCAGGCCAAATGGATGTGGAGTAGCGGGGGGGGAGGAGGGGGTT
>NW_005842064.1:647179-660557 GCF_000455745.1 Alligator sinensis | reverse complement strand
AGACAAGGAGGGGGGCGGGGCGGCACAGGGCTGGACACAGGGCTCTGTCCCTGACCACCCCCCTGTCATTCTTGATGGGTAATTTGCTAGTAATTATTAAGATTCATGTAAAAGCAACCTGTGATGCAGCTTAAAAAAAAAATCTGCCAGTCTGGACCAAGGACCAAATTACTGGTTGGCCCTTAGCTCTGGGCAGTGCTGCTGCCCTGTATTCCGAGAACAAGTTGAGGGCTAAGTTCTAGCTCTGCATCTTCTATGATTAGATGGTGAACCATAAGTCATGAATTTTACTGTCCTGGAACGCTTTGGGGTGTTCTTCTGTTGGCACTTTTCCTTAGTTGTAGGCATTGCTGGCAAATAATTTACCCTAAAGGAAATTGTTTATGGCAGGGGTGAGCAAAATATGGCTCGCGGGCTGGATCTGGCCTGCGAGGCCATTCTATCCTGCTTGCGGGGCCCCTAAAAAATTTAGAAAATTAATATTTATCTGCCCGTGGTTCCTGTCAAACATGACAGGAACCAAGGGCAGTAGGACCCAGGGGAAGTCCGGCAGGCTCCCACAACAGCAGGGCCTGCCCCCCCACACCACCCAGCCGGAAGCCCCAGTAGGGGCTTCTGGCCTGGGACCACGTGGCTGCCCTGTGCCAGAACCTCAGGTAAGGGAGGGGGAAGGGCAGGGAAGGAGCCCAGGGAAAAGATGAGCGGGGGTGGGGGAGAGCAGCCCCTCGCCCATCCCGTGCCTGGTGCCCTGCACCGCAGGCCACTTACATCCCACCTAGGGCTGCCTGTGCCTTCTCCGGACAGCCCCATGTGCTGCGAGCAGCTGCAGCAGGGAGCACCGACCACGGGGTGGGGGTGGGACAACTTTCCCCCACCCCCTGCACTCAGCTTTTCCCTGGGCTCCTTCCCCGCATGAAGGAAAGTGGCCCTTCCCCCGCCCCGTGGCCGGCACTCCCTATTCCAGCCGCTCACAGCCCATGTGGGGCTGTCCGGAGCAAGCACAGGCAGCCCCAGGCGGGCTGCAAGCAGTTTCAGTGCAGTGTGCTGGGCATGGGGTGGGAAGGGGCTGCTTTCTCAAGGCACTTGTCTGTGAGCCAGAATACCTGGGCTCTGTATTACTTCTTTCACTGGCCTGCTGTGACTTTGGGTAGGTCACTACCTTGTTCTTTACCTAGGTTTCTCTGCTGCTGTCTGTTATGTCTGGTTAGATAGTATAGGTGCATGTTTTACTAAGAATTTATGATAGTCAATACCGAGGCCCTAACCAAACTTAGTGCTAGAAACTGCAAACTCAGTGTAGCCGCTTGCAGCCTGCATGGGGCTGCCTGTGCCTGCTCCAGACAGCCCTGTGCAGGCTGAGAGTGCCTGCAGCAGGGAATGCCGGCCATGGGGCTGGCGAGGGGCCGCTTTTCCCCGTGCTCAGCACCAGCTCCTTCCCTGCTATGTGGGGTCGGGCTGTGTGCTGCCCCCCTCCTGTACCGCGGGGCTGGGGGACACTGGGAGTGAGCAGGTGCGGGAGCCAGCGGGAACATGAGGCCCGCACTAGTGTCCCAGGGCCAGTGCTGGCGGGGCCCAAAGGAGGGGGGCAGGAGCGGGGGGTGCCAGGTGGCAGGGGGGGGGGTCCCAGCTGGCAGGGGCTCTATGGAGCTGGGCCAACTCCCCACTCTCCCTGCTGGTGCAGCTCAGCCTGGCTCCACAGACCCCAGCCAGCCTGTGCCCCGCTTTGGGCCCCACCAGTGCTGGCCCTGGGACATTGGTCCTAAGATGGTGACCAGGGGCAGGGCACCTGTCAAGGGGTGGGGCTACCCATGTGGTCCTCGACAGCCTGCCGAAACTGGTTAAGCGGCCCTCCGCCCAAAATAATTGTCCAGCCCTGATTTATGGTCATTCAAATTCTGCTTGGAGGGCAGGGGGAGGGTGGAATTACACTTCTCTTCCAGAAACCCACCAAGTTGTTTTTGCATCCTTTTGATGTGGGGAGTTTGTTCCCTGAAAACCTGAAGTTTGTTTCTAGTGCCTGAAGGATGGCCATTTGCAGAATTAGCAGCAGTTGTCAGACGCCTGGGAGGTAACAGATACTGGACTCCACTCAGATATACAGCCCCATTCTTGAATTTTGGCAAGAACAATAACACAAAAAAAGTCTTCTTGCTGTTGGATGACCTTACCTCAGCATTTAGACATTTCCAGAGTAATGGTGGTGATGGAGGAAATAAGCTTTATTTTTAACTATGAGGATAAATAGTTCCTCAGTGATCATTTCTAAGCCAGCTAGTTATTTGAACTCCCTGTTGGAAGTGAAGTTGGCAGCAGAGGAAACACGCTTGGGATATTTGTTACCATAGGTGAAATGAAATTGTGTTAAAGAAAAGTAAGACAGGCCAGTTATGTATCAAAGCAAAAAGGAAGATTGTCTCATGTGCCAGGGAATCCAAAATGTATACTGACATTCTACCTTTTGTCTGTCCCTCTTTGACTAGGTGCTGAATGGCTTTGCCCAACCATACTATTCATATGAACAAACAGTCCTATTTTCCAATATTGCTACTGCTGATAGGAGTTGTAGCCTAGACAAGGCAGTGGGAAGCTTCTCCACTTTATGAGAAGGGCTAGACAACCTGATAGATGAGGTACTGGTGGATTGGTTTTCACCAGCAGTTCTGGCATTGTCCTATATTATCAGTGGGAAAGCAGTTGGTGACACAGTCAATTGTGTGTGCAATGAAACTTCTCATGTATTGCTGTGAAATTGCCTATACGCTTTCCTATACACGTGATTTAAGGCTAGGCTTTGCTGCTTTGAATCTTGATCTATTTGAGCTGGGGAATCTCTTTATTTCCTTAGATTAAATGCCTCCAATCAGTGCATCCAAATCTTTTTTTCCCCACCCCCTGAAAACCTTTGCTGTTTGGTTTGGTTTTTTTAACAGCTAGTTTAATGCTTTAATGTCAATGCAAATATTTTTTTTTAGAAGTGCAATAGTTTTTCTTCATCATTGACCAATTGTATGTATGTATGTATGTATGTATTGAAAAGAGTATTCAGTTAAAAAAATCTGGAATGTATTCTACAGGCAATAACGTCCTGTGGACATTAAGTTATAAACACTGAAATGAGCTTATTTTTAAAAAAAAGAAGAAGAAGAAAGAAAAAAATCTCAGCAAACTGATCTGTCCTGGGTTTCTAATGCTTCCAAACTCCCTGGTTTAATTATGAGTTTTGTTGAGGGAAATCATAACTAAACCCAAACTTGAAAGACCTTTTGGATCAAAGTGTAATTTAAAATATGCAAGAGGCAATGTGTAAGGCACTTGTCTGTGAGCCAGAATACCTGGGCTCTGTATTACCTCTTTCACTGGCCTGCTGTGACTTTGGGTAGGTCACTACCTTGTTCTTTACCTAGGTTTCTCTGCTGCTCTCTGTCATGTCTGGTTAGATAGTATTAGGTGCATGTTTTACTAAGAATTTATGATAGTCAGTACCGAGGCCCTAACCAAACTTAGTGCTAGAAAGTACTACTGTAGTAATTCTATACATTTTGCATAGTCTGCTTACCAAGGGTCAGCAACCTGGGGCTCATAGGCTGGATCTGGTTCATGGCAGCAGGGGCACCTTCTCCCCGTTGTGGAGTGCATTCCTCTGCCACATGCTGCTGATCCTGTCTACATAATCCAGTTTCCCTGCTCAGTGCCAATGCCTCCTCTTTCACCTTGCTGCTGCCCTGTACTGACAGATTTGTGGCTCCCTATCTCTGTTGCCAATGGAAATTGGCAGCAGTTGGTGGCGAGGGTAAGTGAAGCACAAAGCAGGGAGGACTGGGACAAGGAGTGGTGGCTTGTAATGACAGCTAGATTTCAAGAGGCAGCCCACTGTTCTTAAAAGTTGCTGATCCCTGGCTTATACTGTAGTAGACCACCATGGCTTTTTCTTCTGTGAAACCAACACTTATTAATGAATATCTCTCCTGCTCATTCCCCCCGCCCCCATCCAACACAGTTGCAGAGATCCTACAATGCATATCAACATAACCTTACCCTATAGATCAGGGTGACCAACCTACAGCACACCTACCACAAGTGGCACGGGCAGCCTGTGTGACATGTGGCAGATTGGGGAAGGGGGAAGGTAGTGGAATGACAGATAAGGCAAGGAGCAGACTGTAGAGAAACAGATTGGGCGAGGAAGGGGATGGGATGGCACAGGGCTTAATTTGTGGCATGCCTGCCAAAAAAGTTGCCCGACTGTAATAGGTGGTTTCAGAAAAGTGCACAATCCTTAAGGCTAGGGACAGACATTACACATAAGCTGGCTTAAGTGATCAGAAACTGGTTTAAACCTGTAATGGAACAGACATTCAGTGCACATAAACTAGTCTGAAAATGGCTGAAACCAGTTGGAGATAAATCTGCTTGAATGTAGTATCAGACTTAACAGATTTGGCTCAAACTGGTTTATGCAATGTCTGTCCCAGACCCTTTGCTGGTTTAAGATAAATCAGACTCCCCATCATCCCAGCATGCTCTCTGGGTAGGGCTCTGCTCCAGAGCTGAACTGGCCCTGCCCCTCTGCTCTCTAGTCAGAGCAGGGACGGGACATGGTGAGCCACCAGGCAGCATGGCCCTGTTAAGGCAAAGTGGGCAAGGAGGGGATTAATTCTTCCCTCCTTCCCCTCCTCCCCCACCACAGCTGGGGTCTGCCTGTCAGCCAGGGGGCTGTGGCGGTGGCCCTTGGGGCTGGCAGACTCCAGGTGCAGGGCAGAAGGGACAGAGGGAGGAATTAGCCCATCTCCCTTTCCCCTTCACTTTAATGGTGCCATGCTGAGATGGTTGTACTGCAGGGCAGTGAGGGGAGCTCTGTTCTGTGCTGGGGGGGACTCTTCCTCCTCCTCCTCCCCCCAGGGTGGGGAAGGGGGGCTGGGGCCGGGTTGGGCAGCCTCGCATAGAGCCCCCCTTCTGTCTTCCCTCTACTCCTCCTCCTCTACCACAGGGTGGGGAGGGGGAGCTCCATGCAGTGCTGCCTGACCCCAGACGGGGACTCTTCTCCAACCCCCCCGCCAATGGGATGGGGAGGGGGGCTCTGTTCCATGCTGGGGTTTACTATTCTCTCTCCTCCCACTCCCCCTGTCCCCACTCCCATCACTGGGGGTAGGGTGAGGAAGAGGATGAGGAGGGGGATGAGCCCCACAGCACTGAACAGAGCCCCTCTCTGTGCTCTGTGGTGGTGGGAGAGAGAGGAAGGGAAAGAGTTTCCCTCTGGGGCCAGGCAGCCCTGTGTATGGGGATTGCTCCCCTCTGTCAGGGAGCCACTGGGGCAGGCAGAGCTCTCCCCTCCTCCTTTTTCCCCCCCATCAGATGCTCCCTCTTCCCCCACCCTCTGAACCCTGCAGGCCGTGGTGAGGGTTTAAACCCCTCCTCAGTCTAACTCAGGCCTGCCAGGCCTGGGCACACCCCCCTCAGCTTTGCTGCCCTGTTGGAAGGGAAGGGTTGCTCTAGCGCCCCCGGGCTTCTGGCCTGAGCCACTTCAGGCATGTGCCAAACGTCTGTCCACTTGACAGCTGGTTCACTCTCTGCAGGTTAGACTAACCTGCAAAGATTGAATCAGTTCAAGCTTGGGTTTTTTGAATGTCTGTCCGTAGCCCAAGTGATCACTACATTTGGTGTAGTGATACCTTTCAAAGATTCAGCAGGCTAGTTTTATCCCTGGTGGAATTATAGGGAGGATACATTTGACCAATAGCAGTCCTTTTTTTTTCTTACTGTGGTCCTTCAGGATTTCTAATGGTGTCACTGACAAATCTTGGCAAGCAATTACAGAATGTACTACATCAGTGTTTTTTAAGCTGTTTGTGCTTATTGTCCTGAACTAAAAGACTGGTTTGTCTTTTTACAGCTACAGCTAAATTGAAATGTGGTCACTTTACCACTAATCTAATGTCAGCTGAGTGATCAAGATGAACTTGCCTTCTGTGGCAAATTTTTATTGTGCGATTATAAAGTTTATAACAAGAACACCTCCAAAAGTTTGTCCAAAGCAGTAACTGCTAGTCAACTCTGTTTTAGTACCCTTCTAATCATATTAACTTCATCTGTTATTTTAATTTCCAGTCTTATTTTTAAAGTTTTGAGATTAGAGTGAAAGAAAATGCTCTTTCAGAGTAATTTTGCTTCATTAGTGTAAATGCACTGTATGTAATTCCCACCAATATTAAGTTCATTATGCCGAATAACATGCAATATCAAGATAAAAAGGAATTGAACAATGTGACCTGATAGTCAGATAATCGAGCTCAGCACATTAGTGCCAAGGCTGGACTGGTCCCACTGCATTGTCTTTAATTAGCCGAAGTGCTGTTTTTCATCTGTCACTTATTCAGGATGCTGAAACGTGTTCTCTTGCTGATGGAATTCTGCTCAGCAGGAGCACTCCTGCAGGTACATTTTGACCACTGGACATGGATTTGTCTTGCAAGATATATGAAGGGTCTTTGTCACTTCATAAATATCTAATCTTTGGATTTGCATTTTTGCTACCTGCAAACAAGCTCTAAATTCCTGTATATTGTTTGCCTGGAGAAAGTCATTTGCAAAGGAATCCCTTCAGTTTTGCACTGTCAATGTTAATATTGCCTTGGGTTTTTCTTTTTTTAAAGACTGATATGATAGTGCTTCTGTTAATTTGTAAAGATCCTACACTCTAATCTGTGCTTTAGAGAGAGAGATAATGAAAGGTTTCTGTCAGATTTAGGTAGCTCAGGGCCAAATTCATCTGGTGTGCAAGTAAGTTCAACCTAATTGATTTATTCCTGAGATGAATTTGGCCCTTTACTCTTCCAGTAATGCAGTTTGGTGCCTTCCGGGTTACCATCCTTTCAGTAATTTGCATCATTTTCTATTCCAGATGATAAAATTACCCTGGTTTCCCATCCATTTCCTTGTGAATGCATTGCTAATCTGAAACCTGAGGATTGTAAATGATGGAGACTGTGTAACCAGAGTCTCTGGGTTGCTGCTTCTGTAACAGTTAACTGAGAAATGCATTTGAAGTGGTTTGTAGGCTAGTCTTGCTAATGGTGAGCTCCCAGATTCCCCCTGGTCGGCACTTTTTTTTCCTGCGTGAAATCTTGTACAGCATCGATTTTTTTTTTTTTTTCTTTTCTTCTTTGCAAACATTAAAAACCAACAAACGTTGTGCTCCAAAGAAATTAGACTCAGCCCTGAAATATCTATTTAATATCATCTGTGGTGATATTAGAGTTCTTAATTGGACAAGAGAATGCAGGAAATTTGATTGTAACCTAACTTTATTTTATGGTTCCTGCTGAAAATGAGTCTGAGAGGAAAGTGGGGTTTAGATTTATGGACTTTTATGGCCAGATGGGACCATTATGATCATCAGATTTGACCCCCTGCATAAACCCAGGTCACAGAGTTTCAGCCAGTGATGTCTGTACCTAGCCCCAAAAACCAGTCTGTTTCAAATAACTGTTTAGCTAGGTGGTTTGCAGTATCAGTAGAGGAAGCATATACATGTGGCAGGGGAGTGCTGGACCACCGTGGCTGTACATGGGAGCTGAAGTTCATTGGGCCCAGAGTTGGCATTATCTGTATCTCCCACGCCTGACATGAAGTTCAGACATGGGGTCCGAAGAGAAAAAAATCCATTGTCTTGGATCCTCGAACACAAGAGATTCCCACTCAAACTCAAGAGACAGACTCATATCTTGGGTTACTGAAATAACACTGACCTTAGTGGAGTTGTGCTTGCTTAGTCGAGGGCTGGATTTGGCTATGTATAACTAGGGGTCTACTTAAACTATGGATTTGAGAATTTTGCAGAAAGTGCGAAATCTGGGATTGTCCACAAAATCAACAAAAAACCCCACTTAATAAAAATAAAATGCTGGCTACCCAGTGGATACTGATACTGCAAACCACCTCACTGCTGTTGTGGCCTAGCCTTGCAGCTTGCCTGGGAAGGGAAGGCACCAGCTTGTGGGCAGCATGAAAGGCAGCAAAAAAAATGGCTGCCACCCCTTTGTCCCTTTGCCCACCACCCTCAGGGCCTCTGCCAATCGGTGCTGAGGCAGGGCTGCGCAAAGGGCAGCCACCAGTCAAGATGGCAAGCATCCCCTTGTCCCTCCTCTCCCCTGGGGCCTCTCTGCCAATCAGCACCAAGGGGCGGGCCACCGGAAAGACATTCACAAAACATCCACAGATTTTGCCCTTTATACCGGGACCAGCCTACTAAAATTGGTAAGTCTCTAGACATGATTTAAGTAGACCCCTATGTATAAGACGGTCCTGGGTTCAGCTATCCACCAAACTTGAGAAGGATGGTGAGGTAGCGTCCTTGATTGTACTGCAGTTGGATTTCTCTCTGGACAGTACCCAGTCAATCCTGTCAGTTCTCTTCCTGCTAATACTTTTAAAAACAAACGACCCCAAAAAAATACTTGTGGAGAGTAAATTTGATTGTTTTTGAGGTGGACTAAATTATATGAAATGGCAAGCAAGATGATTGGGTTCCTTTTTCATACCTTATCAGTACCTATCATTATCAACCTAAAGGGCTGGTGCTTTCTTTCAATAGTAGAAACCAAAAGTAACTGTTTAAACCATTGGAGTTCTGCCAGTACATGCTTTCGTCTTGTGATTAATGCACTGGGCTTGGCTTTAAGAGCACTTGGTTCTCTTGGCTCCCCAGACTCCTAAAAGCAAACCTTCAGTCTGTCATAAGGCTTCCTTTGTGATCTTAGGCAAGTCATTTTGGGTGAGATGTTCAGTAGGTTCTGCTAAATATTTCTGGATGTCTTAATACTGTGAGATGCCTATCTGGGAGCTGAGCTCTCTTGAGAACATGATTGTTCTGTGCTTTGGTTTTCCCATCTCTAAAACAAAGACAGTTCTTCCTTTCCCCCACTCTTCCTGGTTTTTGCATGGTTCTTACTAGAGAGCGATTTTCTTAGGTGTATTTACACAGTCTGGTCCAATCTTGATTGAGGCCTGTTGAGACTGCTAAAAAAATGGAATTGGGGTCTCTCTGCTTTTCTGCAGCAAAGTCATAAAATGTGTCTAGTAAAGCGCAGTGTATTTATGCTTGTTTGCTAAGTACTTAACTTCATTGGTTATGAGAGTGTGGTTTGTGTTTGTTTAAAATAGAATACACTTTTAGATGCCTCCTGTCTTGTAGCATATAAACCCCAATGTGGCATGGGGAAGTTTGCAATATGTTGCAAACTAAGTGGACAAAAATATTGGGAGGGAGATCGTTGTTGTTAAAATATTGGCAGTGCGTCACAAGCTCTTTCACTTCATAATCGAAATCGTATATTTTCTGGGTTAGGACTTTGATTTACATGTCACATCAAAGTTCTCCTTATAATGGAGATTCTTTTTTTAAGTTTGCTTTGCAGAACAGCTGTTAAATCATTGGACAAGATTATTATCCATGTTAGCTCCAATGTAAAATGTCCCTTCATATTTCTTTCAAGACTCTTAGTACTACTTCGTAGCATCTTTCTTTCTTTGTAGGAGGCCTCACCCACTGCTGATGGATAGGGATTTAAAAAGAAAATGCCCAGGTGAAATAGTTTTCTTAAAACAAAAAAAAATAGATAAATACACCCCCTTGCTGCAAGAAAACTGCGCTCAAAACAAAAACCATGGTGTTCCATAATACAGTAGGGGAAAAAAAGGATAAAATGTGATAAATGATGTCTTAGGTTCTGCAGAACCTAAGGTTGTCCACTAAAGCTGATTCTTTTGGACCTGATTCTGATGCAAATTTGAATAATTTATTTTGTTACTTCTGTTTAGTGTTGAGTTAAGATTAAGTGGTTGATCTTTAACATATTCTGTTGGGTACATGTTTAGGGAATGGTGGGTATTTATTTATTTATTTATTTTTAAAAGGGTTTCTTAGAAGTTAATGCTTTCCTTGCAAGTGGAAATAGTTTAAATGCAGTTTGCTACATGCAGCATTTCATATTGCCTAGCTTTCTGAGAATCCGCTTTCCAGTCCAGACAAGAGCAATATAGTTGCTTGTTGCCCACTTTAAAGCCTTGGTGGCACTGACTAATAAGCATAGCTGACCTGAGAATAAAAAAGAAAACTGGCTGCCAACTCCATGCTCCTATTCCATTTCAAGAAATGGGAGAAGTTTGCTTGCCTAACTACTTTGCAGAATTTCTTCTTTATTTTTGTGTAACTGGTTACACTTCATTTTATATTTTGGGAAGGCTACACTTACGATTAGAGAGGCATTTGAGGTGGTTGTATTCTCTCATGGGCTGACCAAATTGGCATCCAGGTTGTTATTGAGCAAACAAAGGTGATTTGCACAAATTATTGCATTTCTCAGGTGACTCAGTATGTGGAGGGAAAAGACTATGCCAACACCTTCCATTATGCTAGTATTTCTGTAGAGATCTTCTGCCCTTGACTCTCCATATCCTCTGCAAACAATGTTTAAGGCCGTAATTCTCAACCAGGGTGTCATGCCACCTTGGAGTGCCTTGAGATCCTTTCAAGAGTGCCACACAATCATAGCACTTTTAGGTGTGCCAATATGATTTACAAGATAAACCTAGAGATTTCAAATAGGCATTCTTAGTGTTAAAGACATTTTGACCTGTTGTGGTCTTTCTGAGTTATTTGCAACAGAAGAATTGCTCTGTTATTTTTTTGTAGCCAAAAAAAAAGTGAAAACTAGGAGCTATCATTTTCCAAGGGGTGTCCTGAGCCTAAAAAGGTTGAGAAACACTAGTTCAAGGCATTTAGCAGTAAGGAAGCTGAAACAAATGTTGAAATTCCCTCCCCTCTTTTGTGTACAGGGTCATCACCAACCTCAGTTATCACAGGCTGAGTGCACACATTCAGATGACCTGGGAGATTTCTCTCAGGCTTATTCTCATGGTGGATGAACTTACCCAGATCCATGTGTACAGACATGTGAATACTGAGACCCTAAAGAGTAGAGAGCTTGCAGCTGACACTGCAGCCAGATTGGGGTCCCTGTGCACGCAACTCAGTATGATCTGCAGGCTCCCTTAGTCTGCTTGGCAACAGATGGTAGCAATTGATAGAGAAGCCTTGATTGGGCTAACCAAGACAGCCCATGATAAATGTGTATTGTCAGCATGTACAGACATTCTTTCTCCCAGGATAAATTCTCCTGGAAGTGATTTTAACCCTGATTGTGCCCAAGATATTTTTTTCTCAGAGTGGCCACTTTTACTTTAAAATATCTGTATACTTGTGGTTTCTCTTGGAAGAGCAGGGATTCCTGGGAGAAATTGAATGCCTGTACAATGCCACAGTGAGATTTCAGAAGTAGTGTGAAAAACGTTGGACTTTCCCTCTCTACAGGAATTGTATTTCACTTGGTCAGAATCAGATTTATCCAATAGCTTGCATAAAATCACTTGCAGATACAAGAATTAAAACACCAGGTTTCTGACTACCTTACCAACAAGGCCTTCTCTTTCCCCAAGGAAAAATTTAGCAAATGTCTATTCTCCACTTAGACTTTTTTAGAGTGAAAAGAATCAAAGTGTGAGATTAAAGAAATGCACTGACCTAATGAGATTTGAGTTTCTGGCCATTTTCTTTTACATTCTAAAAAGGGGGAAAAGGAAAGTAAAACGTCTTTTTGATATTTTATTTTTAAATTTGATAAGAGTGAAGCTAATGTGGGATTGCTGGTCCAGTAGGAAATAGAACTCAATTTTACATTTTTTTAAACAATTTTACTGTATTAAAAATGACAGAGGTTAGAAACAAAGCTCTTATACTTTTATTGAACTGGAATTGAAAGTGACAGAAAATCATTTTGGCCCTGGTGCAGTAAATGTTATCACTAAAACATGTTCTGGGGAGATTAGGACAGTCTCTCAAGCTCAAGAGACAAAAGTTCACAGAACACAAAGTGATTTTTTTTTTCCTGTCCCCATCTTAGAATCATTAGCTGCTCCTGAGACAAAAGTATCTCTGCTCTTGAGGGGTGCTGGGCTAGGTGAATGGGGAAATGAAAATGTCTCTGCTCTGAAAGGAGCTAGGGTTGAGAGTACAGAGAATGGAGGTCTCTGCTTGAAGATGATAAAGAATGGGAATAATGGAAGACTGTGGTGAAAAGCAAGAGCCAGTCTTGTCATTGTGTAAAAAAGGCAGGTTCCAGGATCAGACTTGCAGGTGGAAAAATTCTGAACCTTGGGGCATTTCAGGGCAGAAAGGATGCTGATGTAGTTGCGCATATCTTTTGTTTGTTACCCCATGTATCTAATTTATCCTGTCCACCTACTGTCTCTTCCTCTAGATCAGTGGTTCACAACCTTTTTTTAGACTCAAGGCACCCCTTACTAGGTTTAAGTAGGAAATAGAAATACCAGATTTAAAATGGGAATCTATAGTGTTGAAAAAAATCTGTCCTGTTGTGGGCTTTCTGAGTTCTTTGCAACAGAAGAATTGCTTTATTGTTTTTCTGTAGTCAAAAGTCAAGTGAAAAATAGGAGCTGGCATTTTCTGAGGGGCGTCTTGAGTCTAAAAAGGTTGAGAACCACGGGCATACATGATGAGTTTCTTATCTATTTCATAAATATGATGCTTGCTGAGACGGGAAATTCTGGTGGAAGAGATGTACAAATGACATAATGTTGATGGGAGGGAGGACACAAGGTTGTGTCCACATGTGCAAGCAAATGCGCTTGCAGCAGCTCAAATAGAAGCGGTGCAAATTTGAGCCAGGGCTTTTTGCCTTGGTGCACGTGCCCCGACATGCACTTTGTTGTGGAGAAAATTGTGCCACTTAGGGCAAAATAACCCTGCCTAGCTCCTCCCAGATCTGCAGCCAGGGGGAGCTAGAGCCCAGGGCCAGCACCTGTGCTGTCCCCAGCAGTATAAAAAGCTGCCCTGTCCTGGCCCCGTCTATACAAAAATTTGCCCTGGCAAGCAGCTCAGGGCTACTTTTTCTCAGGAGCTTCTGGGGCCCAGCCACTTGGTACTTGGGGACACTACCCATTGTGCCAGCTGGACTGCTGCAGCAGCATCCTAAATCCATTTTTAAAAATACCCCCAAATCCATGTTTTTTCACAATTAAAACAAAAGGCCACACACGCACACACTTGAGAGAGAGAGTGCGATCAGTTGGGCAATGCTTTATTGGTATATTTACAATGTTAAAGCAATGTGGAAGCGTACCAGTGTCTCTATCATCATAATAAAATAAATTCTAAATATCTATATGTGTTGATGTATGCTTTTGGTTTTCTTTGCACATGATGGGTATGTGACGGGGGAGATGTGGTGTTTGCAGGAAGGGGGTGGGAATGGGTGTGGGGGGATGCGGGTAGGTGTGGGGGGATTGCTGGGGGGACTGTGGA
>NW_005842064.1:623144-647130 GCF_000455745.1 Alligator sinensis | reverse complement strand
GCCCCCCCCCCAAACAGCACAGGGAATGCCCCTCCTCCCCCATCACAGGGCCCCAGCCCCCCTGCCCAGGGCTCCAGGCACCCTGGAGGGCCCCAGCCCCCCCACCCAGGGCCTATAACTTACCTCTAGCAGCAGCAGCAGTAGTTGGGCGCTCTGAGCCATGGCAGCAGGACCCGGCACGGCACGCAGGGACCGTGTGCCGGACCCAGCCGGGTCCTTCCGGCCCTGGGGCCTCTCAGCCACCCTGCTCGGTGTGAGTGGCTTTTTCCACTCTTCTGTGGAGCGGTTTTTTTAGACCTGGATATCCAGTGGTCTAATTTTCTCCCCGCTCTGCAAGTTTGCAGCACGGGGAACATTTTTTCATTCCCGCATGTGCCTCTTGCCCTGCCTCAAAGGGGTTTGAGACGGGGCAAGAGGCACGTGCGCGCTCATCTGGAGGTGCCCAAAGAGATGCTGGCTGAAGAGGTGGATATAGAATACCAGAGTATAAGACTAGGTTGCGTAGTGCCTTCCAATTTTATACAGCAGCTTTTTATCATTGATTTAAATGTTGGGGCCTGTTTCTCTACATACAATTTCTCCTTCTCATATGCTTTGTCCAAAGCAAAGGAGTGAAATAAATATTATGCCCTTAATCAGGATTCTGTTGTTGTTTTCTAATTAATCAGTGTCAGTTGCTTGAACATTTGTGTTAAATCATTTTCTTCATGAAAGCTTTTAATGAGGAAACAAATTGATTGGATTCATACATACTGGATTCTTACCACTGACATCTGATAGACCCAACCCTTTATACTAAACATTTTGCCTATGAGTAGGTCATTCTGTGGCTTGCCCTCCAAAGCCAAGCTATTTGATGAAACCTCTTTGCTTTGAGTTGGGTCAAATGACTTCCCATGTTTCTGAAATTGCTGTTGATATTGTTCTCTTATTTGAAACAACCCCTGGCATTGTGCAAAGCATGGGTGAAAGAAGGTAAGATAAATGAGTCTGGTAGATGGTCTGGTACTTGAGGCACCTGGAACTCAGCTCTGCACTCTGCTGACTTGCAAATCTGCTTGCAAATCTACTTTCCTAATCCTTTTTTTCTTTTTCATCTTGCAAATTCAGATTGCAAACTCTAGAGATTTTTTCTTTGTGTTTGCACTGTATCTAGTGCAATGTGCCTGAATCTGGGGCCTCTGGGCACTATTCAAATACAAACAGTATGTGTGGAGTAACAAGGAAATATGTAGCAGAGGATATGCATCTTATCTGCTGCATTTTACATGAATGGAGGGGCTCGTGACTGGGGCTGCAGCTTTAATGCCTTCCCATATTGTCAAATGAAGGTATAGAACAAGAGTGGAGAAACGGGTGGAGAAAACCAGTATATAAGAGAGCCAAAGTGCTGGGTGTGTGGAGTTTAAGGAAACTAATTTTTGGATGGCTCTTGGAAAACCTTAGCTGTGTGAGGCTGAAGAAGAACAAACAGTAAGAACATAGTGAAAAAACTGTTATCCAGTTTTTGTGTGAGATCTGCATGCACATGAGCTGCAGGCACATGGAGAGATTTGGTCTTTTACTAAAGGTTAAGCCCCACACTGTAGGCAAGGCTTTATGGGATAAACAGCTTATATACAGAATAGAGAAGAAACTTTCTCCAACATAGGCACAGCTTCTGTCCTGTGAGTTTATTCATCTAGTTTTCTTAGTAGTCTTCATATACTTCAGGTTTGTTCTGTTTTATTTTTTCATGTGACTGCAGTCATTGCAAGGAAGGTGCAAGATGGGGATTGTGGGACTGATGTGAGAAATTGTACAAACCTCTTGCTTTTGACGAAGACATTTCTATTATGAAAAAGTTGGGCAACCCCTGGAATTGAAACTGTGGGGTGGGGAGAGATACTTTATTGCTGCTAAATCTTTATGCAGTAGAGAATCTCAAGACGGCCAATTAGCATCTGTAGGTCCTGTAGCTTCTCTTGAGGCTTCTGTTGTAAGAAGCACAGTTTGGACATTAACTGAATCCCTGGCAGCATGTCTGGCATAATTCTTCCATCTGTCAGTTGTTCATGAAAACGGAACAAATAATTGAGAGACTAATTTGTGTTTATACCCGTTATCTTTGTCTTTCAGGTACCACTTGGAATTTCTGCCCCGAGGTGAGTGCGTCTTGTTGACAATATTTTATTTATTGAGGGGGGAGTTGGGATTTGAAGGTTGGGAGGGAGAGGAGGTTTAAACAAGTACAAGCAAATGGAGGTAGTAGGAGCAAGGGTGGGAAAACTCTGGTAAGGATCTAGCAGATCCTTACCAGATCCTTGTTGGGGTCCAGCTTGTTTGGGACCAGATCCTTGTTGGGGTCCAGCTTGTTTGGGACCAGTCATGGTTCTTTTTTCCTTAGCTTTGGACAAGGGTTCCCAAAAGTGTGTGGTGCTCACCTAAATGCTTTATCCCTGCATTGGTGCGGTCTAAGAATGACTTCTGATAAGGTAATGTGGCCTCTGGAAATTGTTCAGTGTTACCTTTTAATTGGAGGCAGAGCAATCTAATGGTTAGGGAACTGGACTGGGAGCCATGAACTCAGGGTTCCATTCACAGTGCTGATGTATAACTTTGAGAAAATCACTTTGCTTTTTTGGGCCTCTGTTTTTTTTTGGTTTGTTTGTGGGGGGGGTTTCCCCCTCTCATCTTCTGAGTTGATTTAGTGCTTGTCACTACTTGGTGGTCTCTGCCTGGGTGATGTAGGTTGAGCACCAGGCTAACTACCCACTATCTCATGAAAAAGCATTTACCTATTAGGAAATCTACAATCCTGATTACTCTCATAAGGTAGATATGGTGGGGACAGAACTCGGCATGCCAGTTTTGTGCAATGGGTGCAAAGAGAATTGGGATTAAGCTAAATAGGAACAAAGCATTCTTATTTCTGGCATAAATGTGCTGTTACATAGAACTGTTCTTGTGCTTTTAAATTCACATCCTCCCTTCATTCAAATTAATTTGTTTGATTTATCTATATACAAATTATAAATTCTTTAGGACACCAGCTCTCTTTCTATGTACAGTAGTACAGTATGGGACCCTGACCATGGATTAGGGTTTCCCCTCATAGTGTCATAATGTAAATAATCTTAATTTGGGCAGGAGATGGGAGGAGTTCAAATTGGAAGCAACAGTACTGGTTACTTCATCACCAGGGGAATTGTGCCTGATATACCAATATAGTACCCTAACACAATGGAGTTCTCATCTCTGATCCAGGCTGTTTCCATCCTACAAGACTACAAATATATGTGGGGGGGCGGGCTTTTTATATGATTATTGTGATATGTGAATGCAAGCAGAAGGATTTGCCAACATTCAAAGAAGATGGGAGCTGAGGCCACTATAAAAATCCTGCGAGTGTTCCAACTCAGCTAATCCTTCATTTGCTTCAGAAATAAATTCCAGTATGTTACCTCCTCGATCAGGGCCCACTTCCAACACATCCTGTCTGTCTGGCAGCACAGAAATGTCAGAAATGCAGCAGTGCTACAATTCCCACTAGAACAGTGTTATCACATTTTAATATGAGCCGCAGTGCAGCCTTGGTGCTTCTAATTGCTTTCAAACCATTGTTTTCATGTGTTTGGTTGATGAACCCAGCATCTGGCATCATTCGAGAAAGTACAACAGACAGCTGTGTTCAAAATTAAAAAAAAGAGAGAGAGGATTAGAACACACAAAAGGACTCAAAATTAGATTTTTTTGAGAACTTTGTGTAATTTAAAGTGTTTGCATGGGGGGAGGTGCTGCTTTTATTCTTATCAACTATTCCATGTTCTTTTATTGTTTTGGAGGATGTCACTATATTAGTAGGACTTCGTTTGTAGAACCAGGGCCAATGAAGGGGCAGATATACAAATGTAGTTAGGTGCCTCGCTTTAGAAGTCTTATGTGGCTCCTGGGATTTATATTGTGGATCTCTAGGCACTTAAATATCTTTGTAAATCTGGCCCCTGGTTGTTTGGGGAACTGATACTAACCTGAGAAAATGCATTAAAGAGGCAGTAATGTCTAATTATTTAAACAAAAACAAAAATAGACTGGCTCTTGGATATGTTAATCCTTACTCCAAATTTTAATATGATCTTGGGGAAAATATCTTAATCTTTGTGGCTGCCAATACACATGCTGGTTCACCTTCTAATTGGAACGCTGCAGCAAGGCCTCATAGTCATGTATATAAGCCCCTGTGCGCACATCCACACATGCAGGCACGTGTGCTTGCAGCAGCTCATATAGGAGCAACACAAATGCAAAATAACCCTGCCCAGCTCCTCCTGGATCTGCAGTCAGGGGGAGCTAGAGCCTGGGGCCAGCACCTGTACTGGCCCAAGCAGTATAAAAACCTGCCCTGGCAAGTAGATCAGGTCTACTTGCTTTCAGGAGCTTCTGGGGCCTGGCCAATTGGTATCTGGGGACACTAGCCCCTTATGCCAGCTGGTCTGCTGCAGCAGCCCTAACTGAGAGTTCCCTGCACCCTCTACCCATTGCAGCAGTTTGGCAGTGGAGGCTGCTGCCTGGCTATGACCTGCTGCCACCTGCAACAGCATGTTGCTGCAAGGCTGTGCACCTGTCAGACCCGGATGGGGACTGCATGGTCACAGCAGAAGCATCTGCACCTCTGTGCCAGCTGCCAGCGGGCTGTGGCTGCGCAGTTGGCCTTTGGGCGGCACTACTGCTATGTGTACTGCTGCCTTGCCATCTGGGCAGCTATCTCCTGGAAGATGTTCTCAGTGTGGTGTGCTCCCAAGTGGCCAGGAGGTCAGCTACCTCCAGCTGGGTCCCAGCTGCCAGCCCTGAGCAGGCACCTCTGCCTGAGTTCTGCCCCTTGACTCACTAGCAAGAATTCTGGTGTTCCTTGTTTAAAAATTGCAAGATCTCTGATTAAAAAAAAAATTCCCAAATTCCTTTAAAAAAAAAATTCCCAAAATACCCTAAAATCTATGTTCTTCCACCATTAAAGCGAGACAGACAGTTGGGCAAAGTTTTATTGATATATTTACAATTCTAAAGCAACTTGGAAGACTACCAGTGTCTCTATCATCATAATAAAATACATTCTAAATATCTAAATGTTTTGATGTTTGCTTTTACTTCCCTCAGGGCACCAGCCCCCTTTCCCGCTCCCCCCCTGCAGGGCCCACAGCTCACTCCCGCAGCAGCAGCCATTGGGTGCTCAGGGCCCTCTGCGGCCAGAGCCCCCAGCAGTGCACCGCAGCCCTGGCCTCCTCAGACCTGACGTCACCCGTGCCGCTCGTCACGGGTCTGGCTCGACGCAATACGGGGTTGTGCACCTTCAGGCAACCCTGGGCCACTCGGGCTGTCACCCAGGGCCCTGCACTGTTCTCGGGGACTGGGTGTCACACCGGGCCATGTCCAGCCTCTGGTGGCAAGACACTGTCCTGCCAGACCCTTGGTGTGTGCATGGAGAAAGTGTGCAGTGGAACCTGGCCTGGCGCAGCATGCTAGTGCACCTTTGCATAGGAGCGGGAGGCACGACTCTGGGCCGCGCAGCTCCTGTGCAAAAACGCGCTAGCTGCATGGCCTGGGTGGTGTTGGGTTGGCGGGGTGCATTTTCCATGAGGCTCAGTCAGCGATGCACCACATCCTGTTGTAGGCATAGCGCTGTGGCCATGCGTCACTGACTCAGCTTCATGGAAAACACACCCCACCAGCCTGACCCAGCCCGGACCATGCAGCTAGTGCGCCTTTGCACAGGACTTGCGTGCCTCAGAGGCATGCTTCTGTGCAAAGGCGCGCTAGTAGGCTGGGCCGGGTCAGGTCCCGCCGCATGCCTTGTGGCGGGGCTTGAGTGGGGGCCACCGCATGCCTGCTGCCTCACCCACCCCCTATGGCACTGGCGGCAGTACCCAGTGCAGCTGTGGCCCTGGCTGCAGGCACAGCCAACAGCGACACGGTGCTGTGTGACCTGGGCTCTATACATGCTGAACAGACCTGGCCCATCCCATTAGCACATGGCTTTCCTGTTCCTGTCCAAAGCCATGCACTAGTGGGCCAGGCCTGGTCCATTCAGCATGTACAGAGACTGGGTCACACAGTGCCGCGTCACTGCTGGGTGTGCCTGCAGCTGGGGCATGGCTGTGCTGGCTGCTGCTGCTGGCACTGTGGGGGGTGGGTGGCAAGGCAGGAGTGTGGCAGCCCTCGCTCAAGCCCTCCACAAGCCCACCCACAGACCGCACATCCCCTCGCCCCTGCCATTCCCCATAACCCCAGCACTCCTCACACCCACCCATACCCATAACCACCCCCACGTCCTCACTTACCCATGACGGCACCCAGCACCCTGATCCTTGCCAAGCTTCTGTTTGCCCCAGCACGCTAAGGGTTTGTACCCCATGTGCTGGAGCAGCAGGAGCACTGTAGGGAGGCTCTGGCCAGAAACCAGAGTATCTTTCTGGAGGACTGGCTTCTGGGTTAACTGGGGGGCCATGCCCTGCCCCACTTGTTTCCCCTGTTTTATTTAGATACCTGGATATCCGAGTATCAAATTCTGGAATGTTTTATTGTTCACAGTGTGCCTCTTGCTGTATTTCAAACTGCTTTGAGCCAAAGCAAGAGGCACGTGCGGGCTTGTCTGGATGTGTCGTGTGAGTTTAAAAATGGCCACTGGAGCGCTTTATCTAAACCTCATCGAATGAGGTTTAGATAAAGCGTCCTGTGGCCATTTTTAAACCCATGGGGCCTTAATACACATGACAAAGAGGCGTTTTAATTAAAGCGAATACCAGGAACCACTCTAATTAAAGCACTCCCCCCACCCCTGACGTTAATTATTCTACCTTGGAGTTGGGAGCCTTTTATAATGTTTGTAAAAATGCTTCAGAGTCCTTGGCTGGAAACCTCTATGGAAGGTATGAATATGTCTCTTTAAGGTGCAGTGGGTTCTAGTGATTAGAGCAAGGGACTGGAAATCAGGAGGGTTTTATTCTCATTTCTACTCCATGCATACTGTGTGACCTCTGAGAGGTGCTTACCCTTCTGTCTCAGTTTGTCTAGCTGCAGAATGGGAATAATTACTTTTTTTTTAAAGTCTCACAATGTGGCATTGGATATTTGAGTAAAATATTTCAGAAGCAATGGGATGATCCAATTGATGGCCAGATTAGAATCCCCAAAGCATTTTAAATAGTGGTCCTGGGAACGGAAAGGTCTAAGTCTGAAGAAGCAGTGGGCTCCTGCCTGCCAAACTTCACTGTTCTTGAAGCTCCTCTCTGCCATATTTTACTTCCAATGTTTTCCTAACGATGCTGAGCAACACTCTTGTGACACACATGGGAAGAAGGTAGCTAAAACATCTGAAGTCTGAGAAACATTTAGAACTTTTGCAGGGCTGATATAGATTTTTCTCTTGTGCACAAGTCACCAACCCTGTTGGTCTCTAATGTGGACAGGCTAAAAGTAATGAACCTGTTTCATATAAATCACTGCCTGCAGGCTAGACCTTGCGGCTAGGGTGTGGATCTGCTAGTAATCTTAGGCTGGGCAGTTGAGTAACTTGTGGAAAATGTCGCTGAACAGAGGGGAAATTGTAGGTTGAGTCCCACTAGATTAATTTACTGACACCAACTGATGTAGGTCACTGTACCTTCCAGTGACATATAATCAGCCAAAAGATACTTGGGTGCTCTATGTTTAGACTAGGAGGACAGCTTTTCTTTTCCTTGCAGGGGGCTGATGTGAATGTGCAGCATTCTATAGAGGCATACATATTTTATACATATGCATGCATGCACACACTCTTCTCTTGCCATAACTTTTCCTTTGCGGAAATAGACCCATGGAAAGGTGCCTGTGAAAATACATACAGGATGCTGGTCAGTTTACCTCTCCCTCAAAGTTCCTCTCTGCTGTTTCTGTCGCCTCTCCTTCCCTCTCTCCTGCTCTGAACATTTTCCTTGCGTTAAATAGTCAACAGCAGCTTCAGCGTATCAGAAACCAGTGGTCTCAGGGAGCGGCAACAGGCCGTTGTATGGTACTGCAAGGAAATTTAGGATTCAATATAGTAAGGAAGAAACTGGGGGAAGAGAGTTAAATGAAGAGAGTTCATCCATGGGAGGAGAACATTTGGGAAGAGAAGAGTAGGGTGGGATCAGTGCAAAGGGAGAGTTAGGAGACAGGTAAAGAGACGGGGAAAAAAATATGAAACATAAGAATAGAATGGGGAGTCCAGACTGGTGTTCTAATGCTGGTTTTGAGTGACCTTGTATGAGTAACTTTGCCTCTTTCATGGGCTTCAAGTTTTCCCATCTACAAAATGGGGTGAGGAAACCAAAAGATATTTAATTTGTGGAAAGCTGTTATGGAGTAAGTTTGTTAATTGTTGGTAAAGTATTTTTTGAGATTCTCAAATAGAAAGTGTTAATGCAGTTATGTGCTGGAGCAAATTTGTCATCATCCATCACATCCTCTCTACCTGAAGGCATGTTCTTTTTTCCTACAATTTAAGTGCTTCAGTATTGTGCTTGCAGCAAACTGCTGTGAGAGAACTTACAATGATCCCAGCCAACATGTTGATTCTCTTGCCATCAAGGCAGGTAGAAAATATTTAGTCTTCTGAGTACATTATACATTGAAATTGCGGTGAGTAAAGCTGCTGGAAAAACCTTCTCTTTCTCCCCATACCCCACAGAAAACTTTGAATTTATCTGCTGAAAATTTTAATTAAAGTTTTAATAATTTAAAAACCAAAAACAGATAATCCATTAAACCTCATTTTCTCCCCAAAATCAATTTAGATGATTCTTTGATCCTATGACCCCAGGTGACTTCCTGCCCTTTGGGCGGGGGGCTGGACTCAATGATCTTCCGAGGTCCCTTCCAGCCCTGATGTCTATGAAATCTATGAAATTTTAAAATCCCTAGTCCTCTGTGCTGTACAGGTGTGTTCCAAGACAGTCCTTGCCCTAAAACATTTTTTGATGAAGTAGATGATACAAAAGTGAGAGAAAGCAAAGATTGATTTTCCAGATGAGGACCTGAGGCACAGGAAGACTTGCCCAGGACCCCAAAGCATCTGTGGGGCTGAGCTAGAAATTGAGCCCTGTGTTCTCTGAGTTCCAGTCCTTAACCACAAATAACGTTCTTCTTTGAAGAAAAGCAAGGAAGAATATGGTATTTCATAAAAGAGAGGGGAGGAGCGTCTTGTGTAAAGTGCAGCTTAAATATTAGGCCACATCATGCTCCATAAAAGGATTAGGTACATAGCTGTGGAAAGTCTTTTGCAGGACACTTATCTTATAGTATATACCATTTTGATGAATTATCACTCTACCCATATCAACCCTACTTATTTTGGCTCAAATGCACACTTTTTTTCTGGGTCATTGAATGTTCACTGGGTTGGACATTGCAGCAAAGTATGAGGTATGTATACTTGAGGAACACATGCAGCTCCTTTCATTAACTGGCATGATACAAAGGCCTGGAGTGTTAGATTTATGAAGTAGTTTTCTATATAAAGCCTCAAATCTATTGAATTGAACTGAAGCGGAGCTGGATGGGAGATGGAACTGTGTGTTTCCTTGACCACTGCTCCCTGGTATCGCATATTTGGTCCATGTAGTTATGACAAGTACAAGTAGCAAATCATTAAAGCTGCAGAAACACTGTCTTTACTGTAAGGATTCCCTTTGAAGCAGAGGCAGAGTGTTCCTGAATTAATGGAGTGCATAGTGATTTTACTAAGTTTTATTTATAAAAAAACCCTCTTTGCTTTCATGCCAAAAGGCTCCAGCACAGTTGTAAGCAGGGTTCATACACAGAAACCCAGCCTAGATTTATGACGTGTTTGAAAATGCAAGGAAAAAAGTATTGAATTGACAATATTTATAATGTATTGTTAAAATATCTATCCTATCACCATGCCTGGAATTCCCCTTCTTTATAAACATAAGTGCCAGTTACAAACCTTAAAACGTCATAACACAGAGAGATTAAAAAAAAAAAACCCCTGAAAAGTTTTGTTAGAATGCTTTATAAAGTCCAGGATGTGGGTGGGGAGGGATGTGTGTCTGTGGGAGGGAGGGGGAGTTAGTTAATGAAAAATAAAACATACACAAGGACATATGTTCTTTAACTTAAAAAAAAAAAAATCTTTAATATCAACATTTTTGACAGCTCCCTTTGTCAGCTGTATGGCTTTGCTTCCTGCAGCTTTGAGTATGCTTTTCTTTGTCTGTTTGTGTGTGTTACACTTAGTGCAAATTAATCTATGTAAAGACAATACATGCTAAATATTTTTGCAGTAAAATCCCCCCTGTTTTGGTATCTTTTCAAACACTGGGAGGCCAAGCAGCTTTGCTTTATATAAATATTGCATGGTCTGATCCATAAATTACCATGCATGGATTTTGGAGGCAGGCAACTACTGTAGGTGAAAACAGAATACTTTTCTCAGAAACACTTCATATGGAATAGATCTCTTTTATGGCATTCATCTATTTAACTATTACCACTGTGTCATGGTGTGAAATTAGCAGTATTGCACACTGCTTTACCTCAACTGTAAGCATTTAAACTGGAGTCAAGCCTCCCCGCTCCCCCCCCCCCCAATTCATAACACTTAACGTATATAATTTGCTGTTACCCCTTCTAACCCCAAGTGACTAGCCAAGAATTTGGAGTCTTCCTAAGTTATTTAAATTTAGTAAGAAAAATGATGATGGAGTTGGGACTCCTGAAGCAGAGGTCTGCTATTTGTTTACAAGACTGTGCAACATCCTGCTGTCTTGAGCATAGAAGAATTCAAACAAATGGACACAGCTTCCCTGTTTGCTCCAACCTCTTTAAGCCAGCACCCCAGCTCCAAAATCCAGTATCAAGACTTCTCCTAGAGTTAGGCACCACTGCTGTTCAAGCTATATTACAGTTTCTTCTCTCAGTGCCCACGTGCCTTCTTGCTTCTGTTCCTGAGTTCTTTCTTATCTACCAACAAAACTCTCTCTTTCCAAAAGAGTGCTCAACCAAAGTCCCTTTGCTCAAAGCATGCAAGTTCCTGAGCAATTTTTCATTTGCCTTGTTTTGGACAGAAATGTGTACTTGGCTGTCTCTGTCAGATATCTTAAATGAAGGGCAATTGTTAAGCCACTGAGTTCAACAAAGGGGAAGAAGCAATAACTGTATGTTCTTGGATTCCCTTTTATTTGTTGCATGATTTTTTTTAATTTTCTAGGGTGCATTTGTGTAGGTATGGAGAAAAAAAAAAGATCATCCCAAGGGTTAGAAACTCCTTTTGAAGAGAGATTAGGTTCTAGTGCTGTCGCACAACTCTGGAAGCTGAACAGAACTTATAATATAATTGGAAGACCTAACAAAGATGAGTAGCTTTAAGATGGTCTTTTTATAAAGTGCTCAAGAGGAGCTCACCTGTTACGCTTCTGAAGTTTGTGTTAAAACTCTCTAAACATTAGTGTGAACAGAATTAGGCTAATGATGACATGAAATCATAGAACAAGTATTTGAGAGGCAAGAGTTTTTGTGGGTTATACCTTATTTAACAAACTCCTGCCCCTTTCTTGCATCCTGAACCATCATGGCTATAACATCAGTTCAACATCAGGGGTACTTGTACATGTGACAGCTGTCACTATGTACACGTGATATAAATGTAATTTGTGTGGCTTAATGGTGTCACACATTACACGTGCACCAGTTTGGGGGGTTTAGATGATTTTGTATTGCTGCAAACTAAACTACATCTGGATGTAGTTTAGTTTGCAACGTTGCAAATTGCAACGATGCAGCTGTCAGCTCACCTCCTTGCCATGGGAGAGGTGGGCAAGCTCCACAGGAAAAAAAGGATCAGGCAGAAGCAGCGAGGGGACCAGTCCTTTTTGGCAAGCCAGCCAGCCTCTCCTGCAGCGAGGGTTGAGCTGCAGGGGGGCCCCCAGTCCTCCATCCATGGTGGTAGCACCTCCTGGGGCTGCCTGGGCAGGCTGCTAGCAGGCTGGGTGTACCCAACCCAACTCTTCCCTGAGCCCACCCTCTGGAAGCCCACCGGGTGCTGCTCCCTGGGTGGGCTCGCAGAAGAGTTGGATCAGGCTAGGTGCTGCCTCTGAGCTAGGGCAGCACCCAGCCTGCTAGCAGCCTGCCCAGGCAGCCCCAGGGGGTGCCGCTACTGCGGAGGGATGGACCAGGGCCCCCCCACAGCTCAGGGGCTGCTTGGCCCACTGGCAGCTCACTCCCTTCTCCCCCTGGGCTGCGGGCAGGCTCCAGCTCCAACAAAAAACAAAAGGATTGGGCCCCTTGCCGTAATGTGATGGAAAAATTGAAATGGTGGGTTTCAATTAAAAACCCACCGTTTCAGTTTAGGGGGCATAGAAAATAAAACCCTCAGGACTAAACCCCCATCACAAGCATCCTACTATTACAAGTTGTTTTTCTTTTTAAGCAGAGGCTTGAATTCAAACCCCTCCCAGCCTATGGGAATTTGTTTCATCTTGCTTACCAAATGCCTGTCCAAATTTCTATTTTGCTGACCAAACTGTGTTTAAGTAATTCAGTCTAGCTGAAATGGAGGAGACTATTGTAAGCTCTTCGGGGCAGGCACTATGTTGTTATTCTATGTTTACATAGTGCCTAATGAACTGGAGATGTGATCTATGTGTCTGATATGATGGTAATACAAATTAAAGTATTATACTGTCTGACAAAGTTCTTTGGGTAAATGTGATACCTTTTACTAGACCAACTAAATAGTTAGAAAAATTGTTCCTTGCAGCTTTTTGGGCACAAACACCTTTCTTTTGGGGTTGTGCCCAAAACTTTACAAACAACACTTTTTCCAACTAATAAAAGACATCACATTTCTCCAAAGAACCTTGTCTGTCTATGTCCTTAGACCAGCATGGCTACAACCAACAACCCTAAAATATTATACTGTGTTAGGCAAGCAGAGTGTTTTGAAGCAGTTTTCCCTGCAGTTCTTCTCTGCATGGGTAAGTAGACTGTGCAGGGTCTCTCTGTCCCTCTCAATTATAATCCTCTCCAGAGTGGCTGGGAGGGTTGCATGACTTCTTAAAGGACAAGGGATATACTAGGAAATGGAAGGCTTAAAAATGTCAGTAAAGATGCTAAATATACAACAGTTTGGGGAATCCCAGTAAGTTAAATATTAACAAGTTCTATTGCTCTCCCTTTGGTCAGTTAATAAAATACTGTAATTATTAGGTTAAGCTCTAAATTGCCTGAAATACGGAGAACCTTCTCAAATGAACCCTCTGTGAGTCTTTTGAACCTGTGCATGTAATAGGAAGGCAATGGTGTTTTATGGAGAAATCTCTAGAGTGACTGCACTGTGCTTAGATGAACACAAAGCACAGCATTATACCGTGCTCATGTGGAACAGAAGAGCACTGAAGAAACTGCCCTACTGGGGATGAAGCATGACATAGTGTTCACATAGTATATCACCTGGGCCTTTGCTTGGTATGTAAAATCTTAGAATGAGAGAACCTAGGACTTTGAAAAGGGATGTAAATGCTCTGAGTTAGTTAACAGGTTTTAAAACACTGCCCCTAGAAAAAAGAGCGAGATGAGTGACTGAATCCATTCTGCAGAATGACCATAGTTGATGGGAAAAGCAGTGCTGTTTATTTCTGTAACTCTTGTTCTATTTAGCATTAAGCCTGAGAATCTAAAGTCCCAACTTCTCCGAGCCCCATGGTAGAGTTTTGGGTTTGGCCCATTTCTGTTTCTAGCAAATGTGAATTTTTTCTAAGTGGTTTAGTCCATGAGCTCTGCTTTCAGGGAGAAATGGGTATTTTCCCTTTCCTGTCACTTTATTATTTTTCAGTATGCTTGCTTTTTCTGGTTCTGTGTAGCAAACTATGGTAACCTCTGTGTATGTGATTCTTTCTTGAAAAGGGACTGTGACATAATTACTTAACTTACAGTAGTGCTTAGGGGCCTCCTTGTTCTACATGCCGTAAATGCACGTATTCTGGCATGTACTCTTGTGTAACAAAGCTGATCCCTAAGTGTTTGGAGTTCTCAGTAAGCTCCCTTTGAGGGGGAGTGTGGGAGGGAACTAATTGGATTTTGTTGCTACTTGCACCTCATCATCAGAATTGTTTCCTGAGTTCTAATTACAGGGCTAGTTGTTTTTGCCCTATTAAGTCAACCAAGGGCAAACACTGAAGATGGTGGCTCAAGGTATCCTTTAGCCTGCAGAACCATTTATTTATTGTCCATAGTATCTCTGAGGTCCCAGGCTAAGATTGAAGAGCTGATCTGGAAATGATTATTATCTGACCAACTTAAACCCCCACTCCCATTTTCTTTCAGTAGACTTTCAAAAGGCAAAGCAAAACAGTGTCTGTATGCAGGTTGCATCACTGCCTGCATTCATAGAAGATTATAGAAGATTAACTGCTTTTTTCATGAGTGAAGGAAGCAGCGAGGAGTATGACCTGTTGATGGGTGAAATGTCTCTGGTTTGTGTTGGCTCCCAGAGGTGATTATATTCACAGAAATCATTTTTCAGGTACTTCAGGCCTTAGTCACATCATCCTCTTTCCAGTCTTGGATGCACCAAATTCTACAGCAGGCAAGAATTCAGAGTGGATTTGTAGAAGTCAGTAGTGAGCAGACTTTTCCATAAAGGCGAAGAGGGATTTGATGTCAGACAGCTCAGAGGAACAAGTCTGG
The DNA here is from genome assembly GCF_000455745.1 of Alligator sinensis. Taxonomy (NCBI): domain Eukaryota; kingdom Metazoa; phylum Chordata; order Crocodylia; family Alligatoridae; genus Alligator; species Alligator sinensis. Next base: position 632,433 of record NW_005842064.1, on the reverse strand, counting down.
GGGAGATGAAGGAGTTGCTGTGGACTTACTAGTCACGGAAGGACAAACAGACAAAGGAAACACCTCCTTAACTGAATCCAAGCTGAAAAATTGAGTATGGGGTAAGGAAAGGAAGCATGAACTAATATACAGGCAGTCCTCGACTTACAATGTTTCGAGTTACAGGCAGTCCTCGGACTTATGACACAATTGGTTCCTGAAAACCCATCTTAAGACGTTGCAACTCGGAACCAATTTTCTCATCAGAACCAATGTTATAAATGGAGGATTGGTTCCTGAACCAAGGCCTGATACCCTGTTTTCACCAAAAATACCCCAGAATTTTGTACTTGATCAATTATAGATGAGTAATATAGCTACATTAATGTGTTTATATTGTAAATAGTAATCATATTGTTTTGGAAGAACTTCTTTGAGGTGACTTTGCTGGACTTTTTGAAAGGTTTTTGGTTGGAGTCTTCTCAGGAGTCTTGGCTGCAGGTTTTTCTGAAGTCTTGTCTGCTTTCTTAAAGAAAGTGTCCAAGGAAGTTTGGACAGATGTTCTCCAGGGAGATAAGTGACGCAGCAAACTTCAATACGATTGCTATTTACAATATAAACACATTAATGTAGCTATATTACTCATCTATAATTGATTGAGTACAAAATTCTGGGGTATTTTTGGTGAAAATAGGGTATCAGGCCTTGGTTCAGGAACCAATCCCCCATTTATAACATTGTTTCTTATAAGAAAATTGGTTCCGAGGTACAACGTTTCGACTTAAGACATGGTTTTCAGGAACCAATTGTGTCCTAAGTCCAAGGACTGCCTGTACCAGCCTAGAAGCTGGGAGAGTTTTCTTCTCTTTCCAGTTCTGCTAGTGACTCATTGAAGACTTAGTCATTACCCTCCTTCATGCCTCCGTTTCCACATCTGTAAAATGGAGATCATACCTACTTTGTACAGAAGCTTAATTTATTAGTAGGTATAAATACAAGGTATTGGATAGCTTGGCCATTTGGTTTGCCTTGGGCCCATTTCTGCCCTTCACTGATTAAGTTAATAGGTCACAAATTATTTATACCTAATGGGAATCTTCCACTCCATAGGTTTTGTGCTCACTTCTAGTAGGATTGACACACTGTGTTCTGCCCTGTGGAGTTGCTGCCCATTTGAGAGGCAGAATTTACAGTAGGAGAGTGGCAAAAATTGCAAACCAGAAAACCTGGGAAGTGGAAACAAGGCTGAAGAGGGAATTTGAAGAATAAAACACAAGGGGGAAAAATGGAGAGGAATTGGGAAAGGTGGGGAGGGGGGACTGGATTGGCAAGAAGAATCTGTGTGTGGAGTGGTCTGATACAGACATCAATACTGAGAGGCATTTTTTTTCAATATAGTTTCCTGAGATTGTTGAGGAGTCTAGGGTCCAGACTTCCTTGCTTTTCACTCTATGTTCTTTTTTTCCTCCTATCCCAAAATATATCAGGGAATTAATTTGATTGGAAATGGCTCATCTCAGAGATGCCCTGAATAGTTAATAAGTTTTATCAACATAGGTTGCTGTTACAAATATCTTGTCTGCACTTTTAAAAAAAATCACCGGAAGGTTGTTTTATACATATGTGTTGCAAGGTTAAAGTTTTAAAAATTGTTGCATGAAGACAGATGAGGGCGAGGAAGGAAAGGTGGGAATCCAGAAAGGCAAGACCTCATAAATCAGTAACTCCCAGGTTTAGCCTTCTGTTTTTATTTAGTCATTAAGTGTGTGTTTTGCCACATGACAGATCCAGAACTACCCTTCATCTCTTTTGAGCCTTGCCCTCTTAATTTTTTTTGTCTTTTTTTCAAGGTCAGCTATTTCAGACTACAGCATAAGAATTGCTTTTGAGCCAGTAAACACTGGGACCCTTTCCACTACTCTGATCCACCCCAGTTGGTCAAGAACAATTGTGAATTTTGTATCTCATGTGAAGGGCTGGGATTTTCTCCTTCGCAGGCTATTTGTTTGATATAGTACTCCCAATCATTGGAGCATTGTCTGGCATATATTTGTTGCTACGAGCTGGCTGGTTTATTAATACCTGGAAGTTTGTTACTTTCTTTTTAATCGGGCTCTGAAAGGGTTAAAATCTTGTTGACTTCTTTTATTGCTGTATGGGAGGTAGTGGTGGGGTTTTGTGTGTGCTGTTGGGTTTTTTTCAAGTGGAAGGTGATGCTGCACACTGCAGCTCGCCCTACTGGCCAAAGATGACTATTGCATCACTGAAGAACCTATTCTACAAGAGGGAACTTTCTAATTGGTTATCACTTGACAGTCTGCTAACCAATTGTGGACGAGTTACCTCTTGCCTCATGAATATTCAACAGGGCTACCCTCCCTTATAGAATTCCCAGGCATTGTAGCAATGAACATTCTGGAAAATAATACTCAGATGTTAGTGTATTTCCACTTTCTGGCTATTTTGAACATAAGTGGCATTTTACTGGTCCATAAATTAGCTTTTTTACTACATACTATTGGCAAAGCTGAGTACTGAATGCATAGAATTAGTCTTGGATTGAATTTGCTTGTCGGCCAGCCAAGACCTTGTTGGGTCACCACTTTTAAAACCCTGATAAATAGGTTCCTTCTACATGTTGGGAGATACTTCAGCTTGCGTTGGATCCTAACTTGGTGAGCTGTTTTTGGCCAGTTGATCAGATGTAGTATCAGGTGACCTAGATTTTGCTTCCACTTTTGGCATTTTGGCTCATTGTGTGAAGCTAGGCAAGTCATCTTACCTTCTGTACCTGATTTTTTTTTTTTTTTTTTCCCCCCCCCCCACCACAAAAAATATTACAATACTGGATGATATTTTGAGGTATACAAATCAGATGTCCTGTTTACCATCATCATTATTCTTACTATTATTATTTATTGTTACTAATCTATTTGTGTAGCTCTGTTAGTAGGAATGGAGAAAAATTAGTATCTGCTACAGTGTTCGAGTGGTCCGCAATGCACAAAGAAAAGATCAGGACAAAATGTGCAGACTGATGATTTCAAGCATAACACCTAGATATCATAGGGATGAACATATCAGAAATGCATGTGAATAGAGATGGAAACACCATGGTGTATCTCAGGAAAAAAAAAGGAGAGACCTTCACTACCCACACATTAATCAGAAGAACTAACCACGCAAATCCAAATGGGTATTTAGGAGCTGATGAAGCCTCTTAAGATGTTCAGTAGGAAACATCAGACATTTTCTAGTACATAAATGTGTTCAAAAAGGTATATAATTTATAATGGCAGTGTTGACAGAGCTTTAACTACAGCGTTACAAATGTGAGGCTATAATATATTTACATGTGAATAACATTTACATGTGTGGGTGCATCTGTGTTAATGTATTTCTATGTGATGCTCAATAATTTAGGCAAGTGATTGTAATAAGGGATATTAAACCATAGTATTGACAATACTTCCACTGCTCTGCTTTGGGAAGTGCATTATTGCTAAATTAGTCCCTGAAAATCTGGAGATATTAACACTGCTGAGCATGAAGGCAGATGGGATTTGGATCAGAGACCTTTATTTGTAGCATGATACTGACGACTCATTAGATTAAAGTAGGAATTTTGTTTCCTACAGGCGCTTGAATATTAACTGGAGTCAGGGATTTTACTTCCTCGTTGGCATGAGTTAGTTTGTCATAAAAGCTTAAATGGAACTTGGGTAGTATTGATTTTTCTTACATCCTAAAAAGATACTTAATGAAACTCCAGGTACCTAGGAAGGACTTTTATGGAAGGGGAATGCAAAAAAAGCTTTAGTTGTAGCTCTCTTAACAATCTACTGTAGATGTGAATACATTTTTAACTATAGAACCCCTTCACTTACATAGGAGATTCTTCCTCTTCCCAAATGTGCCAGAAATGCATTTGTTTTTGCTTTTTATGCAAAGAACCACTGTAGGATTAAAAAACATAGCAGGAGCAGTGAAAGGTTTTCTTTCTTTTGGGTGCATTTGAACAGCTGCATGCACCAGGGGCCTGGCTCCTGAAGTCCTAATCACAACAGTTAGGCTTTGAATCTGTGCATCTTCAAGCCAGGTGTTTTAACCCATTTTATGGAAAGGGAAATTGAGGCATGGAGCCATTTACTGTGTCATGCAATAAGACTGTAACAAGACTGGGGTTAGAATCTTGAACATCTGACTTCTAGTACAAGGCTTTTTTGACTACGAGACTGTGCTGCCTCCCTGTCACAGTTTGCGGGAGGGTGCAGTAATGTGTTGTAGGCTCAAATTTTCAGCTTGCTCATTCCCATACTTGCAAACGTACAGGGAACATTGTATCTGGGGAAAGATGTGAGCTCCAGTGTGCCCTCCTGATGAGATGTTTATTTATGCACTCTCTGTAGGATGGACAAATCTGGTGTCTGCATAGAAGCATACCCTAAGTGCCAGTTTGGAGTATTTTCTTGCTCATTCATTATACCTCACTTGGATTCATTCAGGGCTCTCTTCCCTTATGCTGTGCATGCTTACACTCAAGGGTGTATGATCATGCATGTCTCATTCAGGTTCTCTTCTAATACTACCAGTTAAAAACCTATTGACCTTCCTTCACATTTAATATGGCGGATCTGCTGGATACTGCATCTCTGTTAATGCCAGGCCTAGGTGATTTCTGCCTGCTCTCCAGCAGGGACCCAAAGTAACTGATTGCAACCTGAACTGACACGCTTCTATCTGAAGTCACTACAATTAGAGTTTGGAATCGCCATTCACTCTCTAGCCATTGACAATACAAGTCGCTGGAGAAAGGATCTTCCCCCACCAGTTTGCTTTGAATCAATATGTATAATGCATGATCTCTCCATTAATTACACATCACACCTTTGGGCCCCTCTTTGTATTGCAAAAGAAGGAACTGTTGCTATATACAGTGTCAGGCAGCTAAGAGCTGGTGTGATTTGCTGGAGTCTTTTCCTTTTTCCTTTTCTCCCTGTGCCATAAGCATCAGAAACAAGGTGTAGTATTTGGTACACTCGGTGACAACCAAGTACTGTACCACAAAACCTCCTGGGGAGAGCTTCAGCTCATGGCCTCCCTATTGTTCTATCTCTTAGAGTCAATCTTAACTTTTGTTCATGCTCCAAAGAGTGATAAGTTGGGGAATTTTACTGAGGATTTGAGTAGGAAGATAGAGCAGCTCTGTGTCAGGTGCAGGGTAATTATTTGCTGGGGCTTCTGTGCTATTTGGTTTTTATTCCCTGTGTTTTCATTAAAGGCTAATGAGATTTTTCTTCATTCAGAACAATAGCTTGGCCCCTGACAAGTTGTTGGTTATTTTTTCTGCTTGGACTCAACTAGCTGTTGCTGCTCCATAAACTTTATGGAGAAAAGGATTAGAGCACAAGAAGTTTCAATCGCCTAATGCAAATCCAAACAGAAAGGACCGAGACTGACTTTGTTTTGTATTTGGGGGAAAAGAGGGGTTGGGGGAATGTTTATGTGGGTTTGAGGGGTGTTGTTCTCTGAATCTCAGTGCTAGATTGCCTGGTTTTAAACTTTTCCTGGAAACAAACGTGGAATTGAAATGAAGGGAAACCTTGGTTTTGAGTCTGTCTTAATTTCTACAACCTTAGAGTTTGGGCATGTGTGCCCCTGGAGCCTGTGCATATATGTGACTGGGTCATGCTGTCTGATCCCATTTGCACATGCATGTGAAAATCCAGCATATGTTTCGGTGCCTGAATGTGAGCCTGTAATAAGGAAGAATGCACATCTAGCAACAATGCTGCTGTACATCTCTGGATGCAACACTGGTTTATTAAATAGTCTGCAAAAGCCTGTTGTGTAACAGATCAGTGCCCCCATCATGCAGCTTTGCTCATGTTAGTAAACACATTGATGTAATAATGAACTATTCCGGGGTATAAGTGCCAGGATTGGGCCCTTGGTTTTTTTTCCAGGTAGTCTACTGCAGTGATGCACTGATGCGCAGTGCATTGCTTTCCAGTGAGAATGGTGCCCCATGCCTTGCTGCCTCCCAGTATCCTGAACCCATAAACAGTTTGCTCGTTATCACAATAATGCTGCACCTGTATCTCATTATAACAGAACACCTGTTACCTTGTTTCCAAAGGCTTTTTTTAATAGCGTGCTTTGGTTTGGTTGCAAGAAAATGTTCCTTTAACAAATCAGGGCCTGAGTGGGCTCAACAGTAGCTGTCTTGTAACGCTGGCATATGCACCAAGTATCTGCAGTGATGCAATAGTCAAACCCCTTATACTGCAGCACAGCATTTAGGAAGGTAGTTCATTACTAGGAACATTATGTAGGTGTGCTTTGCCTAGAAATCTTTGCTGTAGCAGTCTTCTTTTTTTTAATTTGTTCTCTCAAAAGGTATGACAAATAGTGTTAAAAACTCAGGGATTTTAATGTGCTAAAATGGGCAAGTATTGCCTCCCTTTATAGACGGGTAAGCAGAGGGCTGGAACCTCTTCTCCAAGGTCACGTAGTCAGGGGCATTGTTAAGACTATAGCCAGATTGACAGATTCAACCAAACCACCTCTCTTCAGTTTTGGAACCATGTTTGGCAGCTGCCAGAGGCAAACAGTGCATGAGTGTGTGCTCTGCCACCTATGATACCTGTCGTTCAGTTTTTTCTCCCTGGTATGACATTAATTGCTCCTGAACTCCTAATGAATGCTGCAATTCATAAATGCAGAAACGTATCTTTTGAGTTTCCTTTCTGTCCCTTTATGCTTCCACTCCACACCATGTTTTGCATGTGTTTACTGTGAGAAACCACATAGGACTGGTAAAAGACATGGCAGTAAATAGTTATAGAAACAGATTTATTAATAGTCAGCTACTTTTATGGCCTCTTTTGATTTTGAGAGTTGTGCCTTTTCTGAGCAAAGGACCAGGGACTCCCAAATTCTAATCCCAGATGTGATACTGTTTCCCTCCCAGCCTTGGATAAATTGCAGAAGGCCAAATTTATAATGGTAGCAAGGCATTCTGTACCAAGCAGCTCTCTTGTGACATTTAGGGGCTGGACTTTCAAGAGAGAGCAGCACCCAAGATGCTAAACTCTTAATAGTCTTGTACTGGAGAGGGGAATGACCTCTCTTAGAAATATGACCTTGACAGCAGGTGCTGAGCTGTCTGGACAATTCCTATTTTAACTTTTCCATGGCTTAGTTTAACCACTTGTGAAAGTGGTGTTGATGCAACCTTACTCTTACTCTGCATATTTGTATTTGGACAACAGCTTTATGATAGAAAGTGTTAAGTACATGTTAAATATTATTTTAGGTTTCCTTTCTTCAACTGTTAATTTATCTGATGCTTATGGCGTTTGGTTGTGTGTGCTTGTTGGAGGGACTGGAGAGGTAAACTTTTCTCCTCAACACCCTTAGTGTGATTTCCCCACTTTGTTTAAAATCACCAGGCTTAACCTTTCCATTACTTGCTAAGGTAAATTTACAAGTTCTAGTTTTTTAACAATTTAGTGTTTGAGTCAATATTAAAATAAAATGAAAACCCACTTCTCATTTGGTATGTGTTGAAAGACTTTTGCAGCCCTGTTTGTCTTGCTATTCGGTGGGGGGGAGCAGTGTGTGTCCGTACAGCACATTTAAAGTAGTCTTTTACTTCTCCTGTTGGCAACCAATTCTCTTGGTATCTTCTTCCTGGGTAGATGCTTGTTTTACAGCACCATCTATCTGAACATTTTTTTAGTAACACCCATCACTATAGCATCTGAATGAGCACTTCCCATCTTAAACCAGTAGCAGAAAGTCCTTAGCTGACCAACTATGCTCTCCAGACAGTGTGACAAAATCTAACACAGTTACAGTAGTGCGCACACAAATTTTGCTTCAGTCCATGTGTGCAAGATAGTGTGCCATTATCGGGAACCAGGTTTACAATATTTTTTTTTTCTAGTACCTTTCATTTGAGTCTATCAAAGCTTTTCATATATGAAGTAAGGCGGTTAACATCCCTGTGAAGTGGACATCATAACACCCATTTTACATACAGAGGAAACAGTAGCACTGATATGCACAACAAATTCCCCAAAATTGTAAGCATGCATTAAGCAAATGATGTACGTTTTTATTTCCAAATAATATTTTTGTTCTTGTGTCTGCTAAAGTCCCGTTTGAAGTTTGCAGTATATTTCAGAGGAAGGATATCTGGCACCATCAGGTGATATTGGCCTGTCCCCTAGGAGTATAAATTGATCCAGCTAAAGTTAGTTAAAGTTTTCACCTCTTCTTTTCCCTCTCCAGGAGGGGATGCAGTGGATGCTGGTTATGCACAGGACAGCTCTGATGACAACCAGAGCTGGACATGTGCCCCTTCCATGGTATCGGATGCATCATTTCCATCAGATTACCAAGATGATGGTAAGTGACTTCTGACTGTGAAATATTTTCAGTATTGTATTTGGAGATATACTGTATTTTTCCTTGGCCTGCTGTCATTTCTATTTTTGTTGTGCTTCCAGTGTTGAAGTTATGCTTTCTGTCCAGCTTATGCTTTGTGTTGAGGACTAACTGTTATATTTACCAGGGCAAGTTCTAATAAATTGAGTAACTCTAAAGCTAAAGAGACAACTCTGCATCTGTGGTGTAAGTGTAAACTGTACTGATTCATTTTACTCTGGATTTATGGTGAAACAGCAAACTTTGGTCAAATGGCCAGTTTTTGAAAGTGGAGTAGTGGTTCTTGGGTATCAAACTTAAAACACCTAGGGGGACCTAATTTTCAGAAAGGGCTGAACTTCTACCATCTGAAAAAAGGATCCCTCCAGTTTGGGCACTGGAGTAATTAATAGTTATTTGAATATCATTTTCTTCCCAAGGAAACACAGATACTCTAGATTTGGGTTTAGAAACAGGCAGAAGATGTACTCTGTGGTGATTTGAAGGCTCTTGAAGAATTAGTAGATCTTTGCTGTTTTGCACTGGGCCATCCTGGGTATAAAAGTATCTCTAACACTTGCCTCCACTTGCAACTGGTAGCCCAGCAATGACAGGTGTATGACCCATTGCTGAAATCCAAACATTCCATGGTACAGTTCACAAATTAAGAAAAATGAGGTTTTATTTGGTAAGGAATCATATCACTGGTAATATCTGTGATTATGAAGTTATCTTCCTTGCAAAGTGTGGTATGCAGTATATACCTGCAATTTGTACTGATTCGTGCTATAAAATAAATGGTTTTGTAACACTGACAACAAGGTTGATCTGGTAGCTGGTCGCTAATTGCAGCATGTGAAAAGAGTTTAGGCATTGT
>NW_005842064.1:602708-623113 GCF_000455745.1 Alligator sinensis | reverse complement strand
CTTTCCCTTTAGATATAATACACTTATACAGTGGGCAGATGGAGAGAAGATGACACAGATAATGGATATTAGACTAAATGAACATCAAGTGCTGAAGACCAGAGGCATGGTCTCATGGCACAAATGATGTCTCTCTGAAATCCCATGGTTGTGACATGAATGATGTTTTTATGAAGCCCCATGGTTCCTCCATGCCTGTTTAAGCTTGTCCAAGAAGATATTTGCTTTGCTAACTTAGAATGGTGATTTTTGGCAGCCATAAAGGGCATAATGTGAAATAATGCTCTTGGGGTATGTAAATGTTTGGCACCACTGGAAGCTTTCAGACAGAGATGAAAACTCCAGACTTGATGGAGGGATGCCCAGGTGGAGAATGGCAAGCAAATTGATTTATATATTTTTTTCATATTGGCACTGAGACCAAAACTAACTGCTGCAACATTAAATGAGTTATAGGTTCTTGAAGAGCAGCAGCAAGAAGTAAAGCTGGTTTTATATTTTTGGATAAGAAATGGAGCATTTTTTAATTTTTACTGTTGGACATAATTGATTGTATGTGGACCCTGGCATGCAGACTGCTAGTGGCATTATCTGTAACTAAGTGAACACTCAAGGTACCACTAAGCATCCCTCCTTGTCCTTTCACTGAGTGACCAGAAAGGACTCCATGATGATTGATTCTTCCAGATATATTCTGAGGAAATAAACGGATGAGGATTAACAGCTTGTCTAAGTAGCAGTACTTCACGACATTGCCAAAATGTCCCTCTATTAATATTGTTGAGGGCCCTCCTTTTAGATCAATACAAACTTTGTATAATTGTTTGTAATATCCAAATTCCTTTTTCTGGATCTGGAAGAGGAGAAAGATGATATTGGCAGTGCTACATCCTGCTTTAAAACCACACCGACTCCTCTGGATGTATTTGCCATTCCTAATAAGAGCCGGGCTAGTAGGACTTCTGACAGATTTGTTAGAATAGATCCCATGGTTGCCTCTTCGTATTCTGACCTCAGATGGATATGAAGATGGCTTAAAGACTTTTGGTCATCTGTGCCATTACCATAACGAAGATTGTCAGAGGACAGTACCTTCAAGGATTGGTGGTGAAGGGCATCTATTGATCCATGGCTGAATTACTAGACTTCCTGTTGCTTCTGTCTTAAGCTAGAATAATAAGTTTTGGGATTCTCTTTGTCTTCTGCTAGTTGACCCCGGTTGCGTGATCAAGGATACTAGAATGCTGGACTGTTACTCTGGGTTCTTGCCCCGTTCCAGACACTAACCTGCTAGGTGATTTAGGGCCAATTGCTTCAGATGGACGTACCCCTCCCTCTTTTCTTCCCATTGCCCCTCCAAGTTCTATTAGATTCCAGTGGGATTTGTCTGCAGAGATGCTTGGGAGAATTAAGGTGAAAAATGTGAAGTCAATGCACATAAGCTAAAGCATGTTAATCCTTAGAGAAGAATTAAGCCACGGTGAATTAAGGCCACTTTACTGCTGAATGAGAACATCCACATGGGAGTTGAGTGTGCTTTGACTTGCATGTATTGGTCTTTTGCCTTTTTCATTTGCCCTTGCTTCTTGGAGGGTTCCCATGGAGAATATGGCTGCACGTCATTAACTGCCCAAGTCTCTCTGGAGAATGGTACTTGGACACTTTTGGAAATCGCACCCTTTGTTGATCTCTGCCTTTCTTCCCTCCCACGCTTTGTCTGTCTTGTCACTTTAGACTACAGGCTCTTTGGGGCAGGGACTCTGTTTCTACAGGATGTGACAGGGCCCTATTTTTGTTGAGGCCCATAAGTGCTACTGTAATACAAAATAAGTGAACAAAAGCTACTTTCTGTCCTAGAGGGCAGATGGTTCATGCTTGGAAAGAGTTAGCTCAACTTCAGCAAAAAACAGACTTTCTTTCCTTGTCTTGGTGACTTTGCTGACATTCTGTGCTGTGGTAGGTGCTGCATCCCTTCTAGCTTTGTATTGCAACAAGAAGAGGGTGGGTTTTTTAGTGGCACAATCCCACAGTGGGCTAAAGACCACTGCATCCCATCCTTCTTTGTTTTGAGGCTGAACCAGAAGATTTTATGGAAGATAAGTTTTTGTTTTAAGGATGATATTTGCTTTCTCTGTTTCCATTTAAAAATAGAGATGGCATTGAGGAAATGTTTGTATTTCATTTTTATTTTGAGCAGTCTTTTCCTCACTTCTGTCAAAGTTTCCCAGGGAACCTTTTAAACTTCTGTATTCTCTGACAGGGAGTGTGATAGGGGAAGCAATTCTGCAAGTTAGGGATGACTTTATTCAATGAGCCACGACAGTGTTATATAGGATCATCCCTAATGAGTGATTAAGAAGCTAATGTTTGTACAGCGCTCGGAGGCTGTGAAGCACTATATAAGTGCTAAGTACTATTATAATGATAAGTATTTCTGATGAGACACTTCCCGTGTAATGTATTCTGCTCATACCACTTTAAGGCTCTTTTTACATGTTTTCTTTTAAGACTTGTAGTTCACTTAATTTTCCAGTGTCCAGCAATTTAATTTTAAGTGTAAATTAGATGCCAAAGCTTTGAGGTATGCATTTGTTTCTTACAGATACTTAGCCCTTTTATATTGGGGTTTTCTCCCCTTAAGCTCAAGGCATTTTAAATGATGGGAGAAGCAATATTATCTTTTGTTGCAGAGATGGGGAAACTGAGGCGTGGGGGGAAGGGATGTAACATAGCCAAGGTCACACACTGAGTCACATAACAGAGATAAGATATTAGAATTCGGTCTGAATTCCAGCCCTCTGCCCTTATCAACTACCCTGCCTCTCATATCATCATGTTTTCACGTTGTGTTGTAATGTAATGTTTTTGCTGAAATGCTAAGAGGAATATATGTATTGGGGTATATATAACATGTATAATGGTAAAAATTGGTCCATAAATTTTACATGTTGGGTGAATTCTCTGGTGGGTTGAAAGAGGTCAAGGCTCCACTAATTTCAAAGTTTCAACCATTACTTAAACAGATACATTTGGGTCAACATTTACAACTTTTCTTTTCACTTATGCTTTCCTTAAATCATAGCGATTTTACAAATGTTATATTTTTAGGTTCTGAAAAAGTTCACTGTGGCTTTTTGATTTTTTTTTTTTCTTTTTTTTATTCCAACATAATAAAATTTGGCAGGTGAAATAATTTTTTACTTTACCATGACTTCTCCTGGGATTTGGGGAAATGGAGGAAAAATAGAAATCTGAGGGGAATTTTTTAATGTTTATATTGTTATGAAGAATATGGTTCAGATACCAGCTCCCTCTAATAGACCTTTGCCTTTCATAGCATAAAGACTTGGCCCTGAAAATTAGCTCTTTCTTATTTTTATTGCAGCTGTGCCTACAGTCCCAACTGAGATTATGTTCCCCTGTGGGTGCTGTACATTGACCTAGTAAAAGACTGTCCTTACCCTGAATAATTTACAATGTGAATAGACAGGCAAATGATAGAAGGAGAAAGATGTACAGGCAGGGGAAGAGACTTGTCTGAAATAACATAGCGAGCAGGTCAGTGACAGAGTTGGTGACTAGAGCCCTGGAATTGCATCCTAAATTCTGTCTTTTAGGCCATACCACTTTGTGGAGAGACATGTCTGCAGCAAGCTTCTGCTTGGGTACATGGGGGTCTACCAAGACCACACTCTTGGCAGGATCAGAGACTGAACAGGCTATAGCTAGGGAGCTAAATAGCAATGCATACCGTGGCATCTAGCTATAAGTTCCTTTTCCTTTATCAGTCTATGACCCAGTTTTTCATTGGTGATACTTATGCAATCCAATAGTGTACTGCAAGTGCACCTTTCCCACTCTTTGATTTTATGTATCACAAAGTATTGGAAATTGCATAAAAGGGTATTTCTCATTGTGGGTACTCTCTAAGTATGCTTGCTGAGGGTTACCCTTCAAATCCAGTGGAGAACCTTTTATCTCCTCCAGCAATTTCTTGGCACTCTTCACATGTGATAGGCCTTTAGTTGAGCCTCTGCTCACAGGCTAATTTAATTTGGACTGAATATTAATGCTACAGGATTTTTTTTGTTTTTTGGGAGGCATTTTGAGCCCCTGTTCACATCTCCCAAGGCATTCACTTTTCTAAATTGTGTAAATCTAAGTATTTCTTGCACATCTCATTTCCCCATTTTGGTATCTGTGGGTTTTTTTCTGCCTTTTTTCTTTTCCTTTCATTTTTTAATGTGCTTTTTCTGAACTATTTTGGGGCCTTTCTTTGAAAGTGGGCTTCCTTGTTTGAAAAACAAGAATGTAGGCTGACTTTAAAAGAGGCATATGGACATATGTGTTTGGTGTTTGGGTAGGCGTGCATCTTTGTGTTGACATATGTGGGTGTACTTGTGTGCATTAATGGCTTAACGTCTTGCGTTGTAATTGACTATAAAGCAGCAGTTAAGGGGGGTTTTATGGACCACAAAAGAGATGAGAGTTCTGCAGCTCCCTCTTGTGGTAAAAGAAAATAATATTTTGGGTAGTATCTGCAGCAGCTGTCGATTCAGAATGACAGAAACTTATTTCAGTTGTGAGTGCACATAGAGCTATGAAATAATTTGGGCTTGCTTTATGAAACATTTTCTTATTGAAATTAATCTCCTCAGCAGCCTGCCCCTAACTCCACTCTCTGTTCATTTTTTTTTAAGTGCTGGTGTAAATGGAAAGGAATGAATTCATGATTGAATTTGGCTCAGCATGTTCAAATAATAAAATACAGATCAGAAAAACAAGACTTGCAAATCAGTGGCTTTTTTTGTTTTCCTTTGTTTTTATATGTAAACATTTTTGTGGTGTTCCTACTCCTATTTGGAGTAGGTTGTAGTTACTTGTCCAGAGTCTGATCTTGATTTCCCCAGTATAAATTCATTGAGAACTTCTGTTGATCTTGATGGAATTACTTTTGGTGACCCACAAGGATGATAATTTAGGTTTAGCGTCTAGCTCAGGGGTGGGCAAAATGCAGCCCGCGGGCCAGATGCGGCCCGCCAGGTCATTCTGTCCGGCCTGCGGGGCCCCTAAAAATTTAGAAAATTAATATTTATCTGCCCCTGGCTGCCTGTCATGTGGCCCTCAGTGGCTTGCCAAAACTCAGTAAGCAGCCCTCTGCCCAAAATAATTGCCCACCCCTGGTCTAGCTGGAGTTTGAGCCAGGTAGTTGGTACCAGGTAGTCACTAATGCCTTAGTTTGTTATAGGTCCCTTAAATCCCTTTAAAACTATTTTCTCAACTCCCACTGACTTTCAGTAGTGCAAGTGAAATGAGAACCAGAGAGAACTGCCCCTGATTTTGTTTATTCAGAAGGTGCTCAGCATCTTTTGACTCTGGACTGCAGCTCAGTTTGAGGCCATGGGCGCTCTCTGCCTCTGTTGATCAAAACTTAAATGTTCACAGGTGAGTGTAAAAACTTAAATTAAGGCCCCAAAGTTCGCTATTTTTCTTGTAGGATGGTGTCAGAAGTAAGTATCCATCTTCCTTATGCCAGAAAGCCTCTTTGTTGTTTTGACTGGATGATTATGAACTTGCTGTTGCTGTAGTTTAAGGCTTATGAAACAATGTGTCAAATGTTCTCGGAATGCGGCTCTTGTCAAGTGCAATTGCCAATGAAAGTTCCACCTGGTTTGTTTCCTTTTGATGTTGGGCATTGGGTATACAAGACCAGGAAATGAGCCAGCTAAAAACGAGCCAGCTAAAAATGCAGATACATTCTTTTTCCTAACACTGAACCTAATTCTGTTGGCCATATTTAAGCAGATCCACTTCCAGTCACTTCAGTGTGAGGTTGAATAAACACTATTAAAGGAGCAGAGCACTTGCTGGACATGCTTTGTTCTCTCTGAGGCTTTAAAGAAGTTTGGTATCCCTCAAGACAGAGCCCATATTCTCTAACGTATCGCTTTCTGAATAGGAATATGCTGTAACAAATCTATCTATCTAAATACCATTCATGTCTCTGATGGCATTGTGAAACTAGCAACTCCTCCGTCTTGTCGAAAGGTTTGGCCATACTTTTGCATGGAATGACTCAGCTCACCTGAGGTATACTGGAAGGAATATTGTGTGCAGGCTGCCAGAAATGGATGAATAAATGATGCATCACAGGCAGATCCTCAAAGTATTAGGAACAGTGAGAACTGAATTTGTCAGTACTATCTTAAAACTCCATGGAGGTTGGGTTGTTTGTTTTAAAAACTCTCCAGCTTTCAGCTGGGATTTTGCAAGGATGTAATGAGCTGTGTGTACAAGTGATAATTAGCTCTCTATATTCTCCCTGTTTCTGGGGTAAGATTTGCATCTGCAGACAAGATAGTTGGCTGCATTTTTGTTTGTGACTGTAGTCCTCTTCCCACACACATCCATGGACTGAGTTAATAGCATTTTAGAAGCTAGCCTGAGACTTGCTGTCAATTTTGTCCCTGAAGAGCTGGAAGAATCCAGGTTGCAAACAGGGCTTTCTTTATAAAGTAGCTGAAACATGTTAAACAAGCACTGATTTAAAAAATAAACACAAACCTGCCTCCCCAAAAAATAAACAAACCCTGAAGGCCCAACCATTTACACTAAGGACTCTGTCCCACTCTAGCAGCCCAAAGAGGTCTGCTTTAAGTTTGCTTATTGTTGCCAGCCATATCTAAATGGGTGTTAGTGTAAATTCAGAAGCAGCCCCCCAAATCCTTAAGTGATGGGCTGGACCCAAGCTCTTATGTTTAAACATAATAAAGTTTTGGGGAATGTGTTTGAAACTCAGTATTCTCAACCTCATATGTTCAGAGATTGGCTTAAAAGCACAAATTGTGTATGAAGATAATAGGTTCTTAGGTTCCCTTTGTTTGCCTTCTGGCTTTGAGCTTCTTTGAATCGCACTTTCAAGCTTTCCTCCATAATTGTGAATGATTAAAACCCCTTTTTAATGCTGCCATCGACACTAAAGTATGACTTCAAGAGCTGGAGCTTTCAGAATAACATAAGTTATTGTGAAACTTGCAGCAAGAGGAAGACCATTGCTAGCACAGCCAATCTGGATCCCAACTGGAAATATGATGTCCTGGCCCTTGCATTCTTGTTTTGGGTGCACGTTCTTGAGTATCTTCCTCTCACTGGATTTGAGAAATTGCTCTGTGAATTCCAAAGTAAAGATTCTTGCATTTAACCACTCCATGGATTTATTTGTAAGACTGGAATAATTTTTTAAGCTGTGTGCCCCCTCTTTCTCTTGACAAGGAGCAATATCTGTGTTTGGTTCCTTGAACACTAAAATTTCAAATACAAGCAGGCAGCATTTGAATGCTTAGAATTTAACTTGTCATCTCATGGGTATTAAGCAACTGCTGCTTTCCTTGTAGTACTTTAATAGTGAATTTAGGGCAGTTCTTTGACTTAACACAGGGTATTCTACCACATGCAGACTATCTTGTGGTCCAGTTGTTGAATGGCTTTTGTACTGTGTGTGTAGAACCCAGATTACTACAATTCAGTGAGATGTCCAACTATTTTTGCCACTCGTGCTTTTATACAGCGTTCTAAAATTTCCAATTCTCAGCTGACCTTGGAGGCAGTAACATTTTAAAAATTAGTGGTTAAAATATAGTTATACTTTTATTGTTGGGCAAGTTTCCCCATTCTTTACCAAGATAAGATCAGGTGAATAAATTCTTGTACCTAGACTAAACCAAGTTCAATGATGGCTTTGAAATGCTGTTTTCACGGAAGCCTTAATTGTGTAAATAGGGAGCACTTGCTTAGGATCACTGTTTTGAATTAATCAAATAAGAGGAGGGGAAAACGTGCTTATCCTTTTAGATTTTTGTAGGAAACATAAGACTTTGTGTGTATGCCTTTAAGAAGGCGCTTCATCATGTAGCTTATTCTCATGTGATATGGCAGCTGTCAGGGCACAAGATTGAGCTTTCTCTTGTGGCGAATTGCATGTTCACCATGTCAAACACACATGAATTATCAGTGTGCAAGTTACTGTTGCCTGGGGGTCTGGGATAACTTACGTACCCTAAAGGTCTTTATATTCATGAGTATGTAAATCTCAAGCGGAAATGCTTTGTGTCTGAATTCTCCCCAGTAGAGGGATCGGTACCCAGGAAGAAAAAGTTAACAAACTTGGAATGGAACTTTTTACATCTTTTTTTGCCTTTAAAAAAAATTAATCAATTTTCCTATGTTAAAAGTTGTGCATAGGTTCTCTCTTAACTCAATTTTTCATAGAATTTTAATACAGCAGTGCCTCAAGGTCGAGATCAGTGAAGGCAGCACCTAGGGAAAAGTGCCATTTTTGACTAGGCTGTTTTTATGTGGCTATATAGAGGTTTTTAAGCTTTTAAGACTGTCCATGAAGTCCCACAAGCTAGCACCATGGCCTTATTTCAAGAAAACATCCTAATTTAGCAAGGCACATGCTTTGACCCCTACAAGTAGACTGGAATTGAAGTGCTTTGCACCTGTTGCAGTCACTGTCTGAATGTTACTTCCCACCAGATTTCTGAAAGTCCGGTAAAAAATTTAATACTCCGTCATGCACATGAGGATTTACCCTTCTGTCAGTGTATGCATGCAAATCTTTTATGGCCTGCTGAATAGTGCCATAGTTTCTAGTGGCAGCAAATTCTGGGTTTAAGTTACAGCTGGGTTGTAAATATGTGGTGTTCCTGTTTGTGAGAAATATTGGTGCCTTGGGTATGGGGCTGCACTGAGAGTTTGGAGACCCTTGTTCTATTCCTGACTCTTCTGCTGGCTTATTATTTAAAGTGAATCAAAACAGATTTAGATTGAATCTCAGGGAAAACCTCCTAACTGTAGGGACGTTAAGGGAACAGGATAAGCTGCCTGGGGAAGCTGCAGAATTCCCCTTTTACTGGAGGTGTCCGTTATCAGCATCTAGGATAGTTCAAAAACAGTGGATCCTGCCTCTGTGCAGCGTTGGACCTAGAAAATCCTTGAGGTTTGTTTCAACCCTATAACTTTATAACTTTGAACTGAATGGGAACAAAGGGGGAAAGTTGTTTTATAATATTTACTTGAAATCTATAAGGCTCAAGGAAGTCCTTAATTTTCTATTTTTATTTCTTTTCTGTGAAGGACTTTGAACTGAAATGTTCCATGATGACATGCTAGGAAGAAAAATCTAGGATTTAATAATTTTTATATATATTTAAAAGAGAAAAAAAAATCTGTGTTTAATGCATTAACATAGTTTCATAGTTTTAGGGTCGGAAGGGACCTAATAGATCTTCTAGCCCGACCCCCCGCCAGGGCGGGAGAACAACAAAAGAACCCTAAACAAAAAACGGGACTCAAATGAGTCCAGCCAGGTAGGTATCCAGCCTCTTCTTAAAGATCCCCAGGGTAGGGGCCAGCACCACCTCCCTTGGAAGTTGGTTCCAGCTCCTAGCCGCCCTAACTGTGAAGTAGTTTTTTCGGATGTCCAATCTGTACCTCCTCTCCATCAACTTGTGCCCATTACTCCTTGTTATGCCAGCGGGGGCTAGGGGAAACAGCGTCTCCCCCAAACCCTTCTGGTTCCCCCTAGTGAGTTTATAGACGGTCACCAGGTCCCCCCTCAGCCTTCTCTTGTGGAGGCTGAATAGGTTCAGGTCCCGCAGTCTCTCACTGTAGGGTCTGCCCTGTTGTCCCCGGATCATGCGGGTGGCCCTCCTCTGGACCCTCTCCATGTTGTCCACATCCCTCCTGAAATGGGGCGCACAGAACTGGACACAATACTCCAGCTGCGGCCTGACCAGCGTCGCATAGAGGGGGAGGATCACCTCCCTGGCTCTACTCGAGATGCACCTGTGGATGCACGACAAGGTCCGGTTAGCCCTGCCAACCATGACCTCGCATTGTCGGCCCATGTTCATCTTGGAGTCAATAATGACACCAAGATCCCTTTCCGCCTCCGTGCTCTCAAGTAGGGAGTTCCCCATCGTATAAGTGTGCTGCTGGTTCCTACTACCCAAGTGCAGCACCCTGCACTTGTCCGTATTGAAACACATCCTGTTCCTGTTTGCCCACCCCTGTAACCTATCCAGATCCTTCTGCAATCTCTCTCTCCCTGCTAGCGTGCTCACCTCCCCCCAAATTTTGGTGTCATCAGCGAATTTAAACAGGTTGCTTTCCACCCCAACATCAAGATCGCTGATGAAGAAATTGAACAGCGCAGGCCCCAGGACCGAGCCCTGGGGGACTCCACTACCCACCTCCCCCCAAGTCGAGTATGATCCATCCACCACCACCCTCTGAGTGCGACCCTTCAGCCAATCTGCAATCCATCTGACTGTGTAGGCATCTATGCCACAGTCGCCTAGTTTATTAATTAGGATGGGGTGAGAGACGGTGTCAAAGGCCTTGCTGAAGTCCAGAAAGACTACATCCACCGCGACACCTGCGTCCATGGCCTTTGTGACCTGATCATAAAAGGCAATCAGGTTGGTCTGACATGATCTCCCCCTAATAAATCCATGCTGATTGCCCCTGAGCATCATGTCTGATGCCGGCCCATCACAAATGTGCTCCTTGATGATCTTCTCAAAGAGTTTCCCCAGGATTGAGGTAAGACTGACGGGCCTATAGTTGCCCGGGTCCTCCCTTTTCCCTTTCTTGAAGATGGGGACCACATTAGCTACCTTCCAATCATCTGGCACCTGGCCCAAGCACCACGATCGCTTGTAGAGCCGTGCCAGGGGCCCTGCAATAACCCCAGCTAGCTCCCTCAGCACCCTGGGGTGGAGAGCATCCGGATAACTTTGTTTGAAGCCAGGGAAAGCCATTTTTACAGCAGTATGGCATGTCTAAACTACAAGTCTGGGTTGGCAAAAATGGTGAAAGTAGACAGGATCTTTGTGTGAAGGGCTCCTTGGAGAGATGCAAAAAAACAACCTTTAGGAAGAAAATAGCCTGATCCCTGCAAGCATTTGTGCACATCTGTTGTTTGTTTGCCTGAGTAAAGTTTCACAGCTACTTGTGCTGTGTAAAGTTGAGCAGGCTCACACCCTAAATACCTAAGAGCACCAAAATTCTAGATTAACAGTTGCATGAAATTATCCAGACAAGTGCAAAGCAATGTACAGTAGTATCAGTTTAAGTCCCATTGAAGTCAGTGTGATTTAAGCACTTGCTTAAATGTTTTGTTGAATTAGAGCTATCAAGAATATGTAATTATCTCAGTAATGGTAACAGTGTACTCAGCACTGCCCAACATGCAAAAATAAACACCACTGTTGCCTGAAAGAGTTTACAGTTTAAAGATATGTGGAACACTGGAACACTGATGAAGTTCTGTTTTGTTGGTTATCTGTTTGGTTCTCTAGAGTCTCTGCATTTAAATGTAAGAAATAAAGTTAATCTAGTAAGGTTTTTCATGGAGCTGTTGTACCTGCCAATAGGTTGACGTAAGCAAAGAGGATATGTTGGATGTTTTGTCATTGTCATTTTGCATGAAGCCACTTGTGAGTGTGTTTAAAGAGTAGCTTTGTTTAAGGCTTATGGTGATGGAATACTTTTTAGGACAACTTAAACTTTTATTGTTCAGCCCTGTGAGGACTGTTGCAGTTGAAAGAGATCTGAAGCCCAAATTGATTTTGGTTGCTCTTGAAGGGTAGCTCTATGTATGCAAACACACACAGGGATGGGGGGAGGGGGGGAACACTGGAACTTTTATGTTATAATCCACTGTTACAAGAGGAGCAGCTAAAACAATCAGCATCATCCTTCACCTAGATAATGCTTTCGCTCTAGCTAATAGCTCCTTGTTCATCAAGGAAACGAATGTGCACTGAGGTGACATGCTCTTCACCCACTGCTCTTTGTTCTAGGGTCCTTTAGACTGATTGTATCAGCTCCAGCACTGACAAATATTCCCCCAAACTTTAACACTATGTTAAATTGAGTTATGGGGTTTTAAGGTTAGACTCCTCTGGCTGAAGGTTGATTGTTTCTGAGAGATAAAGGAATCAGTACCCAACAGTAACAGAATCTTTGCCATGGGACAATTTCTGTTATTGAGCTCATAGCTCTCTTTATTTGGTTATAAAAGTCACCCCTATTTTTTTTCTTTGGCTCTTGAAGGAGGCGAAAAGAGAGACGCTGTTCTAAATTGGTGAATTGTTGCTTTTTCTCCATCTACCTTGACCCCCAAGGTGGTGCGCACACTCTGCCAGATGAAGTTGGCTGGATGTTAAAGGAAGCTAGATCAGCTCCTTGAAAAGTATCATCACCTAAGGCCTAGAAACTGCTGCTGCAGTTACCCGCGTGATGGCAACCAGCTTGTAGTGAAGTAAGGTGAAGGTGCCACTGGATCTTACATAGTCTTGATAGGAGGCAAAGAGAGAAGTGTTTTTTCTTGTCTTTTGTTCCCCACTTTGCTTCCTCGCCCCTGCCCCTCCTGCCCTCCCCCAGGGATGCTAGTGTTGTATCTATTTCTAAAGATTTACTTACTCCACCCACAGGGAAACTATTGGGGTGAGGGGGTTTATGCGCTGGCCTGAAGGATGTATGCTGCCGTGCAAATTCAAGGTGTCCTTATGGAATGCCGCTCTATATTTATGTATATTACAGTGGAACCATGGGACTTTAGCAGATCTTAGGACCCTATTGTAGTTGGTGCTGTACAAAACGCACATAGTATAAAACAATCCCTGTCCCTGAGATTTTACAAATTCAAATAGGCAAGTCAGACACAGAGTAGCAAAAAGGATGCATTGTTATCCTCATATTGCAGTTGGAGGCCACAAATGGCTTTTTCAGGTCCATTGGAGTCAGGAAAGTGACTTCCATTGACCTGGGCCAGACTGAAATAAATTTAAGGATGCATCTAGACTGGAGTGGCAAGTTGCTCAAGTAGCCTAGTAAATAAGGGAGAGAAGAATGGACAGGTTTTGAGGCTAGATCAGGAGTTATTTTAATTTTTGGTATGTTAATATGAAGCTGATTCCATCTCTCCATGCAGGAAGACACTTCAGAGACAGGCTGAGATGGAAGAATGGATAAGGAAAAACGGGGTGGGGGGAGTATCCCTCAGCATGGTCAATGATGGTTTTACCTGCATAGATTAATGCATTTGTCTAGAGAGAGGACATAAGAGGAAGGATGGGGTGGTATGACGGTCCTGTGAGACCCATATAGGAAGGGAGAAAAGAGGCCTTGCCAAGAGTGAGGC
The DNA here is from genome assembly GCF_000455745.1 of Alligator sinensis. Lineage (NCBI taxonomy): Eukaryota > Metazoa > Chordata > Crocodylia > Alligatoridae > Alligator > Alligator sinensis. Next base: position 609,900 of record NW_005842064.1, on the reverse strand, counting down.
TATGGAGGCTGTTTGAAGAAGTAGGAGGAACGGAAGGAGTCATTGAAAGTCAGGGGAGGACAAAAAACTTACTGGTGTGAAGATTCCTCATCCCTGCATGCTCTGAACTTGTTCCAAATCTTGGAACGTGCACCCTGCTGTTTCTGATAAACACCTGATGCATGAAGTGTAAAGAGAGAGCATGCATGCTAGGGAAAAACTTTCCCCTTTAGGCTTAGTGCAATGGATTTCTGTTGAACCTTTGAATAAACTATCAGACGCTTCCTTCCCCCTCACTCAGATCCCATTATTTTTCTCTAGTGTTTTGCCCATTCTTGTTCTAAATGACCCAATCAGTCAGGATTCTACCACTTGAAGGAAAGTGTTCTGTGATCTAATATGGAGATATCTTTGGGAGATGTTTGGCTCAGTTATGCCCTTTATATTAACTGTAACTCTACCCTAGTCTTGAACTTCCTTAAAGAATTTCTTTTGACTCCTTTTCTCCCCTTGGTGTTTACATCTTTCAGATACTTGTAACATGCTCCCCTTTAGTAAAAATTGTAGTAAGTATGTGAAATTTAAGCAGACGTCTGTTTAGAAGTTTGAAGTAGCATCCTCTGAATCAGGAAACCTGGATTTAAATATAGTCTCTAACACAGAGACTTGATTTAGTCTCTTTCACCCTAGCCAAAATTCTGTATTGTTTATGGGGGAGGAAGCAAGGAAAGAGCGAAGTAGGCGTTTTTAACGTTTGTGAAGTGCTTGGAGATCTTGGGGTGAAAGGTGCTTCCTGAGTGTTAACTGACTTCTGTGATTCCCACAAGGGGAGTTGAGGATGCTTAGTACTTTGAAGCAACGAAGATCATAGTCTTTTGCCATTCATTAAATCCTCTTGCCCCTTACCCTTTATTTGGGTGGTACTGTACTCCTTCTGGCGTGGAGGGGTCCAGAACAGCGTTCAGAACTATTCTAGGTGCAGTCTCGGTTGAGTTTAACTCCAGGGTAATGATAATAATCAGGCCATCATTCCAGAAATTAAAAAGCCCATTAATTCTTTTCCGTCCAAGTGGAGCTGATTTTCCCCACCTTCCTCCCCTCCAGGATAACATGGTCAGTAGACAGGAAACTAGACTTGCTGGTAGGAAGCAATGTTCTATTCATGCCTTACCCACCGACTTTGAGCCAAATCATTTCTGTTATCTCCCTGTCCTCATTTTGTCTCATCTCTTTAAGTTGATATGACTGGTGCAGGCTTGTTGTGGTTTTGTCAGCATCTGCCATAATCAGGTGCCTGTCTTAAGACTTCTATGCGCTAATGCAATGTCATTAATTTACCACTTAAAGGAGAAAAAATGCCCTTCTCTACGTAATATAGTATTGCCTAAGAATCCAATATGGGGTGATGGCAGAGATCATTAGAGATTAGAGATGCTAAACTACAGTCTATTGGTGTGTTCCAGTATGATAATTCCTATTTGGACCATCAAGACAAAAGCCTCTATGTTCATAACATGTTACCTCACCTTAAGAAGCCCAGAATCAACTTGCGGCTTGTGCTGTTGTATTACATTGGAAGTTCCTCTTCTGTTTGGTCACTACCATTACTCCAAGGCCTTTTTCAACATTACTGCTGTGGAAACATTGCCTTCTCATTGAATGCACTTTGGATTATTTCCCCACAATGTACTAGCTTGTATGTTCACAGACTGAATCTCATTTAAGTCTCTTGCTTGTATTCCTAACCTCTCTGTGTCCCCTAGTTGTATTTCCTCTGCCTTCACTTGATATTTGCATTACCACCTAATTTAGTATCCTCCTGCTCATTGAATTAATGGGCTGTTTACTTGTATTAGATAAAATGGGGCCTAATACCCTGCAATACCCCAACACGGACACTTCTCCCCCACATGATACAGAGTTGTTTATCACTATCTTACGTCTATGGCCCTTGGGCCAATTTTCAGTCTGTATGACAATTATTTATATCCAAGCTGATGCAAATTAATTTTTCAAGAAAGATTTGCTGTGGCACGGCATCAAACACTTAGTAAAGTCACCAGATATATTGCATCTTTTACATTCCCCTTCATCTGCTAATTTTGTAGCTTGATCATCAGAAACGGGGATCACGTGTGTTTTGGTGTCATTTGCCCTTTTATAAACCCAGGTTGCTAGCAGCTCAGAATTAAATTACTGTGTAGGTGTTCATAGACCATCCCCCCTCCCCCGCCCCCCCATCCCCAGTTTTTAATATTTGTTCTATTGTTTTACAGGCATGACATTGAATTTACCAGAGTAATGGCTAGATTCACTATTGTTTACTTGTTCCAAAAGATTGGTATTGCCTTTGATTTCTCTGCTCTCAGGTCCTCTGATTTAATTTTGTTTCTTCATTATGCATTAAAACTAATTGACCTTTTTACTATATTATTTTGCTTCCCTTAAGATTGAAAGGGGCACAATTCCTAAATCTGAAGATTTACAGAATCCAGGTCTCCAACTATTCATTTACCTGTCTTTTTAACAAAAGCTGTTTCATTATTCACATATCTGGCCTTAGAGAAGAGGGGTGGGTGGAGCTGGCTACCACAAAGCTATTGCTAATTTTAGAGTTGGGGATGAAGAGGAAACCCAAAGACTGCCTCAACACCACCCGATATACTTTCCATGGTCCTGGTTCTGATGGTATGAATGCTCCCAAAAGTACAAGAAACATGGCCAGTGCAAAGACATTTGCCCACTATTTTCCACACCAGCTGACAGAGATAGGGAGGTGTAGGTACCTCCCAAAGGAGGTACAGGAGTGTGCTCTGTGTGATCTCCCATTGCAGTAGGAGAGTGGGGTTCTGACTGCTCTGCATACTGAATGCCTCAAAAAACTGGCAGTGGGGTAGTAGCCTCCTATTTTTGTTATTTTTTCAGCCTGGCACTGGAACCCTTAGCATCCTTCATGCCCATTTTCATCAATGGGCATTCTTTCATCTTTCTATGGTATTTGTAAAACAGACAAGCAAAAAAAAACCCCTTTTCTCTCCCCTTCCCATCAATAATTGTAGAATATCTTACATAAAAGTATCTATGTTGTAACAGTAGATATGAATCTGGATTGAATCTGTTTCTATGCAGCCCAAATCACCTCCTCAACCTTAAACAAAAACCTTGAACACATCTTTGGCCCAGTCTCTTATAAAGCCAAATCAGCCTTCTCTTGTTATTCTGGTTACTGTTCTCTAGATTACTGGATATCCTAAAATCTGCTTTGGTTGATACACTTGTGCAGGTACAATATAGGAAGCCCTTTATTAAGTGTGTTGAATGTAAACGGTTCTGTGATCACTGACCTGATAACTATCACATTCTCTGTTGACTCACTGTAGTGGATAAGGAGCACCGCATGACTTGTTTGCTTCCTGGAACATAATGTTGTTTTTCAGGTGGGTGAAAAGTTTTCTTGATTTTTTTTCCCTAGGTAGCTGCATTTGTCACTTGACAGATGTCTGTCTGATTGGCTGAAGTTCCCTATAAGTATAAATTCAGACTACTTGTTGGTTGGTCCAGTATTTGTTTCCATTCTGTAGATCAGTGGTTTTCAACTTTTGGGGGCTTGAGGCACCCCTCAGAAAATGCCAGCTCCTAGTTCAATTGTTTTTTGACTACAGAAAAACAACAGAGGAATTTATCTGTTGCAAAGAATTCAGAAAGACCACAACAAGTCGGAATGTTTTCTAACCCTAAGGATTCCTATTTGAAATCTCTAGGTTTATCTAGTAAATCATATTTGTCCACCTAGCAGTGCTATCATTGCATGGCACCCTTGAAAGGATCTCAAGGCATCCCAGGCTGGGTGCCATAGGACCCCAGTTGAGAATCACTGCTGTAGATGAGAGAGGCAGCATAGCATCTGATGAAGTGGGATGTCACCTATGAAAGCTTCTGCCTGTTTTAATAAGGCTAAGGTGCCACCCTCTCCTGCCTTCATTCTCCATTCTCTAATAAAGAATCTAATAAATGCTTCCATTTTGCCTGAGATTTCTCCCCCAATTTCTTTTTTTAAATTACTTAAATGAGAGAATTTTATTTATTTATTTTATTTATTTATTCTTTACATCAAAAGGAAAAGGTATCAGTTGTATTTTTCTTCCACAGCTGAAAAAATTATTGGAAAACTAAAACTTTTCAACAAAGGACTATTAACTCTGGTCAATATTAAACTATGTGAAAAATCAAAAAAACCCCAACCCTATGTTTCCTTTTATTAAAAAAATAAGTAAAAAAATCCTTTTAATAATTCATGAAATGGAACCAGTTCCTAATGCTCTTGCTTTTTCCTGCCCTGAGATCTGGATATTCTGTTTGCTTTTATTCATTTGACATTCAAACTCATTGGTAATATAAGGACCCAAAGATCAGAAGACAGCCAGCTATGTTAGGAAGATGTTCCTTGCCTGTTGTTTTTTGGTTCTTAGTTGGGCAGGGCTTGACTTGTGTGCTGAGATTGGAAGAGAACAGCTTCTTTTTTTCCCTTCGCTTTCCAGTTCAACCCTGAATACGCTAGATCAGTGGATAGCTGGGCCTTCTGAGAAAGAAGGCTAGCACTATCTCTGAAGTTGCATGAGCAATCATAAAATGGCTCCAGTCCTGTAGCATACAAAGCTCCCATCCCTAATTGTCCCCTTCCACACTAAATCCATGGGTTCAAGCTTGGGGCAGGTGGTGGGATTTGCTCCTTTAATCTTCAGTGCCTATTTATTACAGTGGAGCTCCAGGGCATGTGAGCATGGCCTTTCTCACCAAGGGACTGTAACAAATGGATGCTTACCTCTATGACACAAAACTGAGGCGCATACACCACCTATCTGCATGACTTGGTGCTGCTTCTTCAATTGAGGACTTCCTCTTTGTTATGACATTTAAATTAGAGAGGGCAGAAAGGACTTGAGCAAAAAGAGCTGCCTCGGTTGACCTTACACACCTGCTCTTCCCTTTCCTCCTTTCCCCAGCCCTATACTAATTTTTCATGGACATGGCGCTCACCTTGTGACTGAGAGAACGCTGTGCCCCAGGGCATGGGCCATGACTGTGGAAAGATGAGCCTCCCTGTCTCCTTTGTTTACTCTTTGGTATCGAACCTTTCTGCAATTGCTAATTATTTTTCAATTGCCCAAGACAAATGAGAAGGTTAGGAAGGTGACATTTCTAAATGACCCTGACTTTCAGTTGCTGCTCCTCTTTATATTACTAGGTATTGGGATTTGCAACTTTATTTTAAAGATATGGGAAGAAAAAACCCTAATGGGATGTTTTCTTTAAAAAGTATATTTTGGAAGGTTTCCCATGCTTCTGAATATTAACATTTCTTCCAGCTCCTCAGGCTATCTACTGCATCTGCAAAAATGTTTTTGCCGTTGGTAGAGTTGCCACATCTCATTTAAATTTAGTGCTTTTAAAAAAAAATTAATTGCAAGTAAAAGTGGGATGAGATTCCTATAAAAAAGGGTTTGGCCATAGCTGTTTTGTTTCTTTGTGAGTTTTAATCCTGCCCAGGGCCTCCCAAAGATTTTTTTTTTTTTTTCTTTTTGTAGCAGAACTAATTTAACTAATTAATTTTTGCCAGCCCTTGAAGAGATTGGGGTGTGGAAAGAAGTGGGGTGTTGAGGGGAGGTCCCCTGTCCTGAAAAGCTTAAAGTCTAAACAGATGAGGGACAGAGGTATGAAGTGCTTGGTCCAAGGTCACTTTGTAGGTCAATGGTAGTGTCAAAAATAGAATCCGGATCTCCTGATTTCATGTTCAGTGCTCTCTGTCTATCAGATCTCATGGTTTCTTTCCGTTCCCCTTTGGAAAAACAGTTGCTTTGTGGATCAGCTACAGAACCAAGAGCAAAAAAGATCTTCAGTTCGCTATACTTGTGTGACCTTGGGTTCCAAAATATTAAACCAAATTTTACACGCCCAAGTGGTCTTATTTTCAAACATCTGCAGCACTGATATGAAAGAAGTTGGGCCTACCAGAAACTTTTGAAAACCAAGTCACTTATTTTCTCTGTCTAAAATTGGGTTTAGTTGCCACAGTTTAGCCAATCCATATTAGAGAAGCTTGGCCCTAATTATTGTCAAACTTTCTCTATTTGCAAATAGCAGTGATATTTCTCAATCAGTTCTGCATGAATATTCTTAATCATTGTAAACTGAACTATCATTGTAAACTGAACTAGGACTCTGTGATGGAAGGTGACAGAGTAATGCAGTCTTTCATTTGCCTCTGTAGAGGCTAGTTCCTGTGTATGTAAGTCAGGCAGTGCATAAACAATGCAAGTGTCCTCCTAAGAAGGCCCTTTCCTTTTCCAGAAAGAAGGTCTCCTTTGTAGAACAGGACTCTTCTGGCACCTCCGTTGAAAACTAACAGTTTGATTATAGGATTTTGTTAGTGCTGCAGGAATGTGAAGAAAACAGACACCCTTTTGAATTCTGTAGCTAAAAACCTGATGCTTTCAATGCAAGATGCATTTAGAAGCCTGTCGCCTGGGAGCTCGTAACCCAAAGGGCATCATTGAGTACTAAGGGAACAAAATAACAACGGGGGAGGGGAAGGGTGACGGGGGGGGCTGGAACCGAGTAAGATGGAAAACCTGCTTTACAATAATTAGAATAAAATTGGGATATCAAGAATGCAGGGGTCAGCTTCTGTTCACACCAATATGGCTTTCACCTTGTAGAAAAAGGCCCACACCAGGTAATTAGGTCAAATCAATGATTATATATCTTTAAGCGAAGTGGAAGGGACTGTAATTGTGATGAAATTTGTTTGAAGAGGGAAAGCATGGGGAATCTTGTTTAAAGGTAACAAGTTCAAAGGGTAAATGAAGTTCAAGGTTCAGTTCCTGTTCACTCCTAACAAAAAATAATAACAATAATCCAAGCAGCCAATATTTCTATCAGACATTTGTTTTATCTTTTTTGGGGAGGGGAATGGGATCATATCCCTGTAGGAAAACTTGAATTAAAGCAGCGATAACCCCTAAATGCCCCTCTCTTCTCCCTCTTGGAATAGACAGAAGGGAGAACCTTGTATAATCAATGTTTTTGCTTGTTGGTTTATTGTTTCTTTCTGAACACGCAGGCGTATTCAGCCACATTGCATACAAATATGTGGCTTCTCTACAAAGGGCTTGCATATAATATGCAAGTGCAGACTTTGGTTAAAGGAACTTTT
>NW_005842064.1:597433-602677 GCF_000455745.1 Alligator sinensis | reverse complement strand
TAGGGAAATGTAAGGATCAGGATGATACAGTAGGAAACTTGCATTCATTGTGTGGCTTTTTTTTGCTGGAGTTTGTTTCCCATAAACTAGATTGAAGTCCAACAACAACATATGTACTCGCATTCAGACTTCTGATACAAAGACACTTCTCCTCTTGATATATGTATAACTTCCATCCAGGTTATTGAGTGTTTGGTTTGACAAGTTTTAGGAAAGGAGTCTCCTGCGTACTGACTGTAAGGCACTTTGGTAGTCATCGGATTAGAGAAATAAGACCATGTAGCCTATTTATTTATTTTATAAATGAATTTCTCAAGCCTTAGGCATAAAGTAAGGCTTGCCTTCTGGTTAAAGGCACAAAGTTAAAAGTCAGGAGTTCTGGCTTCAGTTCTTGGCTGTTGCACTAGTCCACATTATGAGCTTGGAAATGGATTATCAAAAATGACCTGTGAATTTCAGCATCTCATTTTGAGCACCTGATCTCTTTTTCTGGAGGGCTCGTGCTTCTGCTGTTCCTTTCACCTTCAGCTGGGGCTACAGGTACTTAGTACTTGAGAGTCATGCTTTTATCCATCCAAAATTAAATGTCCCCAAATTAGACACTTCTCATTATAAAAATTGGGTCTTAACCTTTCTCTGCCGGAGTTTTGTTTCCTTCCCCTCCCCCCGTAAAATGATGATGATACTTCCCTTCCTCCCTGGGGGGTGTTGGAGCTTTAATTCAGTGTTTGTAATGGGCCAATCCTCAGATGAGAGGTTCAGCATTAGGGCAAAATATTAGTATGTATTTATTATGCATTTAACATCACCCCTGGAGCCCTTTTTGAAAGGGGGAGAAATACCAAAGCAGTTTACTGAGGGAAGATTTTTATATAGAAATGTCTAATCCCACTGAGCAGAGGAAGAAAAAGACCTTTTATTTAATAATAATAATAATAATAATAAAAATCCAGGTAGGATAGACAGTGGAATAACCTGGTATTCAAATGTAACATTGCATTTCACTGTGAACTTGGACTGCACCATTACAGCTATAGTGGTGTTTGTCATGTGTGGAACTGTTCTTGTTGTGTGCGGCTTGTCTTTTTCTGTCGGCTATAATATATATATTAGACTTCTTTTTTTAGGTTGAGGAGCAGTCTGTGACATGGGTCCTGATCGATTTCTTTTTTAGTATAAACAGTCCTGTCAATAGACTACTGAATAGAGTTCAGATTCATGGAGGAATGATCGCGGTTCCTCACCCAAACGGCTGGAGGGGTGAGGAGGGTAGATTCTCACCTCGCTTGAACTATAGCAACAAAAATTTGCACACCGGTGAAATTTAGTAGAAGTTCAAGGAACAACATTGCGTGCCCTCCAAGGTCATTAACATTGTTGCAGAGTTCAGAGTTCATCTTCTGTCTACAACCATCCCTCTTCTCTCTCTCTCTCTCTCTCTCTCCTACATCCCTCCTACCTTTTCTAATATAATTTTCTTAAACCATTATGATATTTTGACAGTGTTTTAATTTTTGGACAGTGGAAAATACAGCAGCTTTGTTGTTGGCAATGGATAGAGGTTGTGGTGGGGGGAGGGAGGGTGTCGGTGTGGAGTGTGTATGAGTTGTGTGTGTATGGGGGGGTGGGGAGAAGACTCCTGTGATCAGTTCAAGGTTCATTCTTTGTTTGCATGTAATAAAAAGTCTTCAGTTATCAGGTATTTAAACCCAAATCAGCAGTTCCATATCCGTAACCTGAGCTAAGTGTTCCTCCATCTAATGACCATGCTGCTGTCGTTTGCAGTGAGTTGGGTGACACTCGATTTGTACTCTCTGACGGGAACAGATGGGCCTTCATTGTGAAACTCCGCCTGTATGCAAATGTGAACGGAGTTTCACCCGATCCCGGGGCCTGACCTGACCACGCACATACATTTACACAGCGCGGCTCAGCCTGGGGGGGCGGTGAAGGGGAATAAAAAATGACAATCGGATAGTACCAGCGGCAGGTCAAGTTTACCATCCGTCTTTCAGCGGGACCGAGATGGCAACACAGTTATTTAGTTTCAGTGTTGATGTTCGTTGCAATAAACTCCATCATTTCACCTGTTTATGAACCCAGCCTCGTACCAGTTCCCTGCAAAATCAAACGAGCTTAGGCAATTGACACCCTTGTTTTCACCAGGATAAGGGTACTAACCTCGTTTGCAGTTTTGTTGTCGTCCATTTTCTTTTCTTTTTTTAACAAACTATTTTTTCCCTCAGTCTAAATTGCTGCATTTTTCTCCTTTCCTTTCATGTTTTGAGTTTGCTTGTTTATTCTTCATTGGAAGGAGCTGAAACCTGTCAGCACTGGAATGTTGTTTTGGGGGGTGGGGGGGGGTTATTTAAAAATTGAGAAAAATGATAATTGATGTCAGAATAAACAAGTGGCATTTTAGGCGTCAATTAACAGTTTTGCATGTACATAGCAGTATACAATATATAATAAATCTTACTATTTAAATGTGCAACCCTTCATTAGAGTGAAAATATGAACAGCTGTAATCGCACATTTACACTGGCGACAGAGAAAAATCTGGTTACAGTTGTAATTTTTCATGCTGATGAAGAACTAGAAGCAGGTTCTAAACACTGGTGATTCTGTAACTGGATTTTTTTCCCCCTCCTCCCCACATACAGTGGTGTAGCAAATTAACATCTTTCACTCGCAGCAATGCTCCATTTTATTTTACTCTTCAGCTCATCATAAAAGTAGATTTCTCATGCCAAGCATAGCCCTCTTGGCCAGGGAGTCCTATGGGAGTGACCCCCCAAACTGTTGTTAGAATGAATGGTTACACTTCCCCAGGACATCTGTTCATCAAGGGATACTGCTAGCTGAAGTCTGGAACTGATATAAAAGAAACAGTAACTACAAATACAGTAAAAGCTTCTTGCTGCAGTAAATTTTATTCTTGGAACTTTGCTTCCAGCAACCACCATGTCTTGAGAAAAAAATGCTCTTTTTTCAGGAGGGAAATGTCCATTTTGCAGAACCAGGGACTGAAACTTAATAGTTAAACCTTTACAAAATGCCTTAAAATCTTCCTGCCTTGTTTTTAGCTGTGTTATTCCCTCTACAAAAGGAACAGAGCACTTACATATTTGGACAGTTGAGCCTCTGCTGCCCAGATTCTATAAAAAATGAATTACCAGAATTTGGGTTGATATTTGTCCATAAGTGGATTTGTCATAATGGATAATGTTGACAATAAGGTACTTGTACATAATGAGAAACTGAGGGCTTTTAAAATAAGTTTTATCCCCTTGTTGTAGTCATTAAAAACTGGATAGGTCATTAATTCCATATCCTAGAATAAGGAACTGCTTTGACCACATAGAAGGCTTCATACATACATTTGTAACACAAACATACATTTGTGCTCCAGGATGGATGGGTAGCTTTTGACCTAATATTCTTACCTTAATACACCAAGGTCCTTATTAAGCCATTACTTAGGCATTATTCCTCGAGACTTCAGGTCATGAGCAAAACTCTTGTCAAAGTCAGAATAATTGCTACATAAAATTGAATAAGGACATCAAGATTTGGCCCATTATTTGCATCCTTCAAATTTGTTTTTCTGGGGAAACTTTGGTGGGTGCAAAAGGAATGAGATTTGTGTTTTGAAATTATGAAATCGGCATCTTCTGACTTCAACAAGAAACTAACCAGAGGCTTGTTGAGGTTCCTGTGACTTTCTGAAGAATTTGTAATAGTGATTTTTAGGGACAAAGGGAAAAATTGACATAAATTCATTGTTAGCTTGTACACAGTAATGAGGGACTCTGAAACCTAGTAGCCTTTATTTTAAGGTTCCCCAACTGCTTTTTTTAACAAATAAAATAAGATGCTTCTGCTAATGTTATCTATCAGAATAAACCTGGCAATTAATATTTTTGTGGTTTTCCAAACTAAAAGTTGCTGCTTGTACTTTCAAATATATTTAATTCTAAAATATGAACTATAACTGTAGAAAGCTTGGAAATGCTGCTTGATGCAAAAACATAATATGCACTTACTCTGACCAAATACCCTTTTGGAAATAATTGCAGTAATGGTCCAAAGTACTGCAGCTTCTCATTATTTTAGATTATTCAAGTAACCCTCTAAGTATGACTGTTTCTGTAACTTGTTTAATGAGAAACAATCTGGCTAATTTCCCTTAAAAGGCTACAGTGTGTTCTCCAAAATGCTCACTTTTTCATTTTTTTTCTGCCTAATCCTGTAGGTTCTCACTCAGGCAAAACTCCATCTGATTTAGAAAGAGGGATGTGGGATTGAACCCTGTGGGTGGCGTTGAGGTTAATCTTACAAGTCTGAGGTGTCCAAGGAGCTTGATCCAAAAACCACTGAAATTAAATGGGAGTCTTTTCATTGACTTAAGATGTCCTTTGACTCTGGCTCCGAGGTAAGCCAGTATGTTACTACTCCATTCCTAATCTGTGCTGTGCGTTTCTACTGGAAACCTTCCTTTATTTGTGCACCTCAGCTCTGCATTGAGCATTTGGGCCTGTTTTTAAAGTATTATTATTGTTATTATTTTGTTATTATTATCGTTGTTATTGTTATTACTACTACTCATTAAACAGAAACAGCAAATGTAGCTTTTGTTTTCCTGTGCAGGGAGATAACCTATGGAGAAAGAGAGAGAGAATAGTAAGAACTGAGGTTTCTGTTCTTTCTGTCCTGTATTGCATTACAGCTTATTGCACCAGTGGATATGCTCTGGTCCATTTAGTTCACAATGAAAATACACTACGTTTATGGATCATAGTCAGACCCTGAATAGTTATTGTCCCATAGTACTTAGGGAAGGCAGATGCACTATTTGGGCAGGAGAAGGGGTGCAGGGAGCCATCTTGTGGCCATTCTTAGGTGCAGCATCTAGTAGAAGGTATTTTTGGTTTGAAGGTGGGTGTCAAGGAGAGGAGAGAAGAGGTGGTTGGATCCAAGTATAAATCAAAATATTCTGTCATGAGAAATCCACAGAAAGTGGCACTGGATATAAATAGAGACCACAACTACCATGGTATCTGGGACCACAGCTGTAAATGGTTCTATGAAATGCTCATTATCTTTCTTAATATGACAAAAAAAGTGGACTGGGGAAGCCAGGAAAATTTCAAAGGATTAAAAAAAATAGAGCAGAAGATCCAACCCCCCCCCCCTTTAAAAAAAAAAAAAAAAACCCTAAAATTTTATCCACTTTCCACAATA
>NW_005842064.1:579597-597277 GCF_000455745.1 Alligator sinensis | reverse complement strand
GCGAAAATTACAAAGAAATAAAAAAAATAGAGCAAAAGACCCACCCCCCCCCCCCTTTAAAAAAAAAACAACAAACGCTAAAATTGTATCTACTTTCCATAATATAATAAAGAGACTTTCTGAGACCATATTTTTAAATTTAGTATTTTTCCCCTAAAGCTGAGAGAGAGCCCCAAAGACATCTGTTTGCATACATTGTGTGTCAGGCAACATCAGACCTGAATGGAATTTATCTGAATTTTATATGCATGGCTTGATGTAAATTGAAATAAATTGTACAGCATACTCTGCATGGACATATTGGTTTTTCCATCGCTGCTTGAACTTTTAACCTCGGGGTTTGAGCCGGTCACACGCTGACCCGTCTGAACTCTGCTGGTAGAGCCAAGTCTGGAAGGCTGACCTTGCATCCATGGCAACCATAAAGTATAGTCCATACCTCTTCTTTCTCTCCCTTCCACCACATCCCTTTAAAAGAAATCTAAAACAAATTGGCATATTCACTAACAGCCCAGTCAGTTAATCTTTGTACATTATTGCAAAGATATAAATAAAAAAAAAAAAAGTTGTTTGTTTCCCCTCTCATCCGGCCCTCTGGTGAAAATCTTTTACTTGTCAGTGGCTCATAAGAAGGTTAAACAAAAATGCCTGGGGGAGTTGGTAGAAATGACAAACATGCATCTTCAGAGTTGTTTCAGAGTTCAATGAACAGGACGTTAGCCAGGGAGGCAGGAGGACATGGGGCCAGTTCCTGGTTGTGCCACTGACTTGCTGTGTGACCTTGGGTGTGTTGCATCCCCCTCCTGGTACCTTGGTTTCCTCATTTGTCATGTGAAGAGAAGGGTACTTTGTATATTTTGTAAGAAGGTTTTGAGACTGACAGATGGGAAAAACACCAGATAGGACCTGTGGGGAAGATATGCTGTAGTATAAATACAGAATTTGTATATAGAAGTATCCATGTATATTACAAAAGTCGACATGGCTGAATATTAGGGCTGTGGGAAGCTTCAGGTGGTGATTCGATTCGGAGGAGATTCGGTCCAATTCGGTGGTCGAATCTCTGAATCTGAATCAAATCAGGGGACTAATTTTAAAGGTCCGAATTGATTCAAAGCTCTCTGAATCTTCAGCAAAGGTTCGGAAAACTTTGATGATTCGGGGGCACCCCGGGGGGGCCGGAGGGGGGGGCCCCAGCCACTCCGAGCTGGTAAGTACTAGGGGCAGGGGAGGGGGAGGCTGGGGGAGTGGACCATGGGGGGACCCTTGCCAGCCCCCCGCCCCTGACCCCTGCCCACTCCCTCAGCCACACCATGGATGCCCCCGCCCACCCCAGCTCGGTACTTTTAAAAAAAGCCCTGGTGCTCACCGGGTGCTGTTGGGTGGGGGGCGATCCCCACTGTCCCCTGCTACATGGGGGGCTCTGCATGAGCCCCCTCAACCCCCGCTGTCCTGGCCCCCCCACGGTGACGCCGCCTGCTGGGGCTCTGGCCCTTCAAGAAAAAAAAAAAGTGGAGAAAGCCCCGGGACTCACCGCTCCTGGTGCAGCCTCAGGGCTTCGGGGGCTCTTGCAGAGCCCCCCACGTGGCGTGGGGCAGTGGGGATCACCCCCCACCCAGCAGCACCTGGTGAGCCGGGGGGGGTTCCCCAAGTGCTGGGAGCTGGGGCAGGCCGGGCGGCCATTGCTGGGCTGGGAGATGGGCGGGGGATGTTCCTGGCCTAGCTGATTCAGAGATTTGTCTGCTGCCAAATCTCTGAATCTGAATCAGATTCAGCCGAATCAAATCAGGACAGTGATTCGAATCGCCGAATCGAATCGCTGTCCCCCAAATTGTCCGAATCCGAAGCGAGTACTAGCCACTTCACACAGGCCTACCGATTATACTTGGTCTATCCATGGATAGCTCTGTATAAATACAAATGCTATGGCTAGGGTGAGAGACAGGGAGTCGAAACCTGCCTCCTATATTCTAATCTCAAAGGGCATTTATAGACGTACTTGGGGTGGGGGGAGGCAGGGGCTTTAATTGGTGAGCCATGCTAATTAAAAGCGTTGGAGTATCATGTGTATCAGTGCCCCCACGCTGAAAAAGTAGCAGCAGGGTGCTTTGAACTAGAGCTCATTGAACAAGCTTTAGTTCAAAGCACGCTGTCACCATGTTTCAGCATGGGACGCTGATGCACGTGACGCTAGAGGCTGCTGGAGTGTGTTAATTTCCGTGCTCCAGCAGACACGATTAATTGAGTCTGCTCCAACACGCTGGATTTACAGCACGTTGGAGCAGCCTCCCTGCATGTGTGTAAGTGGGCATATTTGTTGGCTTCGTGGTTTTGGGCCTACGTATTCAACTCCTCTGTGACTGCATCTCTGTAAATAGTGATAAAGCTTGCTGCCATGTTCTCTCAGAGCCTGAAATGAAGAATACTTTGCAAATATTGATATGCAAAGTCCAGTGTGCTATGCAGTAAGGTAGACTCAAATTAATCAATAAAACTCCCCAGAATTATATTGCTGCCTCCTGTCCAGTGCTGTCCCATTGGTATGGTCCCCCTTGTTTTATTGCTTTGATAGTAAATTAAATTATCCCATTCCCTCAAGCATTGAGCACTTTTTCAAACTTACCCAAATGTTGCATCATTAGAGCCTTATTGGAGAAGTTGGTGGGTCTGATGGCTGAGAGGGAGAAGGGTTGGAACTACTGGCACCTTGGAGGAAGCAGTGACATATTGGGGAAACTAGAAGTTGTTTGAGTTGAGGGTTTTGGTCCTCACTAAAGAATACATTTCCCCTTTTCCCCTCTTGAACAGTCATGGGATGTGACTAAATTTGGGAAGGGGGGAGTTGTATTCTTTATCCCTGACCTCAGCAACTTGATAGCAACTATCTGCTGCTGCATCCACTAATGATGATGTGCATGAGCTTGATGTTTCAGCCAAAAAGAAAAAACAGTAAAATAGGTTAAAATATTAATCTAAAATATCCTATTTCTAGTCTTTATGCAGCATTTGTACCTCTTGAACTATTGTTGTAGGCTGCCTGCAGGCTGTGGCAAATGTGGCTGTATTATCTAGAGTTCACCTAACCTTCTGAAGAGCAGTAAGGGCCAGGAACTGTAAGCTTCTTTTCAAATAAAAGCTTTGATGCTTGAGCACAGAAAATTCATAAAGGACAACAGTAACAACTCATGGAACCATACAGTAGTATTATAGTTAATATGAGTGGGCATACATGTACGTTAATCATATACAGGCATGTAATTTATGCAATTTTATCCTAGTCATAGGATTTTTTTCAGAATAAAATGTAGACCAGGATTTGCTGCTGTATGTTTACAGATTGCATCACATATGTATTTAATGCATTTGATCAGCATGCTGGGGAGGTAGGGAGGTCTGTGAATTGGGCCCATTCCAGAACTTGCAGGGCCTGGGTTCTATTCGTGGGAGGTTTTTTTCCAATGACCTGTTGGGTAACCTTGGACAAGTCACTTCCTGTCTTTACCACTCCTTCCCTCCCCTCCTTTATCTGTTTTGTCTCTAGATTGTAAATTGTTCAAGACAAGGCTTGTCTCATTATATATGTATATATTTGGTTTGAGGCTTATGAGCACTATTGCCATACAAATAAGGAGTAGAGAACCTGTAGGCACGTCCAGTTTTTATGGCGGAGGCACGTCCAATTTTTATGTCGTGTACGGATATACTGTGCAAGACAGCTGAAATGTTTAGCAGCAGGGCAGGGGTTTTCTGTTGCACTTTGTATTCTTAATTCCGAAAATATCATACTTTTTATGCATCTCTTGCTACCAGGCTGGAACAACTAGAGCTGACTATCATAATCTGAAATTGAATGTGGAATTTTGTTGACTTGATGTTGCTAAAAAGCAAAACAGAGGACCTCTTTCCTGGATGGTATTTCTTTTAAAATATTATCCTCCTTAAATATATGGTGATTCTCCACATCTTTGAATAGAAAATAAGTTCCTGAGTCACATTTTAAGCTAAAAACATAGTTCATGCTAAGTAGCCCTTTCTATCAAAAGAGGAAAATCTCTCTTCCTTTAACTCCCAGTACAGGAACACATCAGGACATCACTTAAGATAATGCTTAAATTAATTTTGTATTTTCCTGAATTCTATGGCCTTAGGGACCTGAGTTGTTGCTGCAAGCTTGCAAGATCCTAAAACAGCTTCAAAATATTCATTCTGTCTAGTACTCGTGGCAATATAAACATTACTTTTGGAGGTATAAAAGGAAACTCCTTTTGGGTGGTGTTATCCTTATCCAGGAAGCATGATTGATTCAGGACAACTATTCACAAGAATTTTGTTTTGCAGGCCAGTGTGTTATCCTCAGAGCCCTACAATAAGGCTCAGTTGTACACCTCACTGAGAAGAGAATTATAATTAGTGAATGTGGTCTGCAAATAATTGTGCACCTTGGCATGGAGGATATGTATTCAAGAGGTAAATGTATTGATATGGGAGTTGAGGGGACCTGTGTGCTATTTCTAGTTTGATCAGATTTTGAATTTGACCCATGTATAAAGTTGGGGGGAAGGGGAAAATAATACTTTTGAAGTGTGGGAGAGAGGGAGATCCTTTATTATATTCAGTTCTGTGAAAAATGGTTAATCGACGTACACATGCAAAACATTGTAACTAGTTGTTACTAGTTGTAACTAGTGTTGTGTAAGCCATACAACAGATGGAAGACCAAACACAAAGGTGAGATGGACATCTACATTTTTAAAAGTTTCATTTTGTGAAGGTATCAAATCAAAAACACTTGACATAGCAGTTGTATATCATATGGGACTAGATTTCTTGTCTTCATTCCACTGAGACACAACCCTGAGACGGGATACCTCCAAGGGTAGAGAAGGTATTCTGGCATCTATACCAGATTAACGAGCACTACACTACTTCAGCATCTGATTTCAAGGATAGTAATAGTGACATATGTTACTATTTGAGCCTACCCACAAGGAACTAAACTAAGGTCACCAATTGGCTTCATGTAGCTCACCAAATAGTGGATGAAGCAACTTGCGATGGGGTAGCACATGGTCAAAAATACAGGCCCTGAATCTAAGCAACATTTTAATTAAAATTAGCTCCAGTGTTAGAGATGTGGAAAAATGAGACACATGTGAACATTTTGAAACCAAGATGTTCACTGTGACATTGCTGGTATGTGTGATGCTTCTCTAGGAAGCCAGTACTATGTATAATGTCCATTAGAATCTATAATGGACTTAAGTAGTTCCATGAATGTCAGTTTTTGAGAATCTGGATGGAAGCTGCCAAATAAACCATTAGACTACCTGTCCAATATTACTTATTCATATTGCTTCATACATGTGCATGGTGCTTTACCTGTAAAGCTACAGATAACTATTTATCAAAGATGTATTTCTTTCTTTAATTGAATTTCCCCTTCAGCTAATCAAAAGTAAGTCGTATTTCATAACAACGGAACATGCCATGGATTTTTAGTTGTATTTTACCATTGTGACTTAAAAGTGATAAAAAACATCACCCATATATGTTGTTCTTATTTTTAATAGCATAGTTAGAGTTGCAACTATAGAACAACATTTACAGCATTTTAACTAGTTCATGGCAAATGAATTATGGTCTGTTGCGTGATGACTAAGACCTTATTTATGCAAGGAGCTTTGTGTGGGTAGATCACTGCCTCTTTGCGGTTTTTGTTGCAGGCTTATGCCTTATATGAGTTAGAATTTGTAGAGGCGCAAGGATTTTTTGTGGTTACTTCTTTTATTGGACCAGCTGCCTGGTTGAGATATACAAGCTTTTGAAGGCAAGACATTGGAATGTTGGAATAAAATTGCAACTTAAAAAAATACCTCTTAGTCTTTCTATTTTTGTTTTCTTTAATCAAAACAAAAATTAAAGATAAACATGCAAGAGCACCCATAATAAAGGCCCGTTCCATCTCCAGTTTAATAAAACAAGCACGTTTTTCTTTTTGACGGGTGCCAAGATTTCAAATACCCAAAACTCAGTATTGTATCCTCCTGTATATGTTCCAGATGATAGCATGTCTTTAGTGTAGTATAAGTAAAGATTATCCCCACTTTACAGATCAGAAAATGATGGATTGAGTCAAATATAGTGCCACTGATGGATGTCAGAGTTGGATTAGAACAGGGCTGTCTAGCTGGCCACCTATAGGTCACATGCAGCCTCTCAGTGGTTAAACTGCAGCCCCTGGGCTCCTGGTCTGGGCACTGCTCCCTCCTTTGCTCCCTTGTTGCTTCTGCCAGATTAGCCAGGCTCGCCCTTGCTCTTTCAGCTTCTGTTACCTGCCCGCCTCCACGGGGGTGGGGCAGACCAATGCAGCCCCTGGGGATCAGAGGGCTCAGTGAGCCCTGGGGACCCCATGAGGCTGGTGAGGTACAGCAGGAGTCCCTCGCCACGCAGGAGGGGTACCACACAGCAGGACTGCACCACATATTGCATCTGCATATGCAGGGAGACTGCATGATATGGCTCATCTGTGCATTGGAGCCACAGGGCACATGGGGAGTTCATGTGGTTCATCAGGGGCCAGTGTGGGCTGGTGGTGGGAAGGCTTGTACGCAGCCATTTAGAAGTTGGACAGCCTTGGGTTAGAACACAGGGGCTTTTGACACTCTCAGGTTGCTATAAGTGTAACCTGCCTTCAGTGTTATGCAAAGTTTTTATAATACCATGGAGACATACACATCTCAAAGAAGGGTACAGTTGGTATTGGTAGACTCTTTTCAGGCACAAGCACTGTGGAATGCAACATTTAGCGAGAACTTGCAGCAGCGTGCTGTATGTCATCTCCATACTCATTGGTGCACTGCTGATGAGGGCAGGTTAAGGAACATTTTTATAACTACAAGCAGGGAGGGAATTGGAGCTGGTTGATATAAAGCCTCATGGAATCTTAAGCAAAAAAGAACCCCAAATACCCTAGTCAGTATTGGGTCAGACTTACACTTTTGCTAGTGTAAAATCATCTGAAAGATTATTGATGGCCATGGTATGTAGGGGAAGTAGAGGGCACAGGGTTTTGGTTTTACTTGAAAGATGGCACTTCCACGTGTACTCCCAAGCACCATTTTGGGGGATTTGGTTCAGGAACAACTCCACAGGGAAGAACATCCCATGCTGAACCTCCAGCCTCACTTCTTTTGCCATTCCAAATTTTCTTTTTCAGGGTCCAATCCCAGGTACAGGTTCTGTCCCATTTAGCCTGTGATGGTGGAATAGTGCAGTTTTTACTCATTTGTTAGAAAAGGGAACAACATAGAATTGGGGTGTATTGCCAGCTCAGTTCCTGCTTCCTTGAAAAATTGGCACTTGATTGGGCAAAGTCATTCATGCAGACTTTTCATTCACACTTGTTTTTTCTCTACCAAATTCCTTCATGTTGTATTTCTTGAGATTGCTGTCCCCCAGTTCTCCTATCTCACCACATTTCAATGTGGGACTGTTTGTAAAACCTGTCAATTCAGGATCACGGGGACTCAAGGCTGTGGATGTCTGTGCAGTCCTGCTCTGGGGGTCGGAGGAGGAGTTAGAGAAAGAATGAAGCTGTGATTTTTTTTTTTTCATCTCTTGGCACCCAGGTTCAAGTCTGTTTTGATGTTTCTAATAAAATAAGATGGGGTTGCCTTCATTGAGTCCTTGACAGAGAGCGATTCCCATCATAAACCCCAACTGCGTAAAGTTGGGTTGTGAGGATCTGTTTTTGAAAGAACATGGAAGTGAGCAAGTTTAGAAAACGAAATGACTCCTCTTGGCTCCTTTAGAAAGAGAGTGGTCCTTTCAAGTTCAGCATGAGGTCATTTTCAGGGCAGTCTGCGTGAGGCTACAGTTCGTGTACCCCTTCCAGGACTGTGGAGACATAGGAGGAAGGGGGTTGGGGATTGGCTTGACTTTTCTGGAAGCTGTCAATCTTTTATTAAAGCTGATGGCATGCAAATATTCATCAGCTCTCCAGGTATTTCTTTTAATACCCTTGCATATTTTCAACAAGAAATTCCATTATCAAAGGACCAGAGGGTTCGGGTTATGCTCAGCAAGCCGGGCTACAGTAGATTTACTCTAGCGTATACCCCCAACTGGTCATACAGCTCTTTCTTCCCAGCAGGATCTGAATAAAACCCCTCACTCTCTAATTGAATAGTTCAGAGGCCACGGAGTCAAAAAAAAAAATCTGAGTTTTGAAAATAAACACCAACATTCCACTAGGTTGGTATGACAAGCCTTGACTTTTCCCCAATAGGAGAGAGAAAATTTTTAATTTAAAATATGTCTACTCTGATGCTCTTCAGTTGTGGATATAATTTGAATTCGGTTTCTGCCCTTATTGTTACTATTTGAGAGGGGGAGGGGAAACACAGCCTTGCATCATTTTCTTTGCTGTTTGCAAACCCTTCTGAATAGTGAAAAACAATGCGATTAATTTTCTCCAGCGCAATCATGCATAGATTTAATAAGCATCCAAAGGTAGGATCCATCTGTAAAGTATGCGCTGCATGCTAAATTACTTCTCTTCTGCAATTTTTTTTCTTTCCAAACCTTAATTAATTGAAGAAAAAAAAAATGTTTATTAAAGTGGGAACAGGCTAGGCTCTGTCTCTGCATCTCTGGTTCAAAAGTTCATACAATTCCCCAAAGACTCATCTGTGTGGTGCGTGTGTGTGTGTTTGCAGTTGAGTGCTTGTGTGTGTGTGTGAGAGAGAGAGAGATGCACAGCCAATTGTGTGCTCTCTTATCTATGGTAAGAGATGGCTTCCCAGAAAGGTGTCTTTTTGTGCAGAGGCTGTATTTCTCCTAAGAAATCTTAACACTATAGGATGGATTATTTTATCCTATTACTGTCTTCCATTATTTTTTTGGATCAGAAAGTTTAAGATTGTTTCAGTGGATGTCCGTCTTAAGTGTAGCGTGGAGTAAATGGAGTCAGAGGATGGAGGACAGGAAGTTGCAATTCTACATGTGGATGCACAATAGGAAGTAACAACATGTGTATGAGAGCAAATAAACAGGGCCCATGTATAAGGAGAGGGCTTAGGGACTTACAAGCACATGTGGGAAAATTTTAATTAGCAACTTGAGCTATCTCAGATAAGTGCAACAGGAGGAGAATCAGGCAAGGTTCTTTGGGTAGATGTGATGTCTTTTATTAGACCAACCAACTGAGCAGTTGTCAACTACCCGGTTGCTCTAATAAAAATATCACATCTACCCAAAGAACCTTGCCTGCCTATGTCCTTAGACTAACATGGCTACAACCAAAAACACAGGAAGAAGGTAACATACTGCTGCTCAGGTCATAATTCCCTTCTACATTGCTGCAATGTCACTCTCTCGTTGATCCTTGGTTGCTGCAGGTGCCCCATTTAGACTCCTTATCCTCTGCTTTAAAACCCTCCTTGTCTCTGTCGCCCTGTACCATTTTGCATCCAGTTACTCCCTCAGGACGAGACCAGCTGTCTGCTAAATCTGTTGTTTTGATGCTCCCTTTTTCTTCTCCTCCTGTGGGTATTTCCTTCATCATGTGCCCTGTCCCAAACTATAACATACTTCCTGGCCCTGTAGATTGTGCGGCCTTCTCCAGCTTTTCAAAGTTTGCTCAGCCCTCTATCACTAATTTCCACTTCAATGAGATGGCTATATAACAGGCATCTTCCTATGTGATCTTGATCTATGTGATGGCTACTTTTGTATCTTGATCATGAAGATTCAAAGGCCCCATTTTGTAAGGTGTTACACACACCCTACTCTGAGCTCTTTGAAGGAAGCAGAGAGTCTCTAAATAGAGCAGTGGAGAGGCACAGAGAGGAGAAGTACCTTGCCCAAGTTCACACTGCATGTCGGTAGAAGAGTTGAGAACAGAATATCCAGCTCCTGATATTTAGTGACTAAGCCAAAAGACTGGTGCCGTAATGCATATTGTGTCCTGGCACAATGCCCTGCACATCCCTGACACTGAACAAATAATAGTAAGCAAAGCTCTGCATTGAATTATTGTTGTGGCAAAGCACAAGACAGGGAGTTCAGAAACTAGGGACCTATTTCCAGCTTAGCTTTAGCTATCGAGCAGTGTCTCAGTTTCCCCATCTTTTTTTTATTTATTTATTTTTAAAGGAGTGAGTAACCTTCTTCCTGGGAGATTTGACATGTACCTCATTTTGTAAAGCCCTTTGTCCTCAAATATAAAGCACTAGTGTACAATATATTCATATTGTAAAAAGGAAGCAAATAAGTTTTTATATAGCTACAGATTGTGACATAGATGAAATGGAGCAAGTGCTTTTTAATCCCATATGGCTAAATTTGTGTTCAAATAAGATTTGTCAGGTCTTGATTCCTGTATCTGATGCGTCTAAAGTTCTATTTATTGCCAGAGTGCTTTGATTTAAAATAAAAATAAAAAAATCATTCCGTTTTATTGACTATTGGGTAAGAGTCACTGAACCACATGCCACAGACGCTAAGTATCTGGTTTTGTATTTCATTTGCAGACACGTACACACAGCAGCCTAATTTTGTAAGTGAGGTGGACAAACAATTCTGAAGTGGGGACAATTTCACTCTTCAGTTGAGTTTTAAAATGGTTGTAACTTGTTTAGATCTGAGTTCTGTTACCCCCACACACTCATAGTAGCCCCTTTCTTCTGTGGCTTCAGTGGAACTTCAGGTGAGGGCAGAATCTAAGTACCACAGTCTGTCCTGATGTTGCATCTCAGGTGTTCAGCAAAATCATGGGCTGCTGAGAGTTGATTTTTTTTTAAAGAATCTCGCTCTTGTCGTTACTTTTGATTTTGCATTTGCAGTCCTTTCCCCACAACCATGTGAATGAAGAAAGGAGGAGGAAAGGGTTTAAATGAAACTTCAGATGTTTATGAATGCATAGGGCTCTGAGAGCACAAGTTGTAAGGAAAATACTAAATAGAGCAAGATGCATAACAAAATTGCTAGAATTCACAGTATTGGTCATTTAACTTGAGGCTCTTTAACTGGCAACTCATGAGGATTAATCTGTGGCCCCTGAGCTTTCACTCAGCTGACAGCCTCCCACATTGCTCCAGCTACAGTAGCAGCCAGGGACTCTGGGGTTCCCTTCACTTTTCTGGATTCTACTTCTTGCCCCTGCCCCAAGAGGCAGTCAGTGTGTGGGTTTAGTCTAGTACAGGGATGGAGGGAATCATCATGTAGCCCTGGGTACTTGTGGCATACATGACATGTGGCCCCCACTGGTGCAGCCCAAGTGGCATGCAGCCCCTGGCCATTTACAAGTTGAACATCCCTGATTAACTGCAAGGGCCAACTTAAACACGTGGCTAAAAACGTGCCTCAATGCTAGATGAACTTTGTGGCTTGGGTCAATCTTTGCCTTGCATGTGTGTGGAGGCATCCGTAGTCAGTGCCATAGCAAGGCGGGGGCAAGCAGAGCGACCACCCCGGGCACCAAGCGAAGGGGTGGTAATAGGCACTGCCCAGCCAAGGCAGGACATGAGATGGAGCCATGAGCGGCGCTCGTTTGTGGGGGGCATGGGGACAGGGGAAAGGCAGCTCCTGCCGCTGCATGCACTCCCAGGCAAGCATGGGGGTGAATGTGATCCCCGAATCTGTGCGCAGGGTAAGGATGGGCTGCTGCTGCAGGCTTTGCCCCAGGTGCCAAACTTTGTTGCTATGGCACTGTCTGTAGTAAAGAGTTTAGCGTAGAAGCTTAGGAACTGCACTATCTAGAGAAGACAGAGGTGTATTTCTCAGGCAAGTCTGATAGCCTGAAAGCTTCAGGATTGTCAGCAGTAGTTGCCAGAGCACTCATACTTACTGGATATGTCCAGCTTCAGAGTGCAATGCCAGTGTCATCTAATGTGCTTATGAGCTGGCTAGATTTGGCCCGCTTCTTTCGCTTTCCTGTGTTAGCAGACCCTCTGTTGCCAATCCATATTTCAGTAACTTGGGTAGCTAAGATTTTGGATGTTCCATGCATGTAAGTAAATTCCTGCAAAGGATGTGTCCAGTCACCTTTTCCCCTCACCGAAACATGCATGCTGTTCTTATTGCCCAATCCTACAACAAGCAGTAGATTGTCCTTTGTGAGCCATTCTGTGGCATCTTAGAATGATTTCCCTCCGCACAAAACGTGCTGCTGTGTTTCTTTAAAGCTGACACTGTGGAGCTTGCACTCAAAATTGCTAGTTAGGAAAAGGGGGGGCTGGGAGGAGGGGGGAAAGGAGGTTGGCAGTGGTAGTGGGAGAAAAAAAAATGTTGAGGCCGGTGGCTGTAATCATCCTAGTTGCTGTCTATTTCCTCAGACTAATAGCAGAGTGATCAGAGTCTGGGAGTTCAAACAGAGGTTATCTTTCCCAGGTACCATCTCGCCCAACGAGAATTTGATTTTTTTCTATAGGACTTTACTCCATTAGATTAATGAAATTTCAATGAGAGCCTGGCGCCCCCTGAAGCTTTGTTAACAAAACAAATGGTGATTCTGTAGGTGTGACAGCTTGCTAGGAGAGTTACGAGAAGGTGAATACATCCTCACGATCCACTCAGCCTGCAACACATTGATCTCTATTTAAAGCACCAATAGGATTTTTGTTAATTATAAATGATTGATCTGTGGCTCCCCCCCCACATCCAGAGACTCTTCCTTCTCATCGTACATGTGTTCCCCACAAGCCCCCAACGTGCACACTCTTCTAACTTCTTTGCATGCTGCATGTGAAGCTTTTTGTTTAAAAGGACAGCCGTAGATGGCAAATTGCAGCAATACCCAATAGCAACGCACTGTCTTTACTGTTACAGTCAGCAGTTTCATTGCAAATCCCATGTTTTGCAGCTGGGACGTTAAAATAAACTCCACGCACACAGTATTTTGCAGTTTAAAAAAAAAACCCTTAAAAATGAAACAAGATGCAGTAATTAAACTACAGAAAATCCATTTGGCTTTGGCTTATGTTAGATTCTGATTTTAAATCTACAGGAGCCAGGAAATTGAACTGCCATTCTTAAATCACCATTTTAAGCCTAGGTTTTATAGGGGTCATAGGACAGCATGATCTTACATACAGTACAAGTGTGATCCAATACTGAGTTAAAGAGATGGTTTCAACCTTCTTGAATCTTCTGGAGGTAGTGGGCCAGATTCTGGTGTGGTGTAGCTTTATACTTCTCTGGTGCTGTACCAGATGTGCTGCAAAGCAAATGAGCAGTATTTGGCCTTTTTTTTAATTGGACTGTCATCACTATTCAAATACTATGTTTTTGCTTTTATGGCTTAATTTTCTCTGTTTGTTTAAAGTAGTCATAACATAGCACCTGCAACCAAGTCACAGAACTGCTGTGGCCTAACTCTGTAGGCCAAAAGGAATGTGTCTAAGTTCCTGCCTGCCTATTGAGGGCAAATGTTATCTGAAATTTTTTTTTTTTACATTTAATATTTTTGCAGATCTCAGTTGTCATTTTGTTTGAGCATGGGTTTGGAGGGGCTGGGAAAATGTGATTGTTATAAACATAAGCAGGGCTTTGGTTGAGAATTCACAATCACCCCCCATCCCACCCCCAGTATATATTAACTTCCCACAAGAGGAATTATGAATGACAATAAAATGACACGGGACTTAATTCTTCCTTCTTTGCTCACTCAAGCCTCCCACTGTTATCAATATGTGTAGTCCTATCTTGTTTTTATGGCCCTTTTCTTAAAATACCTACAAGATATAAGATGTTTCTGTTTTGTTTGTGGACTTGATACTTGTGAAAAGTATTCAGGAAGTCTCTTAATTTCCCTAATGCTCTTTAAGCAGCTGGATTAAATTTTGAGTGCATAGAGCTTTTATTTTTCCTTAATTCATAGTTCAAAATTCTGCCCAAAAAAGGCAGACAGAAGATGAGTAACTTGAATTAATGTGGTTACATCTACCATAATATTGATATGGATGGGGAAGGTGTTATTAAAGATGTCCCTCGTGAGATACTTAGTGGGGGAGAATCTAAATTAAACATGCAGTTTTTATTACTTAATGTTTGCATAACAACTTGAAGCAAATGTATTTAATTTTACTTCCCTTTGATTCACTTTGCTGTATGTAGGGCCCAATCCTGTTGCCAGTAGGAGTTTTGCTATCGGAAGGACCAGGAGTGGGCCCTTACATCTTTCTTTTCTTTCCTCTCCTTCCCTACCCCTCCCCAGTCATTCCTCAGATTTGTGTAGGTGAATCACATGTTCCCTCCTTAAAGAAGACACACAGGTGTTTGACATTTATTTCTGTAATTAGGAACTAAATTCTGGCCCCATTGATGATGATGATAAAAAGGTGTTTAATAGTTTTGTTCTCCTTATGAGGCAACAGAGGAGCTTTTAAAAGGGCTCCAGAAATTGGGGGGGTTTAGGGGGGAGAAAAAAATGTGCATTCTGCAAAACTATTCTATGATTGTCTCAGATGGTTCTATATTGAGCCATAATCAGTGTCAGACTGAGGAAACAGATAATCTCACCAAATTATCAAATATCTGGTATCTCAAATTAAAAAAAAAAAGAAGTTGATTTTAAAATATATTTAATTCTGTTCCTGTTGTCTTTTTGAATAGCCTAACTAATGATTTTCATTAGTGTAGCTGTAATTTATGTGGTCCCAGTGGGCTCTACCAAGGTTAAATAATTTAAAGAAATAAAACCCTTATCTGATGTAATGTAGCTAATGAAGTATATTAGACACTTTGCACCATTGCTGTGTGAAATAGATCTCTGAAGCAAAGAAGCACCCTTGTGCAGGGACGCAAATCTAGACATAAATATCCAAATGTAGCAAGATGTGGCAAATTTTTAAAGATATGCCATAAAAATAGATTAACACAGGGATGCAGCCCCTGTTTTTCCGAATTACAAAGGGATATCATGGGATTGCAAGTGACATTCACATAAATAAAAAATCAATTCTTAATGATGAGGCAGGCTTGTTTTAGCGCATTACCCAGGTTAAATGGGAGCACACAGAAACATCAAGTCCTATAAGACTAGTGGAATCATTGTATATTAATATGATTTAGAGAGCTGCATACCTCGATGGAATAATTGTTATTATATCTATACAGCCAGATGGCACTTGGTGTAAACAGCCATTGAGTACCTCAGACACAAGTGCTGTCAGTGGATCTTTCAGGTGTTTTCTCTGTATCCCACTCACTCATCTTATCATTGAAATCTGCATTTCTGTTTGGAAAAATGCTTAAAGCCTGTTAAGTAGACACATTTTTCAGACTTGTCCTCAGCTTAGTCTTTCTGTCTGCCTCTCTCTTTTTAAATCTGTGCTACATGACACTTCCTAGGTAAACTTACAGAGCATGTATATGCTTTTCCCTGTGCAGAGTGAATAGACACAGAAAATCCATGCCCATTTTTTTTATTTTAGCCATTTATGATGGCAGATGTCTTAAGATCCTTACGCCAAAGAGCTTTGGACTTTTCTTCAGCCTTTTATCAAACTATGAGAAATGAACTTACAGAAACTTACGTTAGGTTTAAAAAATTAAAGCCCCCCACAGAAGTCAATATATGCAGTATCAAAAGGCTCTGGGTAGTGATAATAACTAAGTACCATGCAGTCTTGATTTGTTTTTCCCATGGTGTGGTTTTTGTTTTAATGATTTCTTATTTGCAATTAATGCTTGAACAAGGCTTTTAAAACTTAAAGCTCCTGATAAGCAGGGTGCTAAAGGTGTGTCACTGTTTCTTTTTATCCCATCTCTTTGCTGCACATACACCCTTTTTCTTGCCTTATATTTATTTAATGCTTCACAAAACCTTTTTGGGGCAGAAAACATGAGCTCTGGCTTTACATTGCTTTAAATTCCTGGATGGTTGAAATTAGTGAAAGATGTTGAATTCAGTATTCATATCATGTTATATGCCTTGTAAATATTTCTCTTATGCAAAAAATAACCTGTGTGTAAAAAAGAAAAAGACAAATGCTGAAGTCCTTTGGTCTAGTAGGGTTCACCTGAATGCATAACTCTGTATTATACTGCAGAAAACGGTGAAGTATTAATATTTATTACCACAGTTCTTGGGCACCTGTAGCAGGAAATGGGGTCTCCCATGTGGAAAGGACATATGTGTATGTGTTACATATACATAGATACTATGTTGTATTTCATATGCTATGTATGTGTGTGGACTTTAATATATTAAAGGGGACCACTTTCCTGGTAGTTCATCTACAGTTCAGTATTGGATCTTGAGTTAGCTTAATATAGATTAAAGAGCACATCTTAAAATAGTGTTCACATAAAAATCGTTGTTCCACGTGGGACAGAGTGACTTTGTTCTAGACTTTTACAGGTATTCAGTGAAAATATACAGGACTCAGAGACTGCTGTATCGAGAGAATCACAGGAAGAAAACAAGAGAGAGAGACTGATGTTTTCTGTTGATACTGTAGGCTTCTGAAACTCCCTGTGTATTTGTGACCCTGGTCAGTAGCACAGCACTATTGTTTCAGTGATGGAGGGGACTGTCAGCTTTGTGAAATATTGGCCAGCATGCCTGGCTTTCCTGTTTGAGGGAAACAGGAAAAAAAACAACCCAGCAGCCAGAAGAAAAGTGAAGCCCTTTTACACTATTTACATCTTTGTTTACTTGTAGATCATTTTTTCTGTTCTGCTTTTCTCAGGGTCTGAGAGACCCTTTTATTGAATTCCACATGTCAGTTGGAAGGGGAGAAAATCCCTCTGCTTGGAAAGGAAAAAAATCTTTCTTTCTTTTTCTCCTCCTCCTCCTCTTCTCCTCTTTCTTCATTTTTTTAAGCCTTTTCTGGAATTTCTGAAAGTAAGTGTATGTTGGACTGGGCTCTCCCTGAGACATGCACACACCCAAAACCAAATCCTACCATCCTCCCAATATGCCTGTTCATTTGGAGGGCAGATCCTCAGCTGCTGAAAATGGTTGTGTAGCAATTTATACCAGCTGAGCATCTGCATCCAGGAGTTTTGCCTGAGTGCAGAGTAGGATTCAGTGCATAGCGCTTTGACCCTGGCCATTGCTAATGTCTGAGAAGTCTATGATACATTAGCCTATTTGGTTCATAGATTAGTTGAATTCAGTGGGATGAGGTGATGACAAACTTTGGTCTTCATTCTGAAATTACTTTCACTTTGACTCAGTTCTTCTGTTTCTAGTGGTTATTACTAGGCAGTTTAATTCCCAACCCCAACACACACACATTTTGTGTTTAAAAAAAAAATTATTTGCATAAACAGGTTTTTCTACCCCCACCTTCCCCCCCATAAGTGAGGTGATGGTCTAGGTTCAGACTTTCAACTCTCCCATAGGTGTTTGAAGGAAGAGGAAACTGAGGCAGAGTGACATGAAATCCAGGGTCATCTAATAAATCCTGGAAGTGCCAAGAGTAAAAACCCTTGTCTCCTGACTCCCGGCCCTCAACTTGAAGTACAAGAACTTCCATCCTTTCTGTCCGTGCCCCAGTTGATATCTACCAGGTTGACAAGGAGAAGTGCACACCCTTTTAATTAAAGGTGAAAAAGACACAAAATCAGGGAAACTGCTGTTTCATTCATTAAATCCTGCTCTACCTGTGACTAACCAGTGGATTTGATTATCTTCTGTACAATGAAGCATCCCCCTCACCACTAATTCTCT
>NW_005842064.1:571841-579587 GCF_000455745.1 Alligator sinensis | reverse complement strand
CTGCTGAGGGAAGGTTTTTTTAATTTATAAAAGAGCAAGAGGCCTGATAACTCCAGCCTTGTTATTCAGCAAGGTTTCTCTCACCCCTCAACTGTTTTTTCTGAATTTGTTTTTTTTGTAAAGTTCATACAAGTATGTACTACTTGGTATTGGGGGGGCTCATGTTGTAGCCCTTCTCCTCTCCCCTCACCCCACGTAACTCCATTTTAGATTTTTTTTTTAAATTACAAGGTTTTATTAAACATTTATACAGACCTTCACAAGCATAGTGCCCAGTCACACCAATGCTGCTTAGTGTATCATGCTTGCTACGGTGACTGATCCTATTGAACTTGATGAAACAACTCACTGTGGCAAGAACTATGGCCCCAATTTCAGCAAAACACTTAAGCATATGCTTAAGACCATCCCTTATTCAGCCGATTAAATCAGTGAGGTTTAAGTATGTGTGTAAATACTTTGTTGAATAAGAATTGTTTCAAGTACATGCTTTGCAGGATTGGAGCCTTGCCTGTTAAAGACATGTCTACATGGGTGGCTGTTACGGGTTAACTATACCTATATCATTTAAAGTGGTAGAAGCTCCTACCGTGGATGCATTTATATTGATATATGTATTGATACCTGGTAGCTAGTATCAGTAAAGTGGAATAAGCATATGCCCTTTCCTTTTTTTAATAGAGTACCAAACAAGGTACAAAAGTGGAGTGACTTTTAAATTAGGGAAGTCCCCTGCAGTAAGGAAAAAGTTCTGCCTATATTTTTTAAAATTACAAAATTAAAATAAAGTTGAAGTGTACATCATTGTCTTTGCAGACACTTGACTGCATCTGGGTCACCAGTGTGTGATCTGATAAGTCCCCCTTAGATGCCCTCATGACAAGAACAGCCTTCCACTATATGTCTTTTCATCCTCAATTTGCTCAGTCACATAGTAGATGGACTCTTCCCACATAAGGCAGCTTTATTCTAGTGTGATAGCAGTCATGCCAGAAAGTTGTACTTGCATAACTACTTCAGTAAAATACCTTGCACACCTAACCCAGCTAGTTTAAAGCTATACAAAATCCATCTCTACACCAGGTTGAATTGCTTATGAGGTTAGCCTCATCAGTAATATAGAGTCCTATGTATGTGAGATCATGTATTTATTTTAAAGGCTTCATTACGCTGCCTTTTCCCTACCTGAAAGCAAAGCCTACTACTTCTGACACAGGACTTGCAAACACCCCTATAATAACAGCCTGTGAGCCTGATGGAGAAATACTTAGTTTGATATAGAAACAGGTTTCGTCATTGTGCTTTCAGGTGGAGACGTAAGCGATTATTTGAAAGACCTTTTTAATTCCCTCCCCCCCTGCCCCAGCAAATCTTGGTTGTTCTTCCCCCTGCCCCCCAAATCTTTCCAAAGCACTTACCAAGATTTAACCACTCCAAACTGCTTGACTATCTAAACATTCCTCCCCTTGTAATTCTGATTATACCTCACTGCATGCTCAAGGGGAGGAAACTTGTTAATTTCAATTAAATTAACTTACATTGTTGTTTTGCTGCTCTGTAATAATTTTTACATGGTGCCCCGGGGGTACCTCTGTTCTATGTTATAAGATGTCACAATCTCTGGGATACAGTATTGCTGTTCAGCTTGACTTCTCATTTCTGTTGCCTGGAGCAGAACGGCTCTCAAGAAACCCTATCATATAAATCGAGGCATCTCTGGGCATTGTATACACATATATAATTTATCCATTTTTTTAAATATTTTATGTATACTCTTAAAAGCTGTGTGTTGCCACTGTGCTTTTCTCACCTCCAATTATATTTGGAAGTGCCTGAGGGCCAAATTTAGTCTGGCTCACCCGTACAACCAGACTGAAATCAGCGGGGTTGCGCCCATGTAAATGAGAGCAGAATTTGTCCCTCAATATCTGTGCAGATGTGCACTAGCTGGTTGTTCCGTGATTGTTGGCAGTGCATTTATTACAGAACCGTATCGAGCTGATAAAGATGGAAGGATGCTCTTTTGATTAAGGCGGTGGATGGGACTTGGGAGATGTGAGTTCAGTTCCTGGCTCAGTAACAAACTCCCTGTGTGCAAATCCTCTTTATGCCTCAGTTCCCCACCTGCAAAATGAGGGTAATTGTCTTCTCTTGTCTGTTTAAATTGTAAGCTCTTCTGGGTACAGACTATCCATTTCTATGTGCGTGTAAAACACTGTGTACAGTAAGGCCCAGATCTCAGCTGGGTCTTCTGGTTGTTGCAATAATAGTATTATTTATATATTGGGATTTTTACAATAGCATTTGTGAGGACTCGGAGGGCGGCGGAGGCTAGTCCATGGTTTTGCATGTTGATATCTAATATCGCATTCTCTGGCATACTTTGGGATGAAAATGTGCTCTTACTAAATAAGCAAGTGTAAAGTGAGCAGCAACAGTGTGGGTGTAAGCCTTTCAAAGTGACTGTGCCCTGTGTCTGGGGACAGCATTAGAGCAATGCTAACCATTCAGCTGCCTAGAGGTCTGAGCTGGCAAGGACCCCCTGTTACATTGGGTGTATATTTTAGTGTGTCTGTCTAATAAAGAACAGGGGCCTGAAACTGAATCTTTGCATAAGGTCCCCAAAAGGTAAACCCCACTGCTGCTGCTGCCCTAAAGGGGATCTCTGCAAGAGAGAAGGGATTTAAATCTTCATGCTTTATTGAGACCTTAGCCTCTTTTGCTGTCCATGAGGGTACCAATTAGTATCAACAGTGCTGGTAGTTCACAGGATGTGAACCACCATATCTGACCTGCTAGGAAATGGATCAAGAACCATCAAATCTATATTGCATAAAGCCACTGAACAGGCATTGGAAGGGAACAGTTACAGGTCAATGTTTCCCTTGGCTGCATTCAAACAGGTACAGTGTGAGTTAAAAGCTTTATATCTTATTCTTAATCCCCTTACATGTTGAGAACTTCCTGAATTCGGGTGTGTCTACACACACAAATTGTACTGATTTACCTAACTCCAGTTTCAAAATTGATGGACCCTTCTAGTGTGGCTATTCCTAAATCAGTTTGGAGGCTCCTATCCATTTATCATAAACCAAAGGCAGAAACAGGCAAGCACAACTTGAGTTTTTGCTAGTTTAGTACAGTATTAGGCAACCTTCAATGTATTTAGGAGCGCCACACAAGCAGGTTGAAATCTGATTAAGCATGTCTTTAGCAAAATGGGTGTGTAGGTCAAGCTATTCCAAAAACCTTTCCCTAGTAGGTCAGGTTTATTTTAATCTTGGCTGGGTTCAAATAATTTGGCCTTAATAAGGTTCTTGCATCTCCATTAGAAACTTTTTGGTACTGGCCCTTTCAAGGATAAGGTACCATAAGGGGTCACCAGTACTTTGTGATGGTCACTTCAGCTTTTAGGCTAGGTATAGACATCCAAAAAGCCCAAGGCAGAATCAATCTGAATTCCACAGTTTTCTGTAAGTGGCATAGTTTAAATCAGTAGTGAACACAACACACATTCGCCTTTTTGCGGGGGAGGGGCATGCAAATCTTAAACCAGGTTCCGCCATTTTTAAACCACACTGTGTGCCAAACTTCTGTTCTGTTATGAGTATAGACCAGTTTCTGATCATGTAATACCAGTAAAAATGTAAGTTCTATACCTGGCGTTAATGTTTGTTTCTTCATCTATAAGATGAAGACATCAGTGTTTACATACTTTTGCAACGCACTTGGAGACCAAGAAGAATTAGCTTATAATGAGCACTAATGAGCAAAGGCTTTTCTCAACTCTGGATCTATAGTTGTCTAGATTTCAAATGTATTCTGAAAATATTTGAACTGAAAATTGTAAAGAAGAAACTTCAGGGGGTTCTGTTTCCCTTCCACTCCTCATCACATACATATGCTGTCCTTTTTTGGTGCAAGAATTTGATAGACTAAGGACTACTGTCAGGTATGACATAGTAGATTCAGTGGTTTGTCATCAGGCACCTCTTTTTGCCCTGGCACACCAGTTCTTCAGTGGGGAGAAGAGTAAATTTGCAAGAGAGAGATGCCTATAAAGAATATGCTTTGCTTTGGCCTTGTCCAGCAAATACTACTGAAGTATGTTCCCATCTCCCCCAGTTCTGACTAGAAAAAGTTGGGAGCTGCAGATATGCATGGAATTATTTTGCATTACAATAAGTGCAACCTTAGTTCCCTGAGATTAGAATCTGTGGTGTTCGTGAATTTAGTCTAGCATTGCTTCCTTTATTTATCGTACTCTGCTTTTGTTTACCAGATGCTTCTACAATGAGAGTTTCCAAAAATCAAATACGATATACAAAGCAGTCATGCTTTTGGAATCAGAGTTAGGAGGATAGGTACTTTCTCAAGATTGTTGAGTGTGATTTTTCTACTTCCTGCCACTGTTTTTCCCCCAATAGTTATGAAGCTGTCCTTGCATAGGGCTTTATAGTTACCATCTCCCATGGGAGATGCCCCCACCTTGGAATGATGGCATCATGGAGAATTTCTGTTCAAATAAGCAGGATGTAAAAGAAGGTGAGCGATTAATAAATGCTTAGAGTTAACCATTCAGTCTTTACATAGGCAACTCCCCCAAGACATTTGATGGGAGTGTTGCTTACCACCAAAACTCTCCAGAAGCAGGCCTGCTTCAGGTGTTTTGCTTGAGTCAGAACTACAGAGCTGAACTCCATGTAGTGTACCTAGTCATGAAGAGGAGACGTGTTCCACGTACCACAGAACTCTTAAGCTAAACCAGTATAAGTGATCAGAAACCGGTTCAAATCTATAACAGTATAGATTCAGTACACACAAATCACTTTCAAAATGGCTGAAACCAGTTTAAGATAAACCTGGATGGATGTAGCATCTGTCCCAGATCCCTTCCAGATTCAAGTTAACTCACAGTCCCCCAGCCTCCCAGGATGCTTTGTGCCTCCCCTGCAACCCCCCCCACCCCCTTTGCTTAGCCTTGGCTCAAGCTGTGTGGTCCAGCTGAGCAGGGAGGTGTGTTATAGCGCCCCCTGGCTTCTGGCCTGAGCCACTGCAAGCCTGTGGCTGCATTTCTGGAATCAAAAGTGAATGTCTGTTCACTTGCTCATTGGTTAAATATGTGCAGTTTAGACTAACCTGCAAAGATTGAATCAATTCAGCCTCGGGCTTTTTGACTGTCTGTACTTAGCCTTAAGGCTATTTCAAGCAGCGTTAACACAAACACAAGTTACGATTTTTTTGGTTTTGGGTTTTTTTTTAAAGCTGAGGCTTTGCTGATTTTGTTTTTAAAATAGTCATAGCTTTATAAATATGATTCCTAACCCTTTCCTTGTTTGTAAAATGGACTTCCCAGTCCCTTTCTTAAGAGGATTGATGGTCCTTGTTTAAATCACTAGACTTAGGGCTTGGGAGAACTGGTTCTGTTTCCAGTTTTGCTGCAGACAACTTCTGTGAATTTGAGCATTGTGGGTAGGTTCTCTTTTTGTGCCTCAGTTTTCTGCTTGTGAAACAGAGATGTCTTCCTATTTTACAGGAGTACTGTGAGGAGACAAGGTTGGGACTTGATGTGGACTTGATTCACTACTGCTTTGAACAGTGGCAGGACTGCACTGATTTAAAAGACCTGACCCCAGTGTATAATCAGAGTAATGATTATGGCCCCATCGGAATCCATATGGGGGTAATGAATTGGCCCCATTGGAATCCATATCTAAGGCCAGATTATGGACCTTCCCCCATCATTGACTGCCTTTGCTCTCTTGCACAAAAACCAGGCACAACTGCATTTATTCTAGGACTGTTGCATGCAAAATCTGTTCATCTTAGAAATGTAGTAGAATACCCTCTCCCTCTTTATTGTAGAACATGAGCTCCTCTCAAATTTTCAGTGAGTTTTATCTCCAGAACTTCTGAGTGGTATCCTCATCTTTCTTATAGAGAACTGAGCACTGAGTAGATTAAGTGACTTTCCCAAGGTCATGCAGGGAGTCTGTGGCAAAGCAGGTAATTGAATATGTCCCCTATGTCTCAGTCTAGAGCTCCGTCCACTAGACCATGCTTCCTATCATTAGAACTGCTCATGCAGGGACAAGCTGAATGCAGCTTTCTGATGAATCACATTCTTTGCAATAATACAAAACACACACTTAACTGAAGCATGGGTGACTAGCTTTTTAGAAACTGTCTAGAGCTGTTATACCTCTAACGCAAGTTGTAAATACATTCTGTATAATATTTTAAAGATGCCCTGGTGGCATTGTTAAATATTAATCCAGCTGTATTTCTTTGTTTCTACAGTTTATACTGATTGCAAAGGTAGCAAGCTACAAGTGTACTGCACATAGCCAGATGAAAAATGTGTCTCTGGGCTTTGATGACATTCCTGTCCCTATTATGATTTCAGCCGAGGGGGCACCTGTACTTGGGTTTTTTTTGTTTACTTATTTTAGCTAATTGGACTGTGGTTGCATTACAGATCATTGTACATAAAGGTTCAAAATAGGTGGAGAGTTTACGATACCCTTTTTTGCGTGCCCAGAAGCTTGTCCTTTTCTTTCACAGTGAATCTTTTAAGAATTATTCTGTCCAGAAGCCATGTAGTTTGACACCATCATAGAGCTTCAAGTGGCACTACAGTAGTTGTTTTTCAGAGTCGATAGACTCTGGTAGAGTCATTTCCCTTAAGTTTTCCACTGCAGGATTGCTTAGACAGACAGGCAACTAACAGGCATGTTGTACTGACTGTTGTCTGAAGCAGTGCTGCATCTTTTAGTTTTAGAGGTGTACCAGATGCCAAGATGCATTTCAAGGCAACTGCAGCATGGGAGAAGAGACATGGCCAGCACTACTGGTGGCATTTTTACTTACGTGCTTGTATTCACATGGTACAAGTAAGCCTTGTTTGGCTTAGTTCATGTGATCATGGCTGTTTCTGACAACGATACCAGTCTCCCACTGTGGGCACCTAACAGATTTTTTAATTTTATTTTATCTCCAGTGGTAGGGGCTTATGCTTTCAGTGCTGAGTGTGTACTACAACCAGCCAAAATGGTTTGTCAACATGTTTTGGTAATGAAATGGATTTTCAGTTGAAATCTTCATTTTTTTTTTTAATGGGAAACCTGAAAACATGGGGGGCAGAAACAGAAGGGTGCAGAAATGCTGTCCCAAACTGCATCCTAGGAACCTCATTTAGTTGGTTAAATTTAAACAAACAAACCAGCCTTCAAGCTTTGTATTAATTCTTTTCGTAAGTGTGCAAAATATGAAACGGCTATTTTTCCTCCTTTTATAAAAAATGCTAATACTTTTTTAATAGATCTTTCTAGCAAATAGTTCTTAGCATGGATTAATCACTTTTTTGTATTAAAAGCAGGAGAGGCAAATGGACCAGATGTTTCATTTCTGAACAGGTCATAGTGCAAGAGCCGTAAACTTCTTCATGTGAAATTCCATGAGGTTTTGTAGCAGGCAGCCCCATTGCTAGAGTGCGACAGCTGCATCGATCCAGTTCGGAGCTGTTACTGTCTGCTGGATCAATGATCAGCAACCTAAAAAGTCACTTAGTGCCTGTGACATGGGCTATATCGCCAAGCCCTACCGTGTCAAGGATCCTGATTTTATTAACTCTGTAATTACCTGTTAAGCCAAATCGGCCAGTTTTATTGCACATTTTTCCCTTACCTGGGCGGGGACCTTTGCATCCCTATCAGAGCCCTGGACTTTGCCACATTTTTCTCAGCT
>NW_005842064.1:570759-571810 GCF_000455745.1 Alligator sinensis | reverse complement strand
GCTCAAGGCTTCACTCCTTCCCCAATGTGCCTCTAGTTACAAAGGATGATGAGGTGAGTCTTTTATGCTGCTTGCCAGTGCTGCCAGCATCTAATTGGTCCTCTCTTACATACGAGGTAGTCTTCTGTCCCTTCCCTGCAGGACTCTTGGTACCTGCCACCTTGGATGCTCTTTCACAGCCTTTCTGCCCTTGCCTTCAACTGCTGTAATGGGGTTAGGAGTTTAAAAGGGCTTTTTAAATTGGGCCATTTAACAGAGAGCACTCGGTGCTCTGTAACTCAAGGAGCAAGAAAATAGGGCCAGAACATCATGCATGTGGCAGTGCTTGTATACACCATGATATAAACCCAGACCTTCAAGACTGGTTAGTTCCATGGATTATTACAGACTCCTCATGGGTGCTTTTATATCTAATCTCATGTCTCAGAAGTGAAGAATGGCTCAGAGAATAGGGTGTTAGCCAAGACCTCAGGAGGCCAGTTGCTTTGCTACAGGGCATGTCTTTTCTTTGGTCAAGTCACCTATGAAACTGAGGCACAGACGGCTATGTATTAAATGGGGATAATAGCACTTTGCTGCCTTCAGGGAGGTTTTTAAAATAAGCACATTAAGGACTGTGTAGTGCTCTATCAGTCATGGTGGGTGTGTACGATCATAATAAGGACCATATAAATTCCCAGGAGAAAATCTGGGGGTTGACCATCTCACCCATAGCCTTTGAGTAGCTCCAGCGGGGCTCCTGGTGATATGTTAGATTTTTTTTTCTTCTGCTTTCAAAGCCCTGAGTACAAAAAACCCAACTCAAAGGTAAGTGTTTAAGTAAAAGGGGCTATTTAAGAAATCCATCCAAGGGGGGCTTCAGCAGCTTATCTTCAAGTATAGCAGCCAGAAAGCCAGATATTTTTATCCCTAATCTGTGCTTTGGGCATTCAGAAGAACATGGGAGTTGCAAGGCTGCTGTCATTTATGGATGAGCTAATTCTTGTTGTGCTGAAATTAGATGTTAGAGAAGACTTGGCTTATACCCAGTGTGCGTATAGAATTCCTGCCG
>NW_005842064.1:553470-570749 GCF_000455745.1 Alligator sinensis | reverse complement strand
TCTGATAGAAAATGTAGGAGTCCAGAATTAAGTTTCTGCCTCAGACCCAAGAGATTGGAGCAGGATCCTACAACCAGCCTGCTCTGGGAAGAACAGCTTGCATAGATATGAAGTTTTTTAAATCTTTCCCTTGGTAATCTGGTCAGGCCACAGAGTCCTGAGGAAAGGCAGTCTGTGCCTGAAAACTTGTCTAACCTCTGTCTCAACTATACAGTGGATCCAATAAAAGATATCACCACCACCCCACGCCCCCCCCCCCCAAAAAAAACAAAACAAAAAAGCAAAACATATTTGCCTGTCTTACAGAATAGATTAGTGATCTTGGGTGCCTCCGCTAGTTTTTTTTAACTTGGCCCACCTTTTAGAGAGCAGATACTTGGCACTTCCTGAAATTAGGAGCCCTTTAAGGTGAGCACCCAGATATAGAAAGCCCTGCAATTGCTCCTTTGAAAATGTAGGTCAGCATGCATATGCTCAAAGGGATGTGGTGTTTGGTGCTTGCTATAATATTCCCCAAATATTCATTCCCCTAAGCATGGGAGGTTTAAAGGTAATCATGAAAATACTCTCAGCTGCCTGGCCCCATCACTGCAGTAAATAAGACAGATGGTTGTCTTTGTTTGGAAGAAACCTTACTTATGCTCTGACTTGTTTCACGATTAAATGCGTCTTCATTGACCAGCAGGCATAACTGGTTTCCTACAACAGGGTGATCTTCATCCAAAAAAAAAAAATCAAGAAAAAACAGTGCCAACCTTTGAGTTACTGGAGTTCATTTAACCTTTATGGTTCTAATACCCATGATCTAAGCCAGGGGCGGGCAATTATTTTGGGCAGAGGGCCGCTTACTGAGTTTTGGCAAGCCATCGAGGGCCGCATGACAGGCAGCCAGGGGCAGATAACTGTTAATTTTCTAGGGGCCCCATGGGCTGGATAGAAATCCCTGGCGGGCCGCATCCGGCCTGCTGGCTGCATTTTGCCCACCCCTGATTTAAGCAGTGGATGGGGATTGACAATACACAGGCATATATCCTGGCAGCGGGATAGGCAAGATATGCAAACAAGTCTCCTATCAAATAGTTTAATTTGCTACCAAAGTGCCATCTGCTTGTGGAAGGTCTGAAATAGCATTGATGGTGATAGCAAATTCTCCCCACAAATAGGAACTCCTCTCTTTGTCCCAAAGTCTTTTAAATGCATCTTTTTTTTTTTAAAGCTCCAAAAAGTTACTCTGGCACACTCTTCTTCCTGAATTTGGTGTCAGAAGAAGTAGTTTATACTGCCAGAGTAATTCCATCTCCAGTACTGGTGAAGTTGATCATAACAGTGTTATTAAATCATACAGGATGAGGCCTGACTTAGCTAAGCAGAGAGGGATGTTATAGCCAACACTGAGCAAGCTTGCTGTAAAAAAAAAACCCGAGCTGCCCACCCTTGAGTGTTTACTCTGCGCATGTTTTAGTGCTGCTGGGGTCATTGCTGCTGACCCAGGGACTAGTCTATCTAGCACTCATGTCAAGAGACTGACAGTCATAAAAAATTAACAAACTCCCATTTACCTACAGACCATTCCTTGTCCCATCGTTAAGCCAGGAAGACAAGTAAAGTAACAGAGGCAACATGCCAGAGCAGTGCCTCCCACTGGAGCGCGCACACACTGCCTAGGAAGGGTGGAAATTTTGAAAGAGAAATTAAAAAGCTGATGCCCGGGGCTCATGGTTCTACTAATCACGTGCGTGGTTTGCTTCTTTAAGTTGGGAGCAACCTGGAAATGAGGTCAGAATTCAGTAAAGATCCAGACCACAGTGCACACGTTAATTGGTACCAGAGTAAAAAACTGTCTTTTCCACTGGAGTTTTCCTGTATTTGTTTTCATATAACAGTAGTACCTACAGGTCTCAGCCATGACCTGGGCTCCATTATGCTGGACTCTGTACAGAGATTTAAGGGAGAGAGATGCCTTAAGACCTTTGTGATAATTCCTGTCTCAAATAACTTCAATTTCAATACAGAAGACCACAAAAGGATAGGAGGGGAAATACCAGTGACTTGTCCAAAAAGTCACACATCAGGCTAGGGGCAGAGCCAGGAATTGCACCCCAGTCTCCTAGTCTAGTTCCTTGTTCCATCAGCTGTGATTTTCTGTATATAAATGCACTGTTCAAAGTTCACCCTTCGCTTGTACAGGAACCAGAGGCTGTGCTCAAGCAGAGGCTCCATCTGCCAGAAGAATACACAGGGGATGCTGTTGCTGCTACTTCTTTTCCCTGGTGTTTCAACTTGTGGGCACCTCTGTATCCTGTTCCATCTGGAGCCCCACTGATGGATGCTGGCTAGGGAAGGTAGGGCGGTAGTAGATAGCCTGGCTTTGCTTGTTGTTGGGTGATCTGTAGCCAGACAGGGTAGCACCTGTGAATAAGACATTTGCTTTCATTCAGCATCCTGGTCTTTGCATAAAAAAATGTAATCAATGGATGCACTAAATGATTATTTAAGGTACTTTTCTTAGAAACTCACAGTGCATCACTTACTATTTCACTTGGGCCCTGAATGTGGGGTGCCAGTGGTGGCTGGCTGCCTTCTTGTTACTTCCAGAGCTAGAACCTGTTCCTGTTGTAGGGAGTGACTGGAACTTCTGTGGGAGCTGCATCCATTACTTAATTTCTAGTCTCTGCTATGCTGCGTAGTGAGTGACCGCTAATACATGCTCCCTGAGCTGAGCTCCCACGCTGTGTCTTCACAGTCATCTCTCCTTCCCCCCGCCTTTTTTTCCTTTTTAATGGGCTTCCTACTGTAGACTAAAGGGGGCTTTTCAGCAGGGCCGAGCACTCTCAATGGTCTGTAACGTGAAAGCAAATCTCAGCTATAATGTAAAGTGTAATAAGCAGTTTGCAGGCTATGAATCTGCAATTAAAACAGTTATAGTTAATTTAAATAGTAGAAAATGAGGTTGATTTAATGCTTATTGATTTGGTAATGGGTGCTTGCTGCATATGACCAACTGACTCTGGGTCACAGCCACACGCATAAAATATCATTATTCGCTTTATAGTTTATTTACTCCATGTCCACCCAAAAATAAATAAATCCAGGTTTTAGGGAAGGATGATCTCTAAGATTTGTTACATGGGCCCTTAAAGCCATAAGGTGGTTAGTCTTTCCTGGACACATGAGGCATTTACACACAGAACTGCCATTAATAACAATGGTTGTTTGTGGTGTAAAATCTTCCTTTGCATATCAGTGGCAGAATAGACTACATAGACCATCTAGCCACCAGCAATGGTAAAAATGACCATGTTCAACATTAAAGTGGTGTGTTTTTAATTAAAATTGATTTTGGACTAAGTCCCTAACTAGTGTTTCTAATGGCTGCCATTTTTTCTCCTTATTGCAAGAACCTGAAGTAAAAAAAAAGCAATAGCTTGTTTCTAAAAGGTGGATCAGTGAAAATGGGCTAAGTCAAAAGGCTGAGTAGTTCTTTCCAGTGCCAAAAATGTAACAGCATAATAACATTCTTCATGGATCTCTCTTTTGGAACTCAGCTAGGCTTGTTACATTGTTAGAGTGTTCTATGTACCTTCTATCAAAGGAAGAGGGATTCATTTAATGGTGTGAAGTAGTGTATTGTGTTACTAAAGCCATAGACCTTAAAAAACAGTTTCTAATGACAGTCTTTTCCCTTATGTTGTGTTTCAATCCATTTTCCTTGTTTTTAAAAGAATTAATAGCAGAGAGGGTGATACTCTTTATCAGGATCCTCTTCATCAGCTAGTCTTACTAATGCTAATTCTGCAAATAACCCAAGAATTACCTTCTGTGTATTGTGCATCTTGGCCTGGAGTAAGTAAAGCTATAAGTGGAAAGCTTGAATTTTTGAAGACAGCTTTGCAAGTTAGGCTTTTCTCTTGAACCTATGGGAATTGGGTGTCTAACTTCCTTTGGCAACCCCAGCCAAAATCTGAAAGTCTAATTCTGCTCCCATAGACCTAAATGGATTTTTCCTAAGTCCAGAGATCCCAGTTGAAGGCACAGGCCATTTTCAGCAACCCTCAGAATGAACAATATCACCCTGCATTACTTGTAGACTTTCTTGTAGGTAATAGAACATCGTGCTTGTGTTTGTTTTTAAATGTTACTCATCTAAATGGGGCAGAGAAACAGGAATCTCTGCAGGGCAGTTGAATGTGTTTGAATGTTTATTCTTGTTCCTTAAGCCATCCAGGGGTTTTGTGGTACTGGGTTTGAATAGGGGGGAGGAAGTGGAGTGAGTCTCAAATTTTGCATAACACTAAGGTAAAGGAAAGAGATGTTGAAGCAAATGCTTAACAGCTCTGCAACTCCAGTCTCCTCCTTTATTTTCAGGTGAGCACAACATCATAAACTATGGCACAGCTGCCCTTCAGTAAGGCCCTGTTTCTGCCTTTGTGGATACAGTTTCATGCTGATTGAAACTTTGTTTGGCTTTGGTGGTGCATTTCAACAGTTCACTGCAGGTGCAAAAACCTGTAGCAACCTAACAGAGGTTGCTATTGAAACTCTGGAGACATGGGCTCTACTGCTTGTGTTGCAAACAGGATCCTGAGCCTCAGATACAGTACTAAGTATTTTTTTTCAATAATTAGTGCAGGACTTGTTGAGCAGAACAGAAATCTATGCTGTACAGTACAGCTTCGACCACCCAGTCATCCACCTAAAATCCCCCATGATTCCAGTTTACTGTCCATGCACAGTATTTAGTGACACAACGTGTATTTCTTAGATTGCCCCAGCCGCAGTGACTAATCACCCAACCAGGGGTGTCTGCAGAACCAAGTGCAAACAAGGACCGAAGGAAGAAGGATGAAATATCCTAGGATAGAAATCAAGGGTGAAATTCATTCACTCCATTGTAAATGAAGACTAATTCCTATCAGTCTTTGGGGCCAAACCAGATTTGTACCAAGTGAACTGAGGGTAGAGTTTAGCTCTAAATCAGATTGAAACTTTGCTAGAATGGGAAAATTCCCATTCCTCAACAGCAAGGGTTAATTTTGGGGTGGTGGGGTGGCATATTGTATGGAAAAATTGGATAAAGCAGAAGAGATGCAGATGGGGAAGTCTTGGAAGAGGCATTTTGGAGACAGGCCAGCTGCATTTTCCACATGCTGCAGGAGTTAGTCCTTGGACAGATGAAACTCTAGGGTCACCCAAGAAAACTCCGGTGAAAAGGTTACCTTCTGGGAGCATTAGACACACCTCTGGCAGGAGTGTAGGGGTCATGCACACTGTCCTGTGCAGCCACAGTGCTAGAGAAAACAAACAGCCAGCACAGCCTGCAGAATGTCAGGAGCTGTGGGAAGCATCTTGAAAAAAAATAGTTAAAGGTCCTGTGTGGTTTTCCTGAACACAGAGCAAACTGCATGCAGAACTGA
Organism: Alligator sinensis; assembly: GCF_000455745.1. Lineage (NCBI taxonomy): Eukaryota > Metazoa > Chordata > Crocodylia > Alligatoridae > Alligator > Alligator sinensis. Next base: position 565,335 of record NW_005842064.1, on the reverse strand, counting down.
AGTTTAGAGCAGACTCCTGTTAACAATAAAAAGGGGTCCTGTATTTTTCATCCTCCCAGCAGAAAACAAGCTGCAGCTGAGGAAGTTGCTTTCATTCTATTTGTACCCGAATGTGGATGAAATAGATAGGGTATTCTATTAAATGCAGCCCCATATCTAAACATGGAGACTGAATATCAGGAAACAGCAAGGGCTTTCAGTGTCTCAAACCCTGGAGCAGCCTTCTCTGCCCCAGTGGGGTTGTTTCCAGCAGGAGAGCCTGTTTTGTGAAAGTGGCATTCATGATTCAGTCTTTTGGTGCCCAGTGCCAGCTTTAGGAAAGTCAAACAGATGTTTCCTCATTTAGCTCAGCATAGTTTGTCACTCATCCCTAGAGGGAAATTAAAATAGGTTTGGGACAGTCATGGTTCTGTGTGACATAGCCACTGAAAATGGAGATGATAAGTGGGTAGGGGATGTGCATGTGTGGTGGGTTTAGCATATGTATTTATTGACTCATTTTATTTTTAGACAGAATGCATTACCTCTTGGGGCAGGAAGGGAGAAATTTGCTTTTTTACACTCCCCATAGCCCCCTTTCACACTAAACTATCTCTTTATCTTTCTAGTAGAGTTGGGATTTTTTTGGCAATTGGTCTGGACATAATATAGCTTAATATAGTGCTTGCTGTTTAGTCCCATGTTTGGTAGGCAGTTAATTTCTACTTCCCTTGTCTCTTCTGGCTGAAGTAGTTTCTAGACATCCTTACAATAAGTGGGGGGGAGGGATTAAATATTATCCGGATCTGATTCCTGGGGAAACTGAGTCGTGGGGTTGTAAGTGACTTGTTTCAGGTTGTAAAGTGCCAGGGAGAAAATCAAGAGCTCTAGGGTTATATTGAAGTCAAAGCAAAATGACTATGGAGCTTGAATGGCACCCTTAAACTTTTAGGGTCTAAATGGAAATCCCACTTATGGCAGTAGGAAAACTCTCATGGTACCTTAGCAGGCTTTTGGATCAGGCTGCCTTCTTGCTGTTCTTTAACCTCAGGACCACGGTTTCCCTAACCTTTGCACTGCTTAATTTTGCTGCGGATTAATAGGTTGTTCTGGGCTATTAGCAGCAGGGCTCATTCACTCTTGCCTCATTTTGCATGGAATAATAAGACCGAAAATTATGCCTCAACACATGAGAGAGGCAAATAAAAATTGTATGGCAGTCTCGTGTTCCCTGGTAAAGAGAGCTGAGAAGCCCGATCGTTACCAAATGGGATCGTGAGGGACATTTATCATTTATTCTGGTTAGAAAATTAATAGCATCAGAAAGCACAAAGAGAGAAGATTCTGAATCTGTTCTTTTGTTGCTCCAGTTGTGTGGGGTGTACTGGGTGAGAAAGCAAAGCTATATACAGTCTTTCTAGGGGCTGCCTTCTGATAATTTTTTTCTCAGCCTTCAGAGAATGCTTGGAGTTTGGGGGCTCTTTGTGAAAGACGAGCTGTTGTGTTCTTTCCTCGGAATGAATTCCCCTAGCCTTAGGCTCATAACCCAGCGGGCAGGGTCATGGCTGGTTTAGATGGTGCACTCTCTCTGCAAGTGAGCAGAGTGATGTCTGCGTTTCAGGAAAAGAATGTGTGTTAAAAGGACTAATGGTCCGACTGTCCATCAGGCTTGGGCAGCCCTTGAGGTCATCTGGCGGTCAAAACCAAATAATTCCAGCCTGTTCCTGAAGCTGTAGTGCTGTTGGCTGGCTGCTTGGAGTTCAGTGCTTCTTGTTGCTTTGGTACCCTCCAAAATCTAGCAAGGCTTTTTTTTTTTTTTTTTTTTTTTAAATCCTTATTTTTTGGTACGGGTTGGGATTGGGGGGACATTTTCTCCTTAGCAACTGTGTTTGCACAGAGCCTAGCATTCAAAACTGACTTGGAATTGCTCGTACTGAAGTGAACATGGCATTCACCTCTTAAAAAAAAAAAAAAAAAATCTGCCCGTGCTTTACGCTGATGAATAGACAATGGGTCAGATTCTAATCTCAGGATCCATGAGAATGTTGGGAGAGTTTGGAATGATTTGAGCTAGTGTGAAGGAAGTTTTTTGTTACAAAGGAAAAGTATTTAAGTGGGAAGAGAACACTTCCTCAGCTTTTGCTTTCTACAAACTTGCAAAAATGTTGCACTGTCAGATGGCAAAGAAATCTTGTAGTTGTCTCTCAGGTGGAATGGATGGAGGTGGCAGCAATGGCAGCTTCACTTTTTATTGAAATAAAGGGAAAAAAGATCTGTAATATATTGCATTAGTCTAGGTCTTGCACATATATGTTTGAAAGGTGTTCTTTACACCTCATTTGCCTCTCTCGCCTCCTGCTGGCAATGATGGAGGCTTCATCTTGATGACTAAAGGCCTTTGCATTCTTTTGTGATGAATGCAGATAGAAGAATTGGACCCAAATCAAAAGCAATGATACAAGCATCACCCTAATGGGTGGAGATACTTGAAACCCAAACCAGAATCTGCATCTAGACTTTGCAAATGGCTCCTGTCTTTATAATGAGCCAAACCTCTGGCACCAAACTGTTTATAGTGCATTTGAAATCCTGGATCCAGATGAAGATTTTTTTCCAAACATCATAATGCTTTTGCTAATAAGATCCAATTTAAATCAACAAAACAGTAGAAAACAATAGGTCCTCTCCCTTCTTCAGTTTCACATTCTTCCACTAAATTATTTTCTATTAGCAGAGAACAAAATTATGGCTGTGGTGCTTGTGCCATTTTTCTGTATTTATGGCTACATTAGCATCAAACAAGCAAAAATCACAGTCCAACTCTTCTTGCTGGCATGCCTCACCAGCAGTCCTGTTGACTTGCATGCATAGAGTAAGGATTGTTTGCATTAGCATGTAAAGGATTGGGTCCTGTCTTGGCCTGACTCTCCCCTCCATTCTGGACCGGGGCAGAGTTTAAAAATGGAAGAAACCAAATTGAAAAAGCCAAAACTTGAAGCTGAAGACAGATGAGGTTCTGACCACTTGTGGCTATTAAACATTTCATGATACTTTTTCCCTTCCAAGACTGTGAGGTGATTTCTGCAGTTTCAAGCAATTATATTTTTTTTCTTTCTCCAAGTTCCCTGTATAATGTTTCCTTCCCTCCCTGTCCTGAACTGTTCTGTAATGTTGCTGCTGTATTTCATATCTTGCATCAGAAGTGGCTACATTTCTAGACGTGGGGGGAGTGGTCCCTGCATACATGTTCTTTAGCCAGCAATTTAAATTTGTTAAGCCCACAGGGGTATCCTTTGGCAGAACAGACATTAGGCAAACTGAGTGTTCATCATTGATTCTTTAAAATTTATGTTGGATTAAAAGATGGATTAGAGTATGCTATAGCTTCTTTTTGCAGAAGTCATTGCATTAGTTATGATTAAAATTGAATGACTGTATACTGGAATTATGTAGAAGAGTACCGCACCTTTCCGCTTTACTTGGCTCTCTTACAATGTTTTGTATTATCTTCCCACGGTAGTCTGTTTTCTCTTAGAGTGGTGCTTTCCAAGCACACTATGAACATTTGTCTTCATAAAATCCTATGTGGTTGATTTTAGTGTCTGTAGCCCCATTTCACCCATAGGAAAGCTAAGGCCACAAGATAGTCTGGCTGCCCCAACTCCAGGAGGGTATGTTAGTGACAGGGTATCAAGTATCACTTTACAGACAACAACTTTCTCATAATGTCATGAGGTTTCAGTCATGGTGCTTGAGCTGCATCCTATCTTGTTTTATGAAGAAGTCACCATAGCACAGGGGTGGGCAAAATGTGGCCCAGGGGCCAGATGCGGCCTGCCAGGCCATTCTATCTGGCCCGCGGGGCCCCTAAAAAATGTAGAAAATTAATATTTATTTGCCCCTGGTTGCCTGTCATGTGGCCCTTGATGGCTTGCCAAAACTCAGTAAATGGCCCTCTGCCTGAAATAATTGCCCACCCCTGCCATAGTACCATCCTTCAACTAAAATATTAACCATTTAACTTTCCCAAACTTTAGTCAAACTTTTAATTAAAAAATGACTACGTGTGGCTTTTACAGTGAGTGCCTTTAAAACTTGTAAATTTTATAAAAGTAACTAAATATTCTTACTTGCTTTCTGTTTTGAGCCTCAGAAGTTCATTTTCAAAACTTTTCCTTGCAAACACAAAGATGGGAAGTATTTTTTAATGATATCTGAGAGTCTCATGTAATCACATGACTCCAAGAACTGGGATTTTAAGAAGGAGAGTCCAACTATAATGAGCTGTTTTCTAGGGCCTGCCTGAAGATTTTGGCTGAATAGCTTCTCTGAAGCTTCTACTCCTCTCAGCAGGGGACAAATTTAGCAGTTCCTCTTTACACAGGGATGAAGGTGGAGTAATAATGGACTTGGTCCATATAGTAGTGGATCTACCATGTTCCTGATCCACAAATCGAACACTGTTCCTTGTTGGGCAAGTGAGGTTCCTCAGTTGTCATAGTTTGCTGTTGTCTGTGCAGAGCAGCACCACTCCAAGGGGAAGTACTTTCCACACCCACAAAATGGATCAAGGTGGTCTGGCCAGAGCAGAACATGACTACTGCAGTGTCCTTTGGGTTTCCTTCTAGCAAACAGTCCAGTCAGAACACTAAAAATAACATTATTGTGGAGGAAAGGCTATGCTGCAGCTATTTTAATTTGATCCTTGGCCAGGCCCCACCAGTGAGACCTGCCCTGGGTGTCTGCTTTCCAGGACTCTTGGATGTAAAGCTATTCTGCAACTGGCAGACTTTCTGCATTCTTTTTAAACTGCTAATGCCACAGGGTCTCATTATCCTGTTGGCAGCTTCCTGGTCCTCCACTCCTGGTATTTAAAATTATGGCTACATTAACAGCCAAACAGGCTAAACATTGTTAGCCATTAAAAGTTGCACATGTCCTCAGGAGTCCTCACTGTTATGACTCTGAACTTTCATTGGGAGCAGGCTGCTGTGGGAAGCATGCCATTTATAGCAAAGGGAGGTCAGGCTATTGCAATATGCTTAATCAGATGTTTTAAGGAGATATCAGCTTCCACATGAAATGTATTGTTGAAAATACTGGCCTGGAACCTTCTGTTACAGCACAATGGCCAATGAGAAGTTTATGGGCTCTGTCCCAGTAAACCTGCATGGTATGAACAGAAAATCTTTTCCAGTGGTTGAACTATAGGATTGGCAGCTGAGACTTCTACTCCCAGCTCCATTACTGATTCCAAGTCTTTACTTGTGTGCCTTGCCTTAGTTTCTTCATCTGTTAAATGGGTATGACTGTGTTCCCTCTTGTTAGGAGTAATTCACTAATATTTGAAAAGTACTTTGAAAACCTCTGAGAGATGCTGGAAACAGGTGACTTGTCAGTTGGGAAAATACCCAGCACCCTGAAAAAGGAAGGTTTTAATCAAGCCTGCCAAGGAGAAAGTCATTCTTCTCATCCCAGCTCACTTGTGTTCTCCTCAGCCTTGTTGCTTACCCCATGTTGCAGTATGGGAGATACTGTAGATGTGCCCCTCTGTTACCTGCCTAAGATGACATAGGATCTTTCTACATGGTTTCCTACCTATATGACCTCTGTTGCTCACTTAGAAAAGATAGTATAGTTGCATGGTGCCCCCTATTGCTCACTTTGAACAAGGTGTGTAGTGTAGCTGCTGCACATCATCTTGATGGGAATAATAATTGCTTGAAGACTTTCCTGGTTTTTGCCTACCCCTTGCTTATAATACTTTGCTGTTACGTGAACACTAAGACTACCTAGCTCTCTGTATCCCAATGTCTTTCATCTCCCTTAATAGTTGGACCTATTCTGTTTGATCAGTACCACTTCCTTTTTGGCCTGGTCCTGAATTACGGGCTGCCCACTGTCCATAAACTCATAAGCACTTTATAAATAGACAAGCTAAAAATGCCCATCGACAGATTCCTTTAAAAATTTGTGCTGTCTGTAAAAACACAAAGCAAAAACAATTCTGAAAAATCATTTAAAGAAGTTGGACACACTGTTGAAGCACAGAGCACAGCAACACCACCTGGTGTCCAAACAGGAGTGTAGCATCCCAAAATAAACTCTTCCCAGGGCATTGTGGCTCCTTCTCCAATCCCCAGCCATGTGCTTGTGCTGCTTGCTGCCTCCTATATGCCACCTTCTATCTGCCTGTAACTGCTTGGTTACAGAAAAATGGAAGGCGGACAGTGGCCCTTCTTTAGGGGTCAGTGCTGGAATGGGGGGAGTGGGATTGGTGGGGGTAAGACTGGGGAAGACCCTGGGGGGCAACAGGATGTGGGGGTGAGTAGGGGACCCCTGGGGTGAAGGCAACATGATGTAAAACCATTGTTGCAATCAAATAGGGTTACTGACCTAAGAGAGGTTTTGGTTTTTTGTTTGGTTGGTTTTTTACTGATAATCTGCAAACTTTTTACTGCCGACTAAACTTTTTACCATAATTTGGACCCTACCCTTGTTCAAGGTCTGGAAGAAGGGTTACCTTTTCATTATGTAAAACACATGTCTGTAAAAAAGTTTGGTTGTCAGTAAATGTTTGCAGATTTTCAGTAAATTGAATCTTCTTGGATTGGCAATCCTGGGCATGATCCAAACCCCAATAAAATCAGTGGAAAGGCTTTGGATTAGTGATCTTCAGTTAAGACTTTTATTAAATGTATTGACTTCTCATTCCCCTATTCTGGTTCTCCCAACCAAATATTTCTTGCCCCATCTTCCCTATCAGCCTTATTCCTCTGCCCATTTCCCTTTTCTTTCTGTTCCTTCATCCCATTTGCTGCAAGTCATCATGATCCAGGACCTGACTCTGTCAAGGTAACTGCTATTCCCAGCCTTGCCTCTAGCTTGCTCTATGTGACCTTGTGAAGGTGACTTACCTCAGTTTCCACATCTGTAAAAAAAAAAAAAATAAAATAAAATAATAATAATAATAAGAAGAAGAAGATAATGCCTTCCTTTATAGAGCATGTTGACATTTACAGGGATGGGGAAATGGGGTAATTCTATGCAAGGTCTTAGAATTATTAATGTAATCCAATGGGTTTGTCTTGCTTAGCAAATATAGGGTGGGTACCCATTTTCTTCCTCATATATCAGAATTTAATTCTCTGCCAATTTAGTAAATTTGTCTGGTCCAAAGGCATGTAATTGCATTTGCCTAAAAATATTGCTTCTTGCCACCCATTTCAGCATATGAATGTGTAAGGAGCTTTCAGAAGGTCTTCAATCTTGCTTTTCCCTCTTACTTTTCATGTCAGCTGCAGGTTCTACTAATTAAAACAATGAGTGAAGTTCTTTCCAGCTAGTGGAAGTGGCTCTGTTACTCTTCCTTTAACACTTGTCCTTTTCGTTGCATGGTGGTTATTATATGTGTGGTATATCTTTCCCCTCTGTCAGTCCATTTACCTGTCTCTTCTTGTCTCCTGTGACAGATATATGTTGTCAAGTGTGTCCTCATGCTCCCTCCGGTTTCCAGTCTGACGTCCAGTAGTCTATTCAATTAGGCTGAATTGGGAGGATAATTTACTGACCCCAGTCTCTCCTTAGCAGGTAAACTAGAAAATCATATACATGCATCTCCTGCACTCACTGACCTTGGAAGGCAAATTTAAGAGGATTTATTGTTGCCAGCTGGAGGCAAATACTGAAAACGTTACATTTTGTTTGAAGGGAATGCCAGTGTTTGTATGTTTGCATTCTTGAGTATTTCCCTTAGCCCATTCTGATTAATTCAATTGATATTAATTACTGTGTATTATAAGACCAAAGACTGTAATGTTTTTTCTTATGTATTTCCACCAATTAATCATTTTACATATGGTATTTGCTAATGGGACCTTGTAAAAAACATTAACGAGTAGTTAAAGTAAAGGGAAACAGGATGCATAGAAGAACTATATCCGGGGCCTCTGTAGTGCTGCAGCAAGGTAGTTCCTGCAAACTACACTTTTAATTTTACAGGAAACAATTGTCCAAATCTCCTGATCCATCAGTTTATTCGAATGGTGTAAAAAACAGAAGATCGCTTTTCCCTTCTGCAAGTCTCTTTATTAGGGTGTTGTTCTATCTCATGTCCCTGCAGACAGATATTTTATTAGCTGTTAACAATGATCTGATACAGGGAAAGGAGTTAACATTTTGAGATGTTATTTATTTTTGTATGTTTGTTACTGTTTGAGGATTAATTTCCCCCTTCTCCTTGCACATTTCCAGCTGAGAAGGTTCATCCAGAAATGTCTCCACTGCCACCTACTTGTGGTTTGCAGACTAACAAGCACCTGGATTTTTGCTTTGTACTATTGCATTTGTAAAGCAGCATGAATATTGTGTGCTGCTTCAAGCTAGCATTGTGGCTAGATCTCTTGGTATCCAGTGCTGCAGTGAGGAACACTATGCAGAAATCCAAAGGAAGTTAGCAACTAGATAAGATTAGACCGGGTTTTGGTTTTTTCCTGGTTTCATAAGAAAATGCTCCCAATTTTTCTTTCCTGTGATGGGATGAAAAACTGTTCTGCGATTTAGGTTACTACAGATTTGCAAAATTATTTTTATGCTATCCCTATAATTCGCACCCTTGTTGATGTTTGTTTGTTTGTTTGTTTGTTTGTTTGTTTGTTTTGGGGTTGTTGGGGTTTTTGTTTTTTTAGAAACTGATAATTCCCCTCGTGCCCATGCACATGCGCACACGCATAGGTCATATCCCAAAGAGTTTGATCCTACTGCCATTGATGTCAATGGGGATTTTGCCATTGGCTTAAATGGGAGCAGAATCAAGCCCCAAGCTCTTTGGTGAAGGGATGACAAAACAGTGAGGTGTGTGGGGAGGAGAAACCATATAAACAGCAATGAGATGTCACAGTTACTTGGCAATGGCCCATGCACAGCATGGTTGAACTTTTTAAAATTTATGATACCATTGTATAAAATAAATGACTTGTAAAAGAAAGTAGTCTCGGGGGACTTGCGTCCTGTGGGCATCACAGTGCAAGTAGATTCTAAGGATAATGATGAATGAGCCGATTTGAAAAATTTCTCTCTCTCTCTCTCTCACACACACAGCCCCACCCCCCCCCCCCCCCCCCCCCAAGTTTTGCACAGCTGTGTTCAGGGAGATGGGGCCCTTTCCTACAAATGTATGTCGCACCTCTGTTATTTATTATGCTACAGTTTTCCCAGTTAACAGTTTAAATTAAAGGGCCGTTTCTTAAATGCTGTATTCGTATTATAAAGCAATTTACTAGCTATAGCCATATTCCTTAATAACCTGTTATAAAGCGTGTTATAGTATCCATTAGTGATGATGTTAGGAAAAACTGTTGCAAAGCATAATGCACAGTAATCGGGGCTGTGCAAAAGTGACAAAAATGTTTGTAGTTTCATGCCGAGGTTTATGAGAGCTCAATAAATTTCTTTATTATTTTGTGGTTCACACATTTTGGGTGGATTTTTTTCTTTTTTTTGGTTTTACAAAAGGTTTGCAAAATGTCTTTTTTTTAGCATGGAAAATGAGCACAACTGGATAATTTTAAATGTTAACAATACCAAATTAATTTTGATTCCAAGAAATACTGAATATTTAAAGGTTCCTTTGTCTTTCTGGATACATGATAATTTAAACGAATATAAATAAAAGGCTGCATTACTTTACAAAAAATAGTGCAAAAGAAGAAAACCTCTATTTTTGGAAAATTAGACTATTTTAAAAACATATTTTAGTCTCTTGATTTACTTCTATAAAACAAAGGTTAAAAATATGTGTTTATACATTTAATACATGGCTTTGTATCATCATATGTTCAGTATGCTTTCATTTAATTTAAATAGGTGTTTATAAATGTCTCCTTGATAGCACATTATTTTATGGAGAATGAGGTGAAATTGCAGACATGACAGGTATGGGACCATGCTGTTGGAAGCAGCTGCCTCGCAGACAAATGAAAGCCTCATATAGGTGCATTTGTGCTTGTAGAAATCAAGACCTAAAAATACTGTTATGTGAAGTTCAGCTGGTGGATTCCAGACACAGATCTAGATTCTTATCTTTTCTGCAGGCTTTAGGAATAAATGCACACTAGTTAAAGGCGTGAACACCAATATGTAAATAGGAACAGAATTAGGGATTTTAAGTTTTCTGAGAACTTGAAAGAAGCTAGATTCCTTCATAACCTTTAACTGAAATTATTTATGGCCTGTATTCTTCTAGGCCAGTGGTTCTCAACCTTTTTAGACTCAAGGCACCCCTCAAAAATGCCGTCTCTTGCTTTCACTCTAATACAGAAATGTATTGGAGAAATGTTTCTGTTGCAAAAAACTCAGAACACAGCAGGTCAAAATGGTTTAGACACTGTGGATTCCTATTAAAAATGTCTGGGTTTATTTTCTGAATCATGTTTGCACACCTACTAGTGCTAATGTTGTGTGGTACCCTGTGGCATCCTTGAAGGATCTCAAGGCACCCAGGTTTCTCAGCACCCTGTTTGAGAATCACTGTTCTAGACTGTCAAGAATGTGGTTGAGAAAATATTCTGACATGCTAAAAGGGTAAATGTTCAACTCCCCAGAGTTCCAGTCTGCACAGAGAAACTACAGGCATAAACTTTGCAGGTGAGAATTGCACCAAAGGGAAGCTGGTCTATTAAAATTTAAAAAAACCCAACCCTGACATGGGAGTATTTTTGGCAAAGACCCTTGGGGTTTTAAATCCTCTCTCCCAAACCCTATGGTAGGATTAAGACAGATTATTTCAGGCTTTTTCCAGCAATAATAGTTTTCTATAAATTAATTTGGGGGACCAGGAGGGAGGTAATTCTTTAAAAAAAGTCTTAATTTGCTTTCTGGATAACTGCATATGCACATCAAGGAGCTGTATGAATACAGTTTCTTGACTTCCCCTAGCATGTTACAGTTCGCACAGGTAGATTAGCTTCATTGCCTGTGCAAATTTAAGGGTCAGGTGAAGACACTGTTTAACATGTTATTCTTAGAAAATTAATGTGCTCTTGCAACTGTATGGGGCTAAGCAGTGTATACCATTGATTTTGAAAGGGCTAGGAGAGTGTGAATGTGTATATGTGCACTCGTTTTATTCAGTGCTTTTGTGTCCTATTTTGTACATATTGGACTGCATTCTGCCATCGATTGTGCAGGTATAAATCTGAAGCAACTGCACTGTAGTTAATGGTGTCATCTGGATTCAGTTCCATTTTAAAAGTGAAGAAATTGTCTTCCTATTACAAAATTACACTTCTAAAACATCTGCAATTTTAAAAATATGTGAATCATTGGGTAGTACAGTGAGTTGGGAGAAAGAACTTTATATGATGTGCTGAGTTACTAACCTGAGAGTTGTAGCATAATTGCTTACCAAATATTCTGTGGTTACTCATCTAGTTATGGTTAAAGGCAAATGGGGAGTAAGGCCTCCCTCCTTTTGTGACAGTGTGAAAGGGCATTAAATGTAAATGAGAATAGGCCTGGTATTTTAAAGGAGTTAGCCCTAACTAGGAGTTGGCTCTAACTAAAAGCTTTGTTTTGCTCATAGTTGCAAGCAGCTGAGGTTTTCAAAATAGTGGCATCCAGAGAAGATGTTAGTCGATGGATTTCTCTTCCCCACAGCCCTGAATCATGTCAATCCTGTTACAATTCATCCTGTTACAGAAATCCCAAAATGGAACAATGCTAAATTGTCCAGTTGTGATGAAGTCCTGTTGGCGTGTAACATTCTGTAGTGCAGTATAAACTATGCACTTCATTCCCTTGTATTTACAGGTGTTTTTAGAGCAGGCTTTTTACTTTTTTGTCTTGCATATGGTAGGTGAGAACTTCACTTCCTATAGTAACAACAAA
>NW_005842064.1:546300-553439 GCF_000455745.1 Alligator sinensis | reverse complement strand
GGGGGCACAGTGTTACAGTAAAATGTCCTCTCTTCAGGTTTTCCTGATGCAGCATATAGCTGGGGAGAAGAGAAATTAAGCTGTGCACTATACTTCATTGGTTTACAGCTGTGGTTGGGTGCCCTGCAGCTCTGAAAGGACCAGCCTTAGAGGACTATGCTGTTGGGAGTAGGAGGCATTCCTTATGTGGGAACACTGCAAGTTGACCCTGATTTTTTTTCAGGATTAAAATAATGCTACCTTGTTTACTGGTATTTGGAGCAGTGAGAAACCAGGGTGAGTATCCGTGCTTGAGACCCTTCTTCCTCCAGCTCTTAGGTCAGTTGTTCTCGCACATTTAGCACATTCCTAAAGCATACTCTAGCATCTTGGTTGTGTTCACATGAGACAGAGTTGGCCCAAAGCTGCCTCTCATCTGCTATTGGAGAAACAAAGAAATTGCAGCTCCCCTATGTCACTTAAAAAGGTCTGTAGTATGTTACTGTTCTGGGTCATGGCAGGAGGAGGTATTATATTGTTATTGCCATCCTCTTCAGCAGTAAAAATTGATTGGCAAGATGAATAGTGGGTGAGACAGTGGTTCTGGCTGCAGAACTGAAGCTCGCCATCCAGGTGAAGCAGAGGAATAATGGAGGCAACCCTGCCTTGCACCCCAATCTCTTCATCCCTTCCCATTATATGCATGGACTCGGTCACATCTCTATGAAAGCAGCACAGCTCCAAGTAACAAACCTTGGTGTGCAACTGCCAGACACGGTAAGGTCTCATTTGCCCAGGTCTGTGTGGCTGGGATGGGGCCAGATCCTGAGGTTCTTACACAAGCATTATGTTGATAGAAGTCTAGGGGAGTGTGTATGAAATTTGAGTGAAGATGCTAGGCTTTGGCCAATAATTTCTGAGTCAGTAAATAAAGAGATTGGTCTTTGTGTCCATGTTTCAGATTTGTAATGAAGGAGAAGCATGGTGTGTATGCCCAAGTGATACAGATGTGCTCTGAGAGTAAGTGTAAGAGGTAAAAGCTGTGGTTTTAATTCCAGGGTGGAGAAACAACCATACAGGGCTATTTCAGAGAAACAAGACAGATAAACTGCAGTATCTAAAAATAATTCTTAGCGTGATAGAGGACATTTTATCCTAGGTTTCAAAGTGTTTTACAAAGGTAAGGAAGCATGACCAATCCCATCTTAGTTTGGGGAAACTGAGGCACAGAGGTTAACTGTAGCAGGCCACTGGCAGAGCGAGGAATAGACTCTGGGAGACTTGTTTTTGCAGTCCATTAGGCTTCAGCTGCTCCAAAGCTAGTAACAGAACCCAGGAGTCCTGCTTCCTGGGCCTCCTGCTTTATTCAACAAACCATACATACAGTCTGAAGATTATATTCTAGTTCCATCTCCCATGATTTTTGGTGGAATTAGGCCAGTTTGCACCAGATTTTTAGCCTAAGCAAGTCATAAGAACACAAGGCCCTTCTCTGAAGCACAGAGTTAGAGTCTGTATCCAGCAGTGGTATATTCTGTAGTATTCTACATTCCCACCTAGAATCTTAATTAGTCTGGTTTTTGAAGGTGTGGGGAAGTGAGTTTTCCCTGCTTCATTTCCCTTGTATGGCAGTTTTTTTGGCTGCATAGATCTCACTGTCAGAGCCCGGTGTAGTGGACATCATTCTTCTGACCAAACGGATGGCTAGAGTCAGAGGCTTCCATCCTAGCTTGTTTGCACTGCTTCTTAGTTGGGCAGGAGGAGTTGCCAGTAATGATTGCTCTTAAGGTCTGAGCCCACTGGTTCAACAGCAGATATGCAAATCTGAAACTTGCAGTTCTGGAGAGGTCACGTGTTCTTGGTGGTGCAATAGATGCACCAGGGGCTGTGCATCAGAGGGGCCTATATTCTGTTCCCAGCTCTGGCAACTGACTGACTTACCATGTGACCAATCTCTGCCTCAGTTTCCCTATCTGTAAAGTGGGGATGGTAACATATCAGCTTTATGGTGTTTCCTTAGACAAGAAACAAGGAGTTGATTCATCCCTGGAGCATTAATGGAATTAGACCTGGGATGAGTCTGGATCCCAGTTCAGCAAAATATGCGCAGAAGTTCCTTTGACTTCAGTTTAAAGATATGCACTTGCTTAAGTGTATTGATGAATGAGGCTCCCAGTCCCTGTTGTAGAGAACTAATGACTATTTCCTGCAGGTCACTAGTTGTCAACACTGTCACCCTGTATAATCCCATGGGAGAGGTTATTTAAATATGGTATTTTGGATGCTATAGGACTGTGCAAATGCCTCTGGTGGCAGTGATAGGTATTTTGTCTAGACCTTACTATTGCAATCTTTATAACTCTTATCATCTGAACGGAAAAATCAACATTATGCATCCAGCACAACTACCAAAGCATATCATTGACATTATTGAGGAATAAAGGCTACTTAACCCTTCAGACCCCAACCCTGAAGACTTCTGAGTACCTTTTAATTCCAAAGACTTCAAGATGAGAGGCAGGAGGAGGAGTTCAGATCAGCTAATTATTTTCAGAATTAGGATTTAAAATTATTTTAACATCTATTGTTCTGTTGTTTGAAATGAGACTGGGAATTGTAGCAGCCATGCTTATCAAAGACAGTAGAGCATGCATCAAGGTAAAACATGCAAAATCGAGTTATGATGTAATGGTATTTGCATTGATTTGAAAAATATGCCACACAGAAATGTTAGCACATTCTCTCCTGTTTTGCTTTATATTTAAAAAAAAACACAAAAAAACTGGGAAAACCTTAGGGAAACATTTGACAATCCCTGAGTGCTGCACAGAGATGCCAGCTAGTTACGAAATATTGCAGTGTCGGTCTGATTTCATTTATACAATTTATTTTATTGAGAAATATTGGCTAAAATAAATTTCCAAAACAAATGTTATGACTTTCCATCCTCCTCGAGTGAGCTGCCTGGATTGCTCATCAGCTAAGAGTGCAGATCCCTTGAAAGGTGAAAATGTAGGGGCTTGAAACAGCTGTGGATCTCAGAGCTAGGCAAGCATGGGGAAAAGGAGAAAGGGATTTAAACACATTAGGATAACACTGAGGCAGTTCTTTAAGGATTGTGTGGTCTGATCACACTGTTATTAATATTGCCACCAAGGGCCATTACATAGAATGCTGGCAGTGGAATGTGTTACTGTTCCAGCATGGGGGAATGTCTGAAATAAATTTCCTTTTAGAGGAATCACTTTGTGTTTATGTGCTGCTCTCTATACACTTAAGCCCATATCTGTTTAGTTTATTTATCTCTACATTTGTATTTATAAATATGGATGCATGTTAGTGACTACAGGAATAATCTGTTTTCACAAGCCAGAAGATGCGAAAACTTGCAAGTGATAGGTTTGAGGGGTGGATCAGCACACATTGCGGCCTGATTCTGCAAAGCACTGAGTCATCTTTTGATTTCAGTGGGGTAATGTGGCCTCCTTTTTTGGGAGGTGTCCATCTTCTTGCCAGTTTGGGTTTAGAGGACCCCATTTTCAGAGTAGCTCAGGGCTGGATTTTTAAGGGCTCAGCACCCACTGATGGGGCCATCTTTAAAAAACCAGAAACAAACAAACAAACAAAACCCATGCTTGATTTTTGTTGCTGAATGCTTTAGGAAATCCTGGCATCAGAAGCATCACACTAGTCCTCAAAGAGATTTTTGTTTTTTGGGTTTTTTTGTGCTTTTGTTTTTTTTGTGCCTCCTTGTCAATTCTCCCCACCTCTGTAAACTTCTCTTCAGCTTCTTTGTGAAACAAAGCTCTTCATCTTTAAATGATGTTTTAAGTAGCGATGGGTCCAAAATAATGCTTTAATTTCAGAGCTTTCCACACCTTTAGGAAGCTTGTGTAAAAACTGCTATGAATATTTGGCATTTAAAGTATGGTTCATCCTTCAGTCTCAAAAGCTTTTTGAGAGTGAATAACTGAGGCCTTAAAGCAAAGCATTTAACTAGTGCTTAATTATGGTATGTGCTGTAGGAGTTTTTGCCTTCCTCTGTAGCGGGGGACATTTCCTTGGATCTCTCAGGTGGGTTTTAACAACCCTTGCAGCGGCAGGATGCTGATTCCCCTGCTTTACCCATAGCGAGTTAAGGTGCTGTTAGAGTCTCAGGGCAGTATTCTTTGTAGTTGTGCAACAGGGTTGATTTGTGTAGTTTTAGGAATAGGTTAGGCAAGGACCTGTATGGGATAGTTTGGATAGGGATGGTCCTGGTCCTGTCTTAGGTAAGGGGTTGGACTAAATGATTTCTGAAGGTCCTTTCAAGCCCTACTTTCCTGTGCTTCTATGAACTTTAGTTACTGAATCCAGTGAAATTGCTTGTGCAGTTAAGGACCTTGCTACATTCTGATTTGAGGTATGTCCACACAGCAAATGAAGGTGTGATTGCAGTGTGGTCAGCATACGAGAACTAGATGAAATGTAGACAATGAGTAACAGCTGCAGGGAAGAGATGGAGGCATGGATTTCTGCAGGGACTACACCAGTCTGCTGGAGACCTTGGAAAGGAACGTGGCTTGCTAGCCCATGCTGAAGTATGTGCTGGCCCATCTCCGCTATCACTGCCACCCATTATAACCAGGTTAAAAAGTAGTGCAGGTATTCTTACTTGCAATACAGTGACCCCCTTTTCCTGTGCAAACTCCCTTAATCCTTTCTGCATCTGAGCAGCAAAGTCAGGACAAGAACACAGCTATCCTGTTTCCTATTCATGCCCTCTAACCTCAGAACCAGAAACTGACTTTGCTGCTTTGTCATGTTAAGGGAGAAGGTGTTAGTTCACTTGTGGTGTAAAGCTTATGGCTATGTTTCAACTTTCTGAGAATGGAAGATGGTGTCACATGCCAGATACAAGGTTAGGTTACAAACAAATGGGCAAGGAAATCCGTTCTTAAGCAGTTCCTGAGACACGCCTATCACATTAATTTAAAAAAAGCCCTGCTATTCCAAGTGTGAATGCAATTCATAGTTGTTCTAAGTTTACATGGCAGTAGACTTGGTTTTGAAACATTTGTCTGGTGGCAATTGGAAACTGGAGGAGCACAGAAGAAATCTGGACGTAAGTGATGACATCCTTACACTGGATTCGTTTAAAAGTAGTAGGAATTCCTTATATTTAAAAAAGAATGGAAAAAAATAAAGCTCCATTTAGCCTGCAATTTAAAGCAGTGACGTAAACAATATACGTCTTTTTTTTTTTTTTTTTTCTTCCCTTTCTTTCCCTCCCAGTCTCATAAAACATATACAGGTACATGTCTGTGCAGTAGACCAGGCATGACGGTATAAATGCAGTGTTTTACCTTACTGGAGTCGCTCTGGATTAGCAGCAGTATAGATCAAAATAAGAGAGAGAGTGTGTGGGAGCAAGCGTGCATGTTCCTGTGTGAGGGTGGGAGTATACATATAGCACTTACCTACGCAGGGTCTGATTCTCTGTTGTGCAATTGTTTATACCAGTGCAAAATGGATAGTGATGGCATTTAATACTATGCTGGCATAAATGACTGCACCCTTGCAGGACAGAGGAGAATGAGGCCCCTGTTGTATAATTCAAACCTAGAGCTATGTGAAGGCTTTTTAAAAAAACAACAGTTTAAAGTATGCAGACTGCACTGAAAATCTGATTAATTAATTACAACCGGTGGACTAAATTCTGCTCTCAATTAACACATGCAGACCCATTGAAATTAATGGGGTTGCACATGCGTGAGGGCAGAAATTGGTGCGATAGGTTTATTACCAGTAAATGGCAATTAATAATGGCCCTCCTTTTATATATTCTATTATAGCCTATTAATATTTCCAGTCCTTGGAATCATACCATTGCTGTGACAGCAGTTATGACTTAGGATCGGGGGGAACCCCCTCTTTTTTTTTCCCCTGAAAGAAGTTTCTGTTACCAAAAGTTTGCCTAGTGTTATTTTTATAGCCGAGTGAGAGAGAATTTACAGGGAGCTGAAATCATTGAAGCTAATTAGTTGAATGGCCCTATTATTTATCCAGGGACACGTAGTACAATAATTGCTATTGCAGGTTTGAAGCATCTCAGGGATATTAATTCCAGAGCTTTCATGTCATCTCAGTACAGTAAAACTTCCTAATGGCACCCTGAAGGTGCATAATCTCATTTTAAAACTACTTTTTCTTCTTTTTTTTTGAGGGAACTGGCAGAATCTCCTTCCATAAAAGCTGAAAAAGGGGAAGAACTCATAATATTTTCCTCATAAGAAAGCAGTTATATTTTCTTATTATTTTTTCCACACTCTGACCTTTCCTGCTTCTGATGATGGGCTTACTACAGCCCTTCATCAAAAGTTTCTCTGAACTTTGATCCTCTGCCCCTCTCTGGGTGATAGGGGCAGAAGTTTCACCCCCACCTTGGAGAAGAGGGACAGGAGCAGTGGCAGCTGCCAGAGTGACGTGCTGCCTTGTACTAATTTTCAAAGATGAGGAGGAATGTTAAATAGAGTTGTGATGATTTCATTAGGAGTACAGAGCAGGCATTCAGCTCAGAGATGGTTGTGCCTGATCTGGCCTTGTATAGAGGTCCACCCTTCACTCAAGTCCCCTTTGAAGAAGATGCCTTATCTTGGCACTGTGCAAACTTGCAGTGAGGACTGTCAAGCCACAGGCAAGCAAAGCCAGTAGGCTGGCTTGGCGGTTCTGCTTCTTCACGGTGTGTGGCACCATCCATAGGGACCTCTTGCAGAGCATAACCTCAAGAAATAAGTTGTTGGGGGCTGAGGGGTGGCTGACTGTGGGCTAACGCTGTCAGGCTGGATTCCTATTTTGCCTCCTTACAGCTGAGCTCAGTGCATGATGCCTCTTGCTATATAGGCCTTTCCTCACATATTGTTTGTATTACAGTAGAGCAGGGGTGTCAAACATGTGGCCTGCAGAGCCACTTCATCCAGCCTGCCGGGCTGCTGGTAGGCCATGGATTTTGTGGGCATGGCTAGTGGGAGTGGGGCCTGCCATGGTGAACATGGCTCCCAGCAGCAGGGTAGGAAATGAAGGGCTGTGTCCCAGCCCTCAATTGCCCCACAGCTGCCTGGTCCACTGTAGTTTGCTCATCCTGCCATAGCAATGGCTACCTGGAGTGCAACGGCTTTGCC
>NW_005842064.1:518345-546290 GCF_000455745.1 Alligator sinensis | reverse complement strand
GGCTGCTGCCACTGCCATCACGATCTTGTGCCCCAGGACAGATCTGACCCAGGTGCAGACCCCATAATCTGGATCTAGCCTGGGGCCCAAGGCGAGCTTGTTCCCCTGTCACTATAGGCCTTGACCAGGATGGAGGCCCTTTTGTGGAATGTGCTGTACAATAACACACTGGGAGGCAGTCCCTGCCCCAAGGATCTGACCGTCTAAATCAGTTGTTCTCAACCATTTTAGGCTTGAGTATCCCTCGAAAAATGCTAGTTTTTACCTTTCACTTGTTTTTAGGACTACAGAAAAATAACACAGTCCTTTTTCAGTTGCAGAAAAACTCAGGCCATCACAGGTCAGAATGGTTTTAACATCATGGATTCCTATTTGAAATCTCTAGGTTTATCTTCTGGATAATGTTTGCATACCTAACAGTGCTAATGCATGGCACCCTGGGGCACCCTTGAAAGGATCTCAAGACTGCCCAAGGTGCCACAGCACCGTAGGTGAGAATCATTAGTCTAAATGGACAAGGCAAATGAAGTGTGGGAATGATTTGCCCCAGGTCACAGAGCAGATCAGTGGGAGGAGAGGGGTAAGGAAGCTAGTAGGTTTCCTGAGCTCCCATCCTCTAAAACATGTTGCTTCCTAGCTGAGGCTGCAACATGTTGTCTGGCAGGCTTTCTGCATCCCATCAACATCATCTCTGAAGGTGGGCTATGAAATAAAGCTTCCTCAGATAGTGAGAGTAGTCATAAGCCATTAGCATTTAGGTCCTGTATTTGGCACTTCGATACCACTGGGGCTGGCCCTCTAGAAACAGTTGTACAAAGCTAAAGCTGCATGAAATTAATTTTTGGGCTGTTACTGGCACACCCCAGTCGTGCCTTGGAAATCAGCCTTGCTGTCCTCCTGTAATGATCCTTCTTGACTGCCAGTGCAGTGAGTGGGAACTGAGGACATTTGGCTTCTGAGTGGCTTAGCATTTATCATTTCTTGTTACAGCCCAGAAGAGTCCCATTCTTTTTTTTTTTTTTTTTTAATGTGGGTCCCACCTCAGAAGTCTACCCGGAGGCTTGCAATGTTGTCTCTCCTCTTTTTTTTTTTTTTTTTTTTTTTTTAACCTCAGCTGCAGTAGACCTGTTATACAGGGAGTCAAGAGCATATTCAGGGGCTGGATGTGCTCATTCCACTTTTTTGCTGGGGGTTCCTACTTTAGTTGTGCAATGCAGAAGGTAGGATCAATGAATCCACTACTGTACCAATTGTTCCTTACCTGCTTCCCTGATGAGAGGGGCTGTAGTGCATAGCCTGATACAACAAGGCTATAGAGCAGTTCTGCCTTTTCTGACCCATGGAGATTCCCCTTCACTCTGACCAAGTGACTGTGTGTCAGACTTGTGGTTTGGATGCTGGTGTAGAATAAAGCATTTTTAACCAGCCAAGGTTTGTAATAAAAATGCTGATAGGCCTTTAATTATAACCATGTGAATGGCACTGCTTTCACTTTAATTTAGCTTGATTTAAATGACACTCGCGGGCCAGATGAACTAAAGTCACTGGAGCTACACCAATTTACACCAACTGAGGATTTGGCAGTAAAAGGGGGTATGGAGGTGATTCCCTATACTTTGTTTTAACCCAACAGTCTTTACAGGCGTCCATTAAGGAGCTCCACCAGGCATTTCTCCTTCTTCAGAAGAGGTTTCAGCGGAAGAAATAAAGCTGTGAAGATTCAGTTTTCACTTTGTTTCTCGTAAAGACAGTCAGACTCCAACATAAACAACAATTTACACCCAGCATTTATTCTGGAAATTACAGTATCGTGCAGCTAACGCACACAGATAAATAATGTTTTATGGGATTCTGTGGAGTCCTTTCAGGGTAGCGGATGTTTAGTGGAATTAGAAGACTTAGAAAACAGAGGGCTCCAGTTCTCCCTGTTAATCCTGGAAAATACAAATGATGAACAAGCTCCCACAATTAAAAAGATACAGTAAATTCCTCTGTATATTGTTTACCCTCTTTCTTTAAAGAAAAGCAAAAATTTCTTTTTATTGAATGCTGGAAGGGGTCTAGACCTTGAACCTCACAATGCACTGACAGACAAAGGAAGAGAAGAAATGGTAAATGCAAACACTGAAATGAGCAGCTTCCTTCACAGATTAATGTAAACAGTCATGAAATGCCTGATAATATTCCTTTTTTCTTCTCCTTCATGTGTCTCTCTCTAGAGTGCCTACCCTCTCTGGGGCAAGGGTGGGGGTCCTGAGGGGGTTAGAGCTGCTAGGAACTAGTAGAGTAATCCATTTGAATTGCATAGATCTCATACATATTGGTTTTACATTGGTGTAACTCTGTTAACTTCATTAGAGTCACTCCTTATATATACACACCAGGGCAGAACTGAGCCCCTGGTGTTTGAAATCCTGCTGTTTAGAGCCAAGAGTATTTTGGCTTTGTCTCCATTGTGCAAGTATATTGAGATAACATGAGCTAGTTGTTATTACTTATATCGCAGTAGTCTTGGCCATGAACCCCCACATGCTAGGTTTCTGTATCAAACACAAGACAGAGAGACGGCTCCTGCCCCAAAACGTTTACCACCTATTTAATCTAGATATAAAATCGCAGCAGAGATGAGGCCTGGGTAGTTTTTCGCCTTCATATCGCTAATTGAGGTCAATCCTATACCTGCCCTGCTAAGCGTTGACCTTGACTGGCTGTGTTAGTATAGTGCCACTCTGGATGTTCTCATTTGCCATCAGAGCCCATCATGATGGGCTTCCCTTCCTTCTCTCATACCTTCCCTTCCTTGCATGCCCATACCTGGTCTGACAACTGACTTGGCACCCAGAAGGGAACACCGTGATCCAATCTGAGCCTCTTTGACCTCTAGTAGCAGAGGCTTGGTTCACAAACAGGCTATTCTCACCAGTGGTCCTTTCCTGCTGCGTCATACATCTGGAAGACTCAGACCACAGCTCCCCATGGTTCCTCTGCATTCAGTTCAGTTCAAGAAGTAAGGTCCTGCTTTCAGGTCTGTGCTTCCTTTGGACATTGCCTATCAACAAGGCTAAAATAAAAAAAAGGAAATGCACTGCAGCTATGAGTCAGTCAGTTGATTCAGGTGACATGCCCCCTTGTGAACAAATTAATGGGTGGTATGAGAAGACGCAACAAGCAAACCAGATCCCTCCAACACTCCAGGGGGTGCTAAATAGTTTGATGGAGGAGAAAACTCTTTTTTTTTTTTGTTTAGTTCAGTCTCACTCTTGTCTATTTTTAATCAAAGACAAGCTGTCCCACATAGCCTTATCCCATCCTTCCTCAATTTAACATCTTAGGTCAAGCAGTGTCCAGTTGTGCTCTCTCAACTTTAATTTAGAGGATGTAGCAGAGGTGACCTAAGCATCGCTTGATAGAAGTGTGGCATAGCCCAAAATTACTCTTAAAGTAGAACCTGGGCATCTGCTTCATGCACAGGCTTAACCAAAGTGTCCTGTGTTTAAGAATTATTTGGTCCCTGTTGTGTCCCTTTGTGCTTCCAGAAGTCACCTGTAGCTTGGGAATCCTGATGATAAAGCTAAAGATGATTCCAGCCATGCCATTTTTTCTAGTTCCATAGTAGTGTATTTTGAGTTTTCATCAGAGAATTTCAAGGCTCAGTGGAAAAGCTTTGGAAAGTAAGCTGGGCAGGGAAAATGCAAACTAGTGTCTACAGGGTTCCCATATCCTAAGGCAGCCAGGGGCTGGGTACTGCTTTATTATGTAGAACCAGATTGGAATACACAGAAATACCCTCCTTACATAAGAGACAGTCTGTAAAGACAAGACTCTCATCCATGTTTTTGTTTGCTAAAAGCCATATATTGGAATTTATATGCCGAACTTTGGTTCAGCCAGATTAAAGAAAGATCATTCGGAAAAAATGTCCTGTATGAAGTAGGGGAAAAAACCCAAAAGACTCCCTCTTGACAAGGCATTTTTGAGCCAGTATTGCTTCAGCTCTCTTCAAAAGATCTGGTGATTCCTCCTTTATTCTCTTTCTTCTCTACATGAGGCTGAGAAGAAGACTCTGCTAGTGTGCGCCTGTGTGTATGTCTGTATGTGCATGCACTTGTCTGGGCATATGGACATGTTAGCACTGTTGTACAAACATGGTTCACAAGATAAATGTAGAAATTTCAAATAGGAAGACATAGTGTTAAAAACATTCTGACCTGTTGTGGGCTTTTTGCGTTCTTTGCAACAGAAGAATTGCTCTGTTGTTTTTCTGTTGTCAGAAAGTAAGTGAAAACTAGGAGCTAGAATTTCCTGATGGGCCCTTGAGTCTATCAAGGGCTGTCTTGAGTCTCAAAAGGTTGAGAACCACTGGCAATGGTGTGCAGTTTCAAGGCTTCTCTATTTCAGCAAGCATTCATCTAGTGAGTGGGTTTCAAAAGTGTCCTGGAGTTGTGGAGGGAAAACTTGTTAAATTTGCCTCCTCTTTTTAAATGGCTTTACTCTCTAGCAGATAGGTTGGGAATGCTGATTCTTCTGGAATGTAGCTAAGCAGAAGGTAAGGACATGATGTGGAAAATACTGGCTGAGGTTCTATGGGATGCATATTTGTAGATCAGATTAACTGATCATACTGGCCCATTTATGCCTGATAGCCCCTGCAGGAAAAACTTCTGAATATAGGAACAACAGGCAAAAACTACAGCAATCCGAGCCTTACAAATACATACACAGCATACATATAATAGGAGGAGCCCTCCAGTTGGGCATTAGCCTTGCTTATTGTTTGAGAGCGTTATCCAAATAAAGCATTTTTAATTTTTGAGCCTGTCATTTGATACTTCACTGTAACTAGCATCCTGCTTTTCCCATTGCATCATGTGTAGCCACACACGAAGAGACAAAAAGGGAAGAAAAGTACTGCTGAGTTGTAACATCCGCTATCAGGGCTTCAGTGGACCACTTGTTATCCTTTCCCCTTTCAAGCCCTTCGCCCTTTTAGCCAAAATGCCCACAAAACACAATATATGTAAAATCAAAGGTCAGGGTCCAGTGTAATAAACCAGTACAGGGCATCCATTCTCCAGGCAGGATGAAGCAGCGTTTAGTAAACTGCTGTTTGAACAAGAGTCCACTTGTTCTAATTAATGTCAGCCTGTCACTATTATTATTAGTTAGGGAGTTTTAACTGCTTAGCCCAGAATTTGTTCTTTGAAGCACAGTTTCTTACAGCTGATTGCAGCTTTGTTGTACAAGGGTTACCTTCTTTCCACAAATATTGCAAGGGTCAAAAGCTCTCTGCCTTTTGTCAGAGGTCTCCTGTTTGCTGGACAGTGGAGAGTGAATGTATCCGTATTGTGCTAGGACTTTGCTTCCTGTTAGCTTGTCAGTGGCTCCAGAGAGGAAGTATTGTATAGTAACTGGAATAGGAAGTCCGAGGTTCAGTTCCTTAGTCTGCTATTAGCTTGATATGTGACCCTGTACAAGACTTCCCATCCCACAGTGTCTCAGTTTCTTTATATGTATAGTGGGGATCGAGAGAGAGGGAATTGGTGGTATCCTATTCAAGATCCACCTAAAATCCCAAAATAGGTGGATTAGGCCTCTTTAATCAACAGTAAAATTAGCAGCTGGTACTTTTTTTTTTTTTGCTTATGTAAAACATTTTTAATCTGTAGGACTCCTGGCCACAACACATCATTGTATCCAAGTTCTCAGTAAGACTGGCAGTGAGCAAACCGCAGCAATGACAGTTTATGTTGAACCAGGCAAGTATTTACAGGCTTCTGACAGGGACTCTGTGCGTTTGTGTGGAGGCATTGCGCAAATAATAAGGCCAGAGGTCTTTGGGTGCTACTACAATACAAAAGAATATCATAAGATCATAGGAACTGACAGGGTGAGCAGATTTGTGGTCCATCTAACTCCTTCTCTACAAATTGCCAGTTCTGAAGGGCAAGACACAGCATACTGGGCGGAGATAGAATAACTTTCCTATTGTAGAAATTTCCCTGGTTTAGGACTTGCAGCCTAAAGGTTTATAATCCTTACCTTTATGTTGTCTAATGCAGCTGCAGGTCATCACACCTTCCAGAGAAATGTCTAATGAGTATCTGAGTGGTAAATGTTTTGTTTAGGTTTATCTCTGACTTTAGTGGCTTAACTGGGACGGATCTAATTTGCAGATGTTTGGATTTTGATACCTTTTTAATGGGAGAAACTAGTCTAGTTTGCAGGTTTTCTGGGCCCAGGCTGCGCTGCTGTGAAAACTCTATTTCATTTTGAATGTGAAACTCAAAGAGAACTTGGGAATACCACATACTACCCATGTATAGTGTGAGCTTGGGTTTTCTACATCCCACTTTAAATTCCACCCACCTTTTCACTCTGTTGTTGCTTAAAATGAACCTCAACAGGAAGTAAACTGGCCTGGCATGTCCCAGCTGCGACACTGAGCAAGAGGTATTTATGACCTGACAGAAAGATAAAGATGAATCTGAAGCGGCTGTGGTTGTTAGTGAGGGGAGGAGGAAATGTTTATGGCCCCATCTGCTGGCGTTTCAATATGATGGAACCGGCTTTATGGCACAAGCCTCCACTGTGACTTCCTTCCATTTGGGGACTAATATCTGATTTCAAGATGTTCTCACAGGACACAGTAGTTGCCCACTTTGTGCAGAGGGAGGGCAGGAAGGAAGGAAGGGGAAAGGGTCGTGTTACTGGAATAACTGGGTGGAGGATTTGGGGACTGTTTATGTTTAGTCTTGGATGCAAATGGGATGGCATTTCTGTTACAGCTTCATCATTTCCCACAAGGGTATCGGGGATATTTGTATCAGAACCCACAAGAAAAGTGGCCCCAGAGAAAGGAAGAAAGAGGGAGCTGTGTCTGAATGCAGTTGAAACTGGTCCAGAGTTTCTCATGTACACAGAATGGTGCGCTCACATTCGGACTGTAACTGATAAAATTTATGCTGTAGGTGGATTAATACACATTAAGTGTCTTGCTAATTAGCATGAAATCCTGGATCATTTGGGATTTGGGGTATATGTGTATCTAATCACAGACTGGAAATATTTTTACTACCATTCCTTAATAGTTTTTAGTCTCTCCAGCCACTGTTAATGAGAAAGCTTAGAAGTTTGTGTTTCCAAACCACTTGGTGCCTTTGAAGATTCTGTTGAGAGACTATATTTCATGTATTAAGCAGTCCAAAAAAACTTGTATGTCTTTGCTTGTAAATATATTTTGTTACTATGAAGGGCCCATAGCATCCAGTTCTCTGTATAAGGAGAATGGCACTTTGAATGAAACTGCTTCCTTTTTACATATGAAAGAGTCCAAGCTAGTCTTTCTCTCTGGGGAGTTCCCATAATAGACTCAGTAAATTTGGCTGAATGAGGATCAGCCCATGTATTAGATCTCTAATAACAGAAAAGATTATGATAATATTCTTGCTCTTACAAAGTATCTTTCATTCAGGGATATCAAAGCAGTTCACGGTAGAGGTTAACTATTGTTATCCCTTTTTTGTTATTGGGGAAATTGAGGGACAGAGAGAGGTAAAAGGATGCTTCCAAGGTCAGCAGCAGAGCTGGGAATAGAACAGCAGAGTCCTGACTCCCAGTGCTTTACCCTAATAGCTAAGACACCAATTAACAGCCGAGTGTGTTGGGTTTCCCTTGTACAACAGCCTACCCAGCCTGAATGAAAACAGGGGAGAATTTTAATTCAGTCAGCATTTCCTTTTTCAGAGGTTAGCATGGCTAGGGCTAGGCTACTAAATTGGATTTTGTTAAATCTTGCCCCAATTGGCTGGGATTTTCCTTGTATCTTCTGCAGAAGCTTTTAAAATATTCTGAAACTTTCTCCAAACAGTTCTTTCTCCTTCTTCCACACACCCAGCCCTAGGTTTGACTCTTCGATTATTCGAGCCTTAGGACCCATCAGCAGCTTCCACAAACATTGACTCAGTAATATTTCTAGGTGCCAGAGAGATGCAGGCCAGCATGAAAATTCCAGGGATAAATGATTATAACACACCTGTGATTTTTTTTTTTACCAGTAATTGTGGTGATAATCTTTTATATTGTAGGGTTACTAGGTGGCTCTTCAAAGGGCTTGGAGCTGCATTGTAAAGGGCCTGGTCCTGCCAGGTGCTGAGTGCCCTTGAGTTCCCTAGATATGGAAAGACAGCTCAGCAGCTGGCAGGAGCAAAGCCCTGAATGGTTTTAAACCACATAACCTCCCACCTTGAGGTCTCAGTGAATTGTGTGTGTGCGCGCGCGTGTGCTCAGCCCTCCCTTGAAGTGGTTAACTCAGCTGTGAAGCCTTCTATCAGCTATAATAGCTTCAAGGTGGGGAATAAAAAATGGAGGGTGTTTAAATTGTTAATGGGTTTCATGTTCTTGTCACTGTTGAGGGTTTGTTCCCTTTTATAAACTCATAGTTTTTGGTTGACATTGCTTTTATGTGAGCCATCAGCCGGTTGGTGATGGTGTTCCTGTGTTAGACCATTACTGCCGGATTGTATTTGCAGTAAAGAAAGAGAATGGAGGCTGTAAATCTACAGCCAGAGATTTAGGGCCCTGTTACTCTGCAGTTTAGGCCCATGTGCTCAGGAAGTCCATTCTCCTTCGGCAGAATTACACCCCTCAGAACATTCCTTCTCAGGCACTGATCGACGACATTCATTGCATGGGCTTTTTTGAGGCGCTTAGTACAGCTAATTCAGTTAAAGGAGCCTGGAGAACTGAAGGAGATGGGCCTCACTTTCCTTGCTGGAAACCAAACACCAGGCAGGTTAGCTACATGCACTGTTTATTCCTGTGTACCCTTTCTGTTCAGTTTTAAAAGAGGAGGGGATTGAAATCATAGGTGAGAAACATTAAGAGATCTCATAAATGCATCTGAAGGTGCAAGAAGAGTGCCAGGATCTGCGCTTTTGTGCTGGTATAAATCTGGAGTAACAGCATAGGGGAGTTATTCCATGTATACACCAAAGTAATTGAGATTAGAATCCAGGCTTAGAACCTTTAATGGTCACCCAGGAAGCGCTTTAATTGAAGAATGTTAACCCTTGTAGTGCTGAGCAGTGTAGCAGATAAGTCTAGGAGCTTCATGCTTCCTATGCAGTGAGGAAAAGCATTCTGGTTATCTGTATGAATGTTCTAGGGTGTGTGTATGCTCTGAAAAGGTGCAAAAGAGTTGATAGAAGTGATCCCTTAACAAGACAGGTAAAAACCACAGAGAATTCTCTCCCAGGGGCTAGGGACAGAAATTACACATAAACCAGTATAAGTGATTGGAAGCCAGTTCAAATCTGTAACACAACAGAAGTTCTGTGCGCATAAACTGCTTTCAAAATGGCCAAAACTGGTTTAAGATAAACCTGGATGGATACAGTGTCAGACTTAACTGATTTAGGTTAAATTGGTTTATTGAACTTCTGTCTCAGATCCCCTCCAGATTCAAATTAACTCTCAGTCCCCCAGCATCCCAGGAAGCTTTGTACCTTCCCTTCAAACCTCCCTTTGCAGGATGGGCAGACTAGCTTTGGCCCAAGCTATCTGCTTCAGCTGAGCAGGGAGGTGTGCTCTAGGGCCCCCCAGCTTCTGGCCTGAGCCACTGCAGGCATGTGGCTGCATTTCTAGAATCAAAAGTGAATGTCTGTTCACTTGCTTATCAGTTGAATATATACAGCTTAGAACTAGACTAACGCGCAAACATTGAATTGATTCAGCCTCCAGCTTTTTGACTGTCTGTACTTAGCCCCTGTCACAGCCAGCAGGCATGGGAGTTCTTGCAGCCTTTTTTCTAGGGAAAGGGAACTTGCTTGACCCCAGCACTGAGAGTCATTGAGAAGACAGGAGGGCATGTCAGTCTTCCATGCATGACCTGGGATTTTACCACCCTTGGGTAAATCAGATCTTTGATAATGGGTATTTCAAATTTCATATTCTGTCCTGACATGTAAATTGCAGTGACTTCATGGAAAGCTGGGTATGTAAGTGGTTTTATTCTGTGCCTCAGGTTCCTTCTTTGTAAAGTGAAGGTAACTGTATTCGCTGAGTTA
The DNA here is from genome assembly GCF_000455745.1 of Alligator sinensis. Classification (NCBI taxonomy): domain Eukaryota; kingdom Metazoa; phylum Chordata; order Crocodylia; family Alligatoridae; genus Alligator; species Alligator sinensis. The sequence goes on along the minus strand of NW_005842064.1, from coordinate 536,226 downwards.
CTGTGAGGGTGAGTTGGGCCAAATTTTGAGATAACTGGCAGACATAATTGGAATTTACACTAGCATCAAGGACAGCAGAACCTGGCTCCTTTTGGGGTATGTCATGCAAATTATCATTATTACTCATTGCAAAATTTGGTTGGTGCAGAAGGTAGTGAGTGCATGCACAACACATTTTCCTGATTTTTCCCAGGGGGGGGAGGTGTTTAATGCAGAATGGTCTCAGTAATCCCCTCCAGCACATCTGGGTCTGCTTCCCCCTTCTCCATGTCAGCTGTGTCACAAATGTACATGATTTAACTGCACACAGCCATTGAACCTGTGTTAGCCCATTAAGGGCGTCAGATGATCCCTTGATGAGCTGTCAGTCCAAATTGAGCCAAAAGTCTGGCACTTAAAAGATCTAATTTTCATAATTACCCAAGACCCCACTCTTCCCTCCCTCCTCCTCCTCACCACCCATCCACACACGCATGCACACGCACAGAAGGGCACACTCTCTGGAGACTCATCACTTCCTTTGCTTGAAGATACAGCAGAGTTCATCCAGGGGTCAAGCCCAAATTCTGCTTTCTGCTCAGGAAGTGTGCATTTTGGCCTCTTGGTTGCACATATGTGTGTTTGGGAGGAGGGGGGAAATTCAGGCACAGGGAAGATTTGGAGAGAGTTGCTTACATAATCTTTTTACACCCCACTATTGCATGAAGGCACGTTTGGGAGGGAGGTATGAAGTTCAAGGAGTCCTCTGTGTTTTATATACCTGATAAAAGCCAGGCCTGCTAGTTAAAGCTCTTGGATGATGTGACAGCTGCACTGCCAACCCTAAGTACTGCAAAAGCATAAATTGGGCCCAACTATTAAAATCACAAAATTTTGCTTTAAAATCAAGTGGTCTTAAAACATAAATATGTCTTTGTTTTCCTTTATTCCTCCCTTCATCCTGGGTTTTGTGTCTCAAATTTCCAAGATTTTCTTTGAATCTCCAGAGCGAGAACCTTTTTCTTGCCTAAATCAATTCTGTGTGTGTCATTTATTCACATGACTCCAGAAGCACAGGGCTTTAAGAAAAAGCAACAGATACTGCAAGGCTTGTGATGAGATTGCATGAGTTGGCAGGCCTGCCAGGGGGATACATGCTGTAGAATGAGATATAATTGCAGTTTATGGGGGACTCAGAGCTTCACTTCTTCCCAACTTCTTTTCCAGAGGGAATTCACTGACAACTATAAGCTTTAAGCTGATAATAGGGCTGGTTAAAGTAAGAGTGATTTAACCCCTAGGTAGCAGGATCTTCTGTACTCCAGAGTTTGGGTCTTATTCCCAGTAGTTTCAGTGGACTCTGAGTAGCACAAACAGGGTGCTTTGCTAATTGCAGGTAGACAGTGGAAGGTTCTGCCCCAAAGAGCTTACAGTAGATGTCCATGGAGCTGGAGGTGCATAGCGCTATGCAGGAGTTAAGCTTATTCCTTATATGCCTAGGTTACTGAACCCCTCAAGATGTACATTTCTTTCATAGATGTAGGGCTGGAAGGGACCTTGTAGATTATCAAGTCCGACCCCCTGCGTGGGCAGGAGAGGGAACTGGGCTCAAATTACCCCAGCCAGGTAGACGTTAAGCCTCTTCTTAGACCCCCCAGGGTAGGAGCCATCACCACTTCCCTTGGAAGTTGGTTCCAGATCCTAGCCACCCTGACTGAAGTAGTGCCTTCGGATGTCTAGTCTAAACCTACTCTCTAACAATTTGTGGCCATTATTTCTTGTTATCCCGGGGGGCACTAGGGGGAACAGGATCTCTCCCAAACCCTGCTGGTCCCCCCTAGTGAGTTTATATAGATGGCCACCAGGTCCCCCCTCAGCCTTTTCTTGCGAAGGCTGAACAGTTTAAGGTCCCGTCGCCTCTCTTCGTAGGGTCTGCCCTGCTGTCCCTGGATCATGTGTGTGGCCCTTCTCTGGACCCTCTCAATGCTGTCCGCATCCTTCCTGAAGTGCGGTGCCCAGAACTGAACACAGTACTCCAGCTGCGGCCTGATCAGTGTTGCATAGAGAGGGAGGATCACCTCTTTGGCCCTTCTTGAAAGAGCTCAGGACCAGCTACACTAAACATATTTGCCCTGAGAGGACGGGAGTTGTGGCTGTGGGTCAGAACACAGGGTTTTTATTCCTTGCCTTCATTGCTATTTATTTATTTATTTATTTTAGCATAAGTGAAAGCTCAGTACATTACTCAAACCTCAGTTTTTCCCTGAAGTCTGTTGTTTATAGAGACAAGGCCTGTCCCTGGGGATCACTCCCATAAAACCTTATTATCATATATTCCAGGGCATAAACTTCAGATGTCAGCTCTGGAACGCTGTTTCCAAAGCAATAGCTGCCCTCATTTGCCTTCCATTTTGCTCCAGCTTCTTTCTTCCTGCTACAGTTTTTATTTACGTGATGATATTTGGCTTTACGTGGACACACTCCTTTTCCCTCTAATAAGACGGGAAGTCCTGAGAGGCTGTTACTGGACCCTGAATACCTTTATCTGAGCCCAATGAAGCTTTAAATGCTTCTCAGAACTGAGCAGAATTTCTTTTGATTCCTACAGAAAGGCGATATTCTGGGCTTGGTTACACTAGTATTAATTGCAGGCTTGGTCAACTCACAAACTCCAGTTAAGTTGTTCTGGGTTTGACCTGAGATCAGAACTCCACATGATATTATGGACTGCCAGATTGCAAAGGCTGCCCTGCTTCCCACCTCCATGTAAATGTCAATGATGCTGCTTCTGCCCTTCCCCTTTGTATTATTGTCACTGATAGGTTCCACAATGCTGGCTTTTCCATTGTTTTATTATTGCTGATGACCAGTGTTCATTAATGCCTTTGTGTGTTCTGGGGATTATTTTGCCTTCCTTGATTCTCTCTCTACTGATACCTCAAGCAGAGCTGAGATTCCTCTGTCCAGACCCACAGCCTCTCTTGTCTCAATAGAAGACTAATCCAGCATTATAATATAGTAACTGCAAAAAGACACCTCCTTTTATTCCCCTGTTTCATTCTTTTTCTTTTTCTTTTCTTAATTCACTGTCTAGTGAGTTCCTGATTGACTCAAAGACCAATTAAAGTAAAATTTAATGGGAGAATAGATTAACTCCCTGAGGTTTCCCTGCCATCCATCACATTTTTATAGCAGGAGCTGTGAAGAAGCTCATAACTTCATGCTGTGAATGTGATAATAAAGAGGGCACGGAGAGGATTCCGATTTACTGCCAGGCTGATGTGCACCCGGACGGGATTTACTGCCCCAATCCCTTCCTCTTTTTATTCAGAGGGAGGTCACCGGATCTGTGCTCAGCACCGGCTTGAAGATGCTGAAGTATGGGATGTCAGATTGAGATCCTTTCTCTTCATGGCAGGGGAGGGGGAAGGAAAAGGTTACATGTAAATGCAATTTGTCCAAAGTGCAGGGGTTGTGCAAGATTCATCTTGGTGCTCAAAAGGCCACTGTTGCCAGGGGGCACTAGTTTAAAAAACACGTTCATTGCAGAGAAATTTTGGGGTGAACAGGATCGGTGGTTCTTGAGTCACTGGCAGCATTCTTCCCTCACGCTCACATGAGTGGGTAGGTGGGTGGGTGGGTGTGCTTTCACACCTGCATTTTCTGGGATTACTTGCCCACCTTGCATTACCCTTTTCACAGCATCATTAACATCTCAATAGCAGCTCGTTCACAGAAATGAGACTCTGGAAGCAGGAGAGTGCAAGCAAATGCCAAGAGCATACATCTCTCTGGGTGTATTGTTACATAAATGTTTTTTTTTCCCTGCCATTTTGGTCCTGTAAAACTCCTCCTGTCTTGTGGAGGAAGGACTGACTCCGTTTTGATTTTATTTTCCCAAGCCCTCAAAATGTTCAGTGGAATTCACACTGTAAAAAGAGGAGGGATCTTTAAGGGCTAGGCCCATAAGTAAATTTATCATACCAGAGCTGTAACTTCCTGGTTTATGGATGTTGGGAGCGGCTTTTGTGGCTTTTACTCAGGGCCCTATTCAATTGTCAAGCTCCTACAAAGTGAGAGGAAAAGATGGGCAATGACTGAAGGGAGGTCTGGATGGGTTTAGGCAGCTTTTTGGAAATGGGTTGTTCAAGAGCCAGCTGAGCTATGAATATGTCCAAGTTTGGCATGCAGTGATCACCACTTACCCACAGCTGCCACATCACAGCACATGAAGTAGAGTTGCCTTAGCCATATTGGGGAAAATGTACTTTCCAGCTCCAAAAAATGCTTTGGGGTGTTGATGGCCCGATTATACCCATTCCCTTAAGCCTGCCTCTACCCACTGTGGATGTTGAGCACAACAGTAGTGCCCAGTTGCAGTGATGGCCACAAGACCCTATGTGGGGAAAACACGCCTAAGTTTTGCGCCAGTTGAAGAACCGTTTTGGCCTTTTACCTGGAGTTTGAGTGTAGCCTATGACCCTATTACCAAGGTGCCTGGAGCCATACAGGATGCAAGTCCCAGCATGCTATTCCCAAGTGAGAACTGCCAGTCTGGAGCAGAACTGAAGACCCCCTCCAGTCTGAGATCTGACCTGGTATTGTGGCACGTACCAGATGCATCAGAAGAAGGCACTCTCATGATAGAGAGATGCGAGCTTGTTTGTTCCTTCCACCAAGAGGTCGCATTCTGCTCTGTGACAGGGGATTTTCATGTATTAAAGGTCAGGACAGGCATGGGATGCATCACAGAGCTCTATGGGTACAGAGTTAGGAATTACTTTCATTACAGTACCACTGGAGGGCCCTGTTGTGCTTGGCACTGTACAGATGCATCCTAAATTCATTAAGGTAGGATCTGCCTCTAGCTATTGAAACAGGAGGCAGTAAAGGAACAGAAAGGAAAAGTGACTTACCCATGGTCTTACAGTAGGCTGGTGGCAGAGCCAAGAACAATACCCAGGTCTGCTTCCCAGTTTGGTGCTGTATCTAGTGGCCCATGTTGCCTTGTCATCCTGTGATTTTTCCTTGACCCTCTGTGTTGCAAATGGGATTAATTTTCTCTAGGCAAGGGTCAGAGGGAAAGGAGAGGGTTACACGGAACTGTGTTTCCCTGGGGGCAGATAATAAAGGAGAGAGGGGAGGAAGGGATGGAGGACAGGGAAAGATGCATCTCCCCTGGTGAGTTTCGGTGAAAAGGTCTGTGTGCACAACAGCAATGAACTAAAGAGGAGAGAGAATTTATCTGGAAATAATAGAAACTATTTGTCGGATTTTCTAGGCTGAAGATCTGGAGTTAATCATTATTCCACAAAACCCTGAATGATGTTTCTTGCAGCTTTCCTACACAGATAGTGTCCCGGTGGGAGTGCTACTAACGGTATTTTGTCAGGCACTATCAGCAGTATTGAGCCAACCTGAGCACCCTATTATTAATCCTTTTCTCCCAGTGACATGACGGCAATCGATGTCTGAACAAGCTATTGAAACTACAGCAATCAACTGGACTCCAGTTAATCCAACAGGATGCAGACTCTGGGCCAAGCAGGACAGGGCATCTTAAGGAGCTCTGTGCTGTACTGTAATAGACACCAATGCATGTGGGTATAAGAGACACAATATGAGAGTTATGGAAGATTTGAAGCATGTGCTGGTATTATGTGCGTAGGTTTCGGTACGTTACTATCCGAGCTGCAGAGAAGTGGGGTGTGCATGTGTGTGCATGTTTTTGCATACAAGGGGCTCTCTGGATACAGCTATGTTGAAGCAGGAGTGTATGCATGCCAAGGTGCCCTTTGCAGCTTTAGCTGTGTGCAGGCCAAGATGCATTCCCCACCAGCAGATGTGTGCTTGCCCAGGTGCTGTCTGGCACTGCATGTGTGCATAGGTCCAGATTAGGGTGCCACATGCAGAGATAGGTGGGAGGTTGTACAAAAAAAAATAAAGTGCCACCTGCTGGTGAATATTTTTATATGTAGCATCAGGATTTCAGACCTTTATACAAAGTAGAACCAGCTCTTTTCCACATGGGTTAATAATTTATGCACATGCTTTTCTTGTGTGTGGCTGGCAGCATGTGCCTTTGCCCTCAGCATTGGGAGAGGTCATTGGATTTGCTGTCTGATTTCAATAGACAGTAACTCCCCTGTACCCTTGATATATCTGAAATAAAGGAGGAAATGAGGAACATGAGGAACAAATGAGAAAAAAGTTTTTGCAGCCCCATCCAGAATATTCTTGCTGGAATATAAGAATCAGGCTGGTTTCCCCAACAGCGCAACAAGCCCTGGATGGGACACCCAAAGGCATTAGAGCTGTTCAGTTCCCATGATCCATTCAGTTCCAGGGCTCCGCTGAGAAAACCAGCAAAGGGAGACAGCTGTGGCACTGGTTTTGGTGTTATGGATGTTCTGAGTGAAATTGCTTCCTTTTGTGCACAGGGGTCCCTGTGTACCACAAGTCCTCAAGTGGATCTTTAGTGGTGTAAAGGCCTGGGGAAGTCCCATATAAAGTATGTAAATTACTATCTGTCCCCTGCATGTGATGAAATTCACCTATAGTATGAAGAACTGAACTGAGACCTACCAAACTCACTTTACCAGATGTCCCTAACTAGACAGAAGGCTGTAAAGACTTTCCAAAGTGAGTGACCAAGAGGTGAGCTATCTATTTCTTCCCTGTGTTTTCTGCTTGGACTAGCTTCTGTTTATGTGCAGGAGGCAATCAGTATAAACACTGGCATCAGGTGCAAAATGACTAGTCATCTGGGGTGCCAACTTGACACTCTTAAAGGATTTTCAGAAGGCACTGTGTACCTGCCCTCTGGAGGTCAAGATGGCTTAAGAAGGGCACCCCAGATCACTAGTTATTTTTGACAACTTGGGGTATATATAAAACAAGAAGAACTGTAGGTTGAGAGATGGCAAACATTTCCTTATCAGGGCAGTGTTAGAATTGCAATGAGCCTTCTTACTTGGCCTGTTGAGTGACCTTCCCTCTTCCACCAAATTTGCAAACTATTAAAAATGATAAGCACTTAGGCATTTTCAAAGGGTCATTCAAACACCAAGGCATTGATTTTTCTCTTGCCCACTTTTTCTTCTTTATCAAAGTGGAAAATGGAGACCCAGAGTGGTGACATGACTTGTCCAAGACTCCTGAGAGATGTCAAGGAAAAAGAGTAGCTGAGAACTCAGAGGCTGCAGCTGTCAAGTCCCAAAACCATTGCACCCAACTGGGCTATCCAACGTAATAGTAGCCTTCTTGTGATTAAGGCAGGCTTATATATTGTGGACAAAGTTTAAGCTGTTGTAGAGCTAGGCATGCATTGATCTTTTCCTGTTGTGATGTGTAGATGCACCAGGTGCCACCTTCTACACTTTGCACACAGCTGTATAGAGTGTTTCTATTCCTGAGCTAAAACCTGGAAAATAGGCTACTCTTGTAAGCACATCTGCTTTTCCTACATGAGGTTCACTTTTCCGTGTGAAGCCTCTCAAAAGTACGAGTCCATGCTGCACACTCCTCATCACTGTCCCAGATCAGAATTGCCAGGTGAAGCAGCTCATTTTGGGGCAGAGGAGCTATCTTCTGCTCCACTGTGGGCTGTCAAGCCCAGAGAATGTTTACTAATAAGACTGGCCATTAAGGTGGGTCAGTGATGGATGGGCTGTGCTCTTGTGCCCTAGCCTGGCGTGTGCTAAGACACTCCCTGACCAGCAGATGTTGTACTGGCTGCCTTGTTAAGGGTCTCTCTTGGTGACATCAGCTATACATCAACCTGGCTGATGCCTTTGATTATTTGGACAGCTCTTGACATGATGAATCGTTGGGATTGATCTGTCTTTCTTCATGCGCGCCCCTAGCTGGTTTGCCTCTTGCCTTGTCTCTCCCAACTCTCTGCTGTTAAACCACAAATCCTTTAAAGGTTAGCACTTTCTGGCATGTCCCATTTAAAGAACCTCTATAGATAGAGCATGGTGGTGAGAAACCTTTCTTTACATGGAGTGTCTGTCTCCATGGGAAAGAGAGTAGGGAATGAAGCCAGGATTAAAAGAAAGTATGGAGAGTACCTAACCTGGCTCAGAGGCAGAGACAGGGATGCAGCATCAGCCTTAGTGCAGCGAAAGACTGGTTGCAGAAAGCTCAGGGTGTCCAGGTCACAGACTGGTTAATTTCTATGTGTTCCATGTAATAGGACTATAAAGAAAAAAAGTAACATGGAATGACAAATGCATCCAATCAAGGAAGACAAAATTTCATACCTCTCTGAATGAGTCCATAAGGTGCCACACTGGCCTGCCTTCCACATAGAAATTTCTTATCCCCACAAAAAACCCTTTTAGGTTTCTGTTGTTACTGAACTTTATACGTCTCTTGTACATTGCCTGTTCTGATGACCCTTTGCAAATTACAGTAGCCTGTTGCCTATTGATATATCTTCATGTGTCTTGTTATCAGAGCTCCTAATCCTGGTCCCATTGTGGAACCCTCATGCTTGGAATACAGGCAAGAGATTGCCAGGATAGCTATGCAAATCTGCGCTCCTAAAGTGGTCAGAGTTTACTGCTTGGTACAGCACATGAGGAAGAAACCTCTGTGCCTCATATGAGCTACAGATTGAGTCAGTTGGAGTGTATACAATCTTTGAAATGGTCACCTGACAGTTATTCTTATTGCTACATTCTATAGAGTGTTTCTGGACTGCCCTATAGAACTGAACAGAGAATTGTATCACCTCTATGAGAAGGTTTAAAAATACAGGTAGGAGGAACATCATTCATTCTCAAATTCTGCAGATTTTCTGAATGATTTCTGTTGAACCCTGTTAAACATCTGTGGAATCCTATTGGCTTCGTGTCCTATAGATTCTGTAGGGCTTTTCCACAGTGGATGCTTTACTCTCCCTCCCTTGTTTGTTTTACCCGGTGCCATGGGATTGGCATGGTTACACTACTGTACTGTATCAAGGCCTTCTGCAAAAATCTAGGTAGCTCCAGCATCTTGCATTTGCTGTTGGTGCAAGGGGCCGTGTGCTGTGAGTGTTTGCTCAATCATTTTGGGATACCCACCTACCCAGAGAATGGAATGAAGGAAACCTGGCTAATTTGGTCACAGGGACCTGTTAATCCTGCCTACGCAGCAGTCCCACTGTTATGTTGTTACTGCCCCATTTTTGTTAACACCGTGTGCTGAGGATGGCTCCTTGTGTTTGAATGCAAACTTTATATGGAACCATCTGTGTCAAAAACCCAGGCACAACCTGCAATTGAAACATTTGTCTTGGTCAGAGCACCTACTGTAGTGGACTCACCCTAGCAAGATGCTGACAGTTCATGGGACATAGGGGTATTTTCAACAGCTTGTGGATCTAAGAACCTTGTGCTCCTTGTGCTGTCAAAAGTTCACCATGCCCTTCATCTCAGAGCTGTTTTTGTTAGGGATGCTTACAGCCAGGAGTCAGGTTTGGGGTTTGCTGAGGGATGTGCACTGTTCTCCTGATCCTGTAGTGTGCTGAGCATGTGGAGCACCAGGTTATGCTCCAGAGAAACAGCATGCGGTCTCTAGTTCTTATTTGCATAGCTCTGAACTCTTATCTGTGGTGTCAGTGGACTCTGCCTGAGCAGAAGATAGAGCCCCATGTGGGTCCTGATAACTCTTGTTCATTAAGGACCCACTTAACGCTCTGTGGGACTGAAGCAAGATAGGATGGAACAGCAACACAGAATTTCTATGGATATATAATGCAAACCTCGTCAATAATAATTCAAATGCAAAAACAAACTTGAATAACCTGGAGATTATGATGCCTGCCCACAAAAAGGGGAATTCAAGAAACTCTCTCCTTCTGAGTCCCTGTAATACCTAAATGGGATTAGTTAGCATGGCACTGTATTTTTGTGATGCCTTTAATATTAAGGAGAATTTAAACTCTTTGGGGCAGAGATTGTAGGGAACTGTGGACAGGACAATTAGCTATGAGACTTGGAAGACCTGTGCTTTGCTTCTTACTGACCCTGGCCTATAGCTTGGACAAGATGCTTCCTTTTCTGTGCCTCTCCTTTCCTCCCCTTCCCTCTCCTTCCCTCCCCTCCTCCATCCATCTCATCTTTTGGGGCAACAACTGTCTCTGGCCATGTGTTTGTACAGCATCTAGCATAGCAGTACCCCAATTTCAGTCAGGGTTTCCAAGTGCTACTGCAGTAGTGATAATAACAAGACCACCTGACCTTGGATATGGAATTCTGAGTGCAACCTTAATAAAGCACTTGAGACTGTCTTATGAAACACATTAACTAGTTAAACAAATGGATGTGCATCTGGCTTCTATTCCTGCTTCCACCCCAGACTTCTTTTGTAGTCTTGGTCAGTAATTTCCCCCTTCTGTGCTTCATTTTCCCTCTCTAAACAGCAGGAGTAACGGATACTCCTGCCACAACTAAGTTCTGGAAGATCCCACGGTGTAAAGAGAAAGAGTGGTACCGAAATGCAGAATGTTCATATCATTGAAACTTATTAATGATGTTCCTCTAAAAAATAGCCTGTTTGTCAGTGGGGTAAGGTGGGAGACAGAGGAGTATTTCAGTTTCATTGCTTGCTTGTTGTGCCCCCCTGGAAAAGCTTACTGAAAGAGTATATTGCAGCAGGGTGACAAAAAAGCCATGTTAAATTCTCTTTGATACTTGTGGAAGTGGTGGGTAGTGACATCACAGGCTGCATTACATTGTAACTCTGTTACTGGTAATTATGCAGATGTGCAGGCAATGACTATGAGATAGGTGGGAATGCTTAATTGTGTTCTCAGCCACATTAAGGTAACACTACCTACTTATACCCTGGGGTCCCTCTTTGGCATAGTCAAACAAAGTACAGACAGCAGGACTTAAACACCTGTATAAGTGATTTGCTGACCTGAGATTCTTAGTTCAGGACTTTTATACATGAGATTTCCACCACTCAAGATCGCTGCTACTGATTTTCAGCCCAAAGGGAATTGAGCTGGGGCGGGGGGGGACGTACCCCCTTAAAAATTGGCTGGGTAATGGAAACAACCTTAAACTATCGTATTTCAAGCATAACACCATAATAAAAGTAACAGGATAATGATTTTTTTCAGTCCAGATATTAGAAGCCCAGATATTGATTGGTTGTTTCCCTTGTCGTTCTAACCTCTGATGGAACTGCATTTTTTGACAGAGAGTGCAATAAAATGTACAGTTTCCAATTTGAGAGCCCTATAAATGTCATCTCTACATGCACGGTTACAAATTCTTCATGATGTTCCCCACCCCTCCCCTTAACACCAGGAGGATCTTCCTAGAACAGAGCAGTGGCACAGTATGTTTCTTCCTGGAGAAGAAAGTTCACCAGAACAGAACATCCTTTATACCCAAGGTATAGGTAGTAATATTCTAAAAATAAAAAGATTTTCTAACTCTGTAAGCTGAGTGGAGTTCTTCTTTAATGACTGTTTTGGAATCACATAATTGTGAAGTTTATTAATAATAATCTACATTTTAATGGCACTCCTATAAAAGCAGCATTCTTAAATAAAGGGCTGAATTATCAAGTACTCAGCATCCCTATTTAGAATAGGTTTTGGGAGAAGCTTGGCAGTTCTGTGTTAGCAGAATGCAAGCATTTTTAGCACCCAGTGTTTGGGACTAGATTTCCCAAAAAGCTTTGCTCCTAGCGGTATTCATTGTGACCCTTAATAGGGATAATAATAAGTCAATCCTATTACTATGATTATTATTACTATTACCATCGTTAATATGATTGCCATTTTGCAGAGGAACCCAGAACTTAAGCTTAAGGCTCAGAGTAGGTGCTGCTTGGAAGTTAAGCTCCTTGGTTAATCTAGTCCCAAATATGGATGCTTTGGGTTCTGCTACCACTGTGGCAAGTGCTGTACAGAGAGATGTTAAAAAGACAGAACCCCTGCCATAAAGAACATGCCCTTGAAATAGCTAAGGAGCCAGCAGAGAGGAAGGCGAGAGGCAGCATGAGAACAGAGTGATAGAATGTGGGACTGGATGGATCCTTTTAGCATCATGCTTTAGGTTCTGGAGGGTTTGTTTTAATAGCTTGGTTGTCTGCTTTATAGTGTTCTCCCTTCTTGGTTTCTAAGGCTGAGATGGTGAAAGGAAACCAAGGCTGCATCCTCACAACAAAAAAGTATGTATGTACCTACATTGAGATTGCTAGCACAGGTTAACCCTTTCTAGGTAAAATCCTAGTAGAAATGAGATTCCCTAATCCTTACCTCAAGCACTTGGGAGTTGGACCATTTGAAAATCCCTAGCTAAAAGCATCCTGAGGAGCAGTTCGAAAGGGGAGAGAGAGAGAGGACTATGACAGGGTCAGGTTAGGAGGTGGGGAAGCTAAGTTTTACATGTAAAGGGCATTTTAGGCCTTGGCCACGTGGGGAAATTGACCAGCATAACCTACAGCAGAGTAACTGTTCCACCATAGCTGTTCTGGAATAGCTTCCTTGTGCAGATGCTCCTTTGTGCGATAAATTACTTTATTCCATAATAATTACCTCTCTTTGGAAGTAGAATCATTATTTAGGAATAAAATCGGCTCAGAACAGAGAGCCCACAAGGGTGAGTTATCCTGGAATAGTTAAATTATTCTGCTAAAGTGAGGCTGGGAAATTAACCTGGGTGTGTCTACACATGCAATTAATGCGAAGCAATAAACTGTGGAGCAGTTTATTACTCCCAGGTGCAGCGTATACACACATTCAAGGCAGCAGCAATTTGAGCTAGAGCAGAGCATTTTATACCAGGACTGGTGAGCCCAGGGCTCTGGGTGGCAGCATTGGCTGGCAGAGGGACTGGCTAGGTCATGGGGATGCTGAAAGTGCAGAACCATGTGACGAGGCACCAGGCAGGAGTCTGCTGCAGTAACCTATCCTTGTGGTAGGTTCCCAACTTACCTGGCAGGGGAAACAGCATATAATGGGTCCATGAAGGCAATTTTCCTTAAGCGTTCCTGGGGATAACTGTTCTTCTGGCATTGGTTAATACCCACCAAGGTATTGGGGCTTAAAGCCCACTTTATGGAAATGGAAGGTCCCTCCCTAGCTTGCTCCTGCTACCATATGGCCGAGGGCAGGTGAAACTTGGGGGCATCTGAACCCCAAGCCTCCGGGCTTGGGCCTGCATGTAGGATGCCTGCCAAAAGACTTTGGAAATATCTGAAGCCCTTGGTGGAGGCGGAGGATGTTTGCCAGTTGTAGGGCCACTTATGGTTCTGGACTGACTCACGGATTTGGACTTGGTTTGGTTGATTTGGCTTAGAACACAAAAAATTTATTTAAAAAAAAAAAAAGCCAGGCAGGAGTCTGGCCCCTGGCTGGATGAGCTGACCAGCTGCAATTTATGCCCACAGTCAGCGTCTACACGTGTTTAATCTCAGTAAATTACCCTGGTGTAAAAAAGTACTGTTCCCAACAGTACTATTTTACTGTGGCACAGATTAGTTTATTGTATTTTAATACCGTTGCACGTGTAGATGGTGACACTTTACTCCACAGCTAATTAGTCTGCTTTGCAGTAAAGCACATGTGTAGAACCTCTGTGTAGGAAAGGCCCTGGAAGGAAGGCATTAAGGCTAGAGTGACAGGATGATAGGAGTTTGATCAAATGTTCAATATCTCCAGTATACTATCCAACATATCAAGAATAGTGCTACTTTTTTCTTAGCAGTGTAAGGCAGGATGACATTACATTTGTCCCTGGACAAGTTGTGCCTATGTTTCTCCCAGAACAGAAATATCACAAGATTAACAAGTACACACATCACTCTTCTAATCAGGGTTTAGTGAACTGCTGAATGCATTACTGTTTTTCTGCCATTGATTCAATAATGGAACCCCAAGAAAACTGTTCAGGTGCACTCTGCAATGTCCTGGGATAAATTGTTGGTACTTCTTATCCCATGAGCCTTTTTAGGATTTATCCCAGAACAACTGACATAGATGCCTGAACAACTGTACTTTGTCCTGAGATAAAATGGTTTATCCTGGGACAAATGTGACTTATTTTAGCTTCAGTATAACACTTTTGAGGGTGTCTGAGACCCCTGGCACTGCCCTGCTAACATACCCGCTTTCCTAGGGTGTCTCTGTGAGTAATGACTGCCTTTGAGCATTGCTGCTTTGTGACACAGCTAGCCACAAGCTCTTTGGGTCAGGGACCATTCATTTTCCTGTCTCTGTCTTTTTTACTGTTCCTGCTCATTGTGGTCATGGTCTCTGACTGGTGCTTCTCAGGTACAGCTGCATTACAAATGGAATAAATAACAACATCCACTTGAGAATTGGTTTAGTACTGCCAAGCTCACTGCACTTGTGACTGACTGAAGAGGAGCTTGGGTCCAGGGCTCTGGAGCAGAGCAAGCTGCTCTATTTATGTGCCACTTTCTGCTTCACTGTGAAAATAATAATCAGTTTTATATAAATCTCTCCTCAACAAAGAGACCTGAAACCACAAGCCGCATCCCTAAGGCACACAATGATACCATGGCATGCGTAATCAGTGCAGTTACTCTCTGTAAGATGCACTCGCACTGTGACCTTCTGTTAGGTTTAATGCAACCTTTTTATTTATTTCCAATAACTCTCCAATCAGTCAGCACTCTGCTGGGTTTTCTCTAACCTCAGATCACGGTCTCATAACCGGTTTTGGTTCTTTTATTGGTCTCTGAGGTAGCTAGAGCTGTTAAGCCCAGCATTTTGATTTGATGAGAGACATTTCAAGGGTCTCAATGTCTCTCTCACCTTTGCCTAAACACTTCAACCTCTCTTCTGTGCTGGGAAAGTGGTCACTGGTATCAGCACTGGATCTCCATAGCTTCCCAGTGGCCAAGATTGTAATTTAAACCCAAACACAAACTGTGTTTGCAACCCAGTGTGGAAAATGGCATCCTTTTGCATGTCCTCTTCTCCCTCCCCATCCCTCCATCCGGTTCCCCCCCAAAAAGATGAATGTTGAACCAAAGCCATTGTTAGCCATGTGCAAGCAGAACCTCTGAACAGACATAGATTCATGGGCAAGTGGCACCCTGGGAGATTATTCTAAAGTTGGGGAAGTCATCCGAGTATCATCTGCAAGTTCTGAAATCCTGACAGAGACTAGATTTGTAGCCAAGGACACTTGATTCTGGTCTGATTAACCACATTTGGTGCTTTTTATAATAAACTTCTGATCTGTGTCATCCTGAATTTATCACTGCTGGTGGGTGTTTGAGAGGTAATAACAAGAGGCTGCTTTTTTGGACCCGGCATTCTTTATGTTGCCCTGTCACTTTCTTATATTTCCAGAAGTGGGATACAGCGAGCACGATCAATATTTTATTTTATCTCCTTTTACCAATAATTTTTTTAATCATAGTGTGTTTCTCTGTCCCCCTTTTATATAAATAATTGTAGTGAAGCAGTGCTGTATTCAGCACTTTAAAGAAAAGTCTGCAGAGTAAAAGGATGAAGTCAGGAAAGAGGAAGTCTAGAAGAAGGAAGGCAGGGCTGCCTCTGAGCTGTGGCATCTTTATTAGGAGGGGAAAGGAGAATGTGTACACTGTAGACCAAAGGGTGATGTGGCGATACCTGAGCCAGCTTTGGTACTAGAAAGCCATCCAGAGTGGACCTCAGCACAGGTTGGCTTAACCATGAGAAACTTGATTTAAGCTGCCTTGGGTGGTGTTAGCACTACACTGCAGCATAGGCATATCATGAGAGGGAAAGTGTTGGCTCAGGTGACTTAAGAAGATGCCAGTGAGATGTTGGTCATATGTAGTCCAGATCTTGCCATCAGACTGTGAACCAGAAGACCTGAGTGCTACTGATATGATCTATGACCTTGGTCAAGTTTTTTCACCTTGCTAGGACTGTGTCCTACCAGTCACCAGGCTGGGGAGGCATCACCAAGCATGCTCCTTTTATGCCTTTTGTGGTAAATTAAATCTTTATGCGGGGGGCTAGAGAATTCTGGAGTCTGACCAGGCTTGGATTTGGAAATCTTCCCAAAACATAATCCCTCTGGCTGGTATAAATCAGCTTGCGAGCATTCACCTGGTTTAGCACTACTGGAGGATCCAGCTGCTTCCAAATTTTAGGAGGGACCTGACCTGTTCTGCAGCCCTGGATCTCTGGGACAGTGTCATTCCCCAGATCCAGAAAATTGTTGAGGACATTGTCTGTATATAACATATAATCAGGGAAGGTATGTATTATGAAGGCAGTTACTGGTTTGGTGAAAGGAAGGCAAAGCTTTGGGTATCAGGTGCCTCTGTTTCTAAGATTGTTTCATGTGCCACACGCTAAGATTTTTACCTCCTTTAAAGCAGCAGTGTAAAGTAGAATAACAGACAAATCGATCTAATGATGCAGGCATAAGGGAGCACTGAATGGCTTCATTTCCTTGGGCCTTTTGTTTCTTCCCATCTCTGTTCCCCTCTGGGGAAGAATGTGTGAGAGAGACGGTGCATGGATATCCCCTTCTATGCTTGGGAGGGGAATGGTGGGAAGATGACTTTCCTCATCCTGCTGCTTGTTTTACCCACTGTTTGGGAAGGCAGGATAGGGCCTAAAGTCAGGAGCAGGAGGAGGGAGGAGAGGTGGGGCTTCTGCTCTTGTAATCTTAACTCCTGAGCTTGTACTGCTTCCCTGTGGCAAACCTGGGGAACTGCACCTTCCCTGCACAGGCCTCTCCTTCATCAAACTGGCTTGTTCACAGAACACAGGCAGGCATCCTTTATAGCTCCACCTTGTCCACAATATATCAACTGCATGGAGTGAGCCGCTGCCCCAGTTCAGGGGAGCCGCCAGTTTTAAGGCAGTTTGTAGCATCTGCCTGTAGTCAGTGTCCTCCCACCCAGTACTTGCCAGTGAGAGGCACTTCACCTTTGTCTGTCTATATGCTGACCTTTGCCAGGCCCTTTATAAGTCAAAGTCCGATTTCTGTCTGAAAGCCTTTCTGTATGCCCGTAAATATGCCAGAGAAGCCAATGGAAGCACTTGATTTTATTTCTATGTGTTTTTAAAGACCTGAAATGCAACCCTAATGTCAGGATGGGAATTCACAGGATATTTATAGCATAAACCTTCCTCTTGCCTCCAGTGTGGATCAAAAAAACAACGAAGGATTTTCCTGTACCATGATGATTGCGTTGTATGCAATTAACACTTGCTTCCACTCCCCCAAAATTGTGGTATCTTGCTTGCTTGGACCCCAATTTTTTAGAAAACCTGATATATTCTTTACTAGCCCAGGGAGCTGTTTCTCTCTTTGTAGAAAGCATGTTATGATGCATGTGCTAATTCCTCTTAACTGCCTTATGCAAACAACACTACTGTAGTGTTTGAGAGTATTTTTTGGTTTTATTCTGCATGTGGAAGCAAGCCCATTCTTACCTGCAGGTTTCCCTGGGTAAAGAGAGGTGAGCTGGCAGTCAGGTGGCACTTGCGTAAGTGGTGCAGTAACATAGACCTCTGAGAGCCCTACTAGTGGACATGGCTACCTGTGGTTCTGGGGGAGGAGGGAGGGGGGCAGGCAGTATTCGGACATAGCATGAGCATAGCATATTGACAAGGATCAACAGTCTCAAGTTGCAGCCAGGGAAGTTTAGGTTAGGTTACATATTAGGAATAATTTTCTTACTAGGTGGGTAGTAAAGCACTGGAACAGGTTACCCAGAGGGGTAGTGGAATATCCATCCTTGGAGGTTTTTAAGACCTGGCTAGACAAAGCTTTGGCCAGGATGATCTAGTTAGTGATGGTCCTGCTTTGAGCAGGGAGTTGGACTAGATGACCTCCTGAGGTCCCTTCCAACCCTAGTTTTCTATGATTTCTAAGAGAACCTAAAATTGGGCTATGCAGGCAGGATTTCTGAGCAG
>NW_005842064.1:516158-518335 GCF_000455745.1 Alligator sinensis | reverse complement strand
GAATGGATAAATAGAGGGGCTGGGTTTTACTACATCACAGCTAACAAGGAGCCTGCAAAGAGGAACTCTTGTCTAGAGGAGACATGCAACTAGTATTACTGGGATATGGAAGTGGGTGTGTTCCTTGATGGCATTGAAGCTGCTGAACATGATGCAATTTCGTGGTGCTCATGTGGGGGTTAGCTGGTGACCGACCATCGCCCTACCCCCCACCCCCTTGCCTGCTTGGGAGATAGGGGGTGAAAGCTGAAAGTTGAAGAGTACAAAACCATCAACCCCTGGCTCTCAGCCTGTGATGGGAAATGAAAATATTTGGATAAGCTGCGATACAGAGCTGCTGCTGTTTACAAATCTTGATCCTACGGCCTGCACATCAAAAGCTCTCTTCTTTATAAAGCGTTCTCTGCAGTCCCAGCTCCATTTTCAGGCTGTCAAGGGCATTATTTGATGTTCCTCTTTTGTTTGTTTACATTAATTAAGATGGCTGAATCCATCATCGTGACTTCCCCCTCCTGAAAGAAGCTGGGCAAGGAGGGTGAGAGCTGACTGGGCACACGCCTGCTACAGGTGTTAGTCTGCTTTTGTTCAGCTGGCGATAAAACACACATTTGTTCTCTGGGTCGTGTGGACAGACTGACACTTTCTTGATAAAACCCCCTTTCCACCCTCCCCTGCTCTATGGTGACAAATGATGTTCTTCTGTGGAACGAGTAAAAGTGGTGGCCAAGTCTCATTGCTGCTTTCCTCCTTGACATTCAGGGCAGTGAAGACCTTATGGCTGAGGACATACAGGAGGGACCCAGCTGGCTGCAGTGTCTTCTTCAAACTCTACCCTCTGTCCAAAATGGCTGGAACCTTCTGCAAGAAAACAGTTTGCAGTTTTGACTTGGCTGACTCTGTGTTACATACTATAGTAGTTATCTGGGCCAATGTAAAGAATGACACAAAATAAGTGACAATAGATACTTGGACCCAGATACTTTTTGATGTTAGGCTTCAGAGTCGACTGTCCTGTACTGCTGATTAAGGGGATGTCATGCTTCTGTGAAACCAGACTTGGTAACAGAGTTACATTGAGGTCTTATTTGAGAGGCTTTCTCTGGGACTGTAAGTGCTAAGAAGCTTTCTTTTAAATTAAAACTTATACTCTGTTTGTGCAAAATTTAACAGAGATGCTAGGACAATGTAAAACTGAATACTGGCCTGGTTCAGCTCTTGATTATGCAAGGGATTTAGTGTATGAAGAACAGTTCCTGAGATAATCTGGTTGCCACCTGCTCTCTTTGCATGAACGTACACACCCAAGAGTAGCCTTTCCTTTCCTTGCACCTGTTTAGGTCTCTTACCAATTCTAATTGTTTTTACTCAGTTCAGAATATAAACTCCTCTGAGCCTGGACTTGTAGGCCCAATACAGCTTGGAGAAAGGAGGACTGACTGTGTTCTAATTTCTCTGTGCCAGACGGTAGTAAATGTCCCTTCCTGGATCTGCAGCCCTCACTGGAGCCCTGGTGTGAGCTTCCCTTTCACTTTGTGGATCTAGTGTCACAAGTTTAAAAAAAAAAAAAAAAAGTTTGCCATGGGTTCATTAGAGACAGGTCCTGTCAGACCAACCTGGTGGCCTTCTACGACCAGGTTACAAAATCCTTGGATACAAGTGTCGCGGTGGACGTAGTTTTTCCAGACTTTAGGAAGGCCTTCGACACGGTCTCTCACCCCATTCTCATTAAAAAATTAGGCGACTGTGGTGTCAATGCCTACACGGTCCAGTGGGTCGCAAATTGGCTGGAGGGCCGCACCCAGAGAGTGGTGGTGGACAGTTCATTTTTCAACCTGGAGGGATGTGGGCAGTGGGGTGACCCAGAGCTCGGTCCTTGGGCCTGGACTGTTCAACATCTTCATCAGCGACTTGGACGAGGGGGTGAAAAGCACCTTGTTCAAATTTGCAGACGACACTAAGATGTGGGGAGAAGTGGGCACGCTAGAGGAGAGGGACAGGCTGCAACTAGATCTGGACAGGTTACAGGGGTGGGCGGATGAGAACAGGATGGGATTCAGTACTGACAAGTGCAAAGTGTTGCACCTGGGGAGGAAGAACCAGCATAGATTCATAGATGTTAGGGTCGGAAGGGACCTCAATAGATCATCGAGTCCGACCCCCTGCATAGGCAGGAAAGA
>NW_005842064.1:494300-516097 GCF_000455745.1 Alligator sinensis | reverse complement strand
CCAGCAGCAGACCTACAGGCTGGGGAACTCCTTTCTTGTCAGCACAGAGGCAGAAAAGGATCTTGGAGTCATTATTGATTTCAAGATGAACATGGGCCTCCAATGTGAGGACCTTGTCATGCATCCATAGATGCATCACGAGCAGGTCCGTGGAGGTGATCCTCCCACTCTATAGGACATTGGTCAGGCTGCAGTTGGAGTAGTGTCCAGTTCTGGGCGCTGCACTTCAGGAGGGATGTGGACAGCATGGAGAGGGTCCAGAGGAGGGCCACACGCGTGATCAGGGGTCAGCAGGGCAGGCCCTACGAGCAGAGGCTACAGGACCTGAACCTGTTCAGCTTCCACAAGAGAAGGCTGAGAGGGGATTTGGTGGCTGTCTAAAAGCTGGCCAAGGGGGACCAGCAGGCAGTAGGAGAGTCCCTGTTCCCCCAAGCACTGCTGGGAGTAACAAGGAGTAACGGCCATAAATTGACTGAGAGTAGATTCAGGCTAGACATCAGGAGGCACTACTTCACAGTCAGGGCAGCTAGGATCTGGAACCAACTTCCAAGGGAAGTGGTGCTCGCTCCTACCCTGGAGGTCTTCAAAAGGAGGCTAGATAATCACCTAGCCGGGATTTTTTGACCCCAGCATTCTTTCTGCCCGTGGTAGAGGGTCGGACTCGATGATCTGCTCAGGTCCCTTCCGACCCTACCTACTATGAAACTTGGGACAGCTTAGGCTGTTGCTGAGCTGAACTTTGGTCAGTGAAGCTGTACACAAATTTGAGTTTGTTCCTGGAAGGAGAGGCAGACTTGGTCTAATGAATTTATCACAGGAACAGGGATCACGTCCTATGTGTCGGAGAGCTTCTTCAGCCCCCCACTCTTTTTTTCACTGTTCCTCCATTGCCTTATGTAAAATGTGAGGCGATTCCACTGAATCGCAGATTGTGAGAGTGAAGAATGCTAGTGCAGTGCCAGGAAGGTGCAAACTGGCATTTCCAAGGCTAATTAAGGGAAATCATTTTCTAGCACCCAGTAGAAATGAATGCTTTTGACAATTCCATCCATAATAGGCATTACAGTTGTAGTAAAATACACCTGTTAGCTTGTTCCATTCCTGTCACTTTCTGGAGAAATCTTGGCATTGGCATTCCACATTTAAAAATAAAAGTTAAAAAAAAGTTTAAATACTCCAATTTTCCAGGAATTGATTTTAAAGAATCCAGGAAAGAGATAGAAAGACCCCAAATTCCAGCCATTCCTCAGACAATTGGGGGGTGGGATTCTGAGCCTCAATAATTCCAAAAGGAAGCAGCAGCATTTTTTTAAAGGGAGTAGCTGGCACTTCATTTATCTGTAAGGTTTGTTATGACTCTGGGCTAACAGATAACCACACTTAGCAAACTCTCACTCTTTGCTAATGGAAGATACTTTAATCTAATTGCCATGCATCAGCTGACACTGGGCTTTGAGGAACCTCTTCCCACAACACACACAGTGCTCTTCGTCCCCTGGAGCAGGCCCCAGATTACAGGGAGACTTCCTGATTTCCCAGCTCCAACATGGCTTTGTGCCAGAGCATGATCCAGGGCTCTTCAGAGAAAAGGTAGAGACAAAAGTTTGGGGGAGCTCAGAAACACCGCATTTGCTTTATTCATCACTGGTTCCATGTGCCAAGCCCCAGAAGGAATTGGGGAGCATGAATGGTGAAGGAGCCTTAAATTGAAAGAAGCTAACTGGTGGGGGAGGACAGAATAGTAATGAGGATAATGCTACTGGTAAAATAGGCTGTGGGCAAAGTGTGAGGTAGGATCCATTGCTAGTGCAATTGCCAGATATCCATGTCTCAGCACTGAAGGCAGCATATTGCAGAGGTACCAGCCTAATGCAATAAGCCCTTTTGGCACCAGCCAGGGCAGTCTGGGATAATACAGAGATTGATGATGAGTTCTTTTCCATCCTTCTTTAACCCTTCTTTCATTTAAACTGACCATCCTGTCTTTCTGGTGCCTTTCTCTCTCTCCATAAGTACAGGCTGTTGAATACTAGCTATCAGCATCTGTCATGATGCCCCTCAGTTTCTTAGAATCCATCCTTTTCGTTCTGGCTTGCTGTACTGTGTTCAGGATCACTCTACAATGGCAGGCTTCTGTTGCTTGCCCTAGCATGCTTTCTATATGAGGATTCAAGATGCATCTTTTGCCAGTGACATGATCTGACCTTCTCAGGTCTGTTGTAGTTGGATAAAAGCCTATGATAAAAGCAAAAGGAATTTTATTTCAATTAAGTGGGGTTTTATTTCAATTTATTTTTCTTTTTTAATAGTAAACCTATTTAAAATGTGGGCAAGTTTGGATTAAGGCCTAAACTTGTTTTGACCTATTCAGATAATATAAACAAATGCATAAATAAAATGAAAAGGTTTAAGTTTGTTGCTGAAGTTTTAAGAAATAAAGATCATTTAACTGGTGGAAGTCACTGACTAAGTATGTAAGAAGAGAATTTGTGCAAGTGCTAAACTGGCTTTTAATCATCTTGTCTTCTGCAAATGCAGAGAGGATGTTTCTTTCATTTTAGTTTCTTCAGCTTCTTTGGTCCAGGTAATATTTCATTCGAAGTTGAGAAAGTGATTGAGAGTTTAAAAAAAGAAAACAAAAGACAAAAAACAGAAAAGCTGATTTTTTCCCCTTCCAATTTCTGAATAAAAATTAGGTGCAAGAGGATAAGATCTACTAGTTTAAAATCCTGAAGGACAGGCTAACCTAAGCAAACAGTTTAATCCCCTCGCTACACATAATACTTCCTTTGTTTAATAAATCATTTTTAAATGCACAAATATTTAGGGGAAAAAAATCCTTTCCTCCCCTTCTATATCCAGTACAAGGTCATTTTATTTAACTAATAAAATTTTAAATGTTGGTTTTTGTGCCGTTTTAATGGATTCCAATTTCCATTCAGATAGTGCTTGACACAAATTGTGAGTAAAAAGTAATCATCGCCTCATTAAAGCTATATCATTTACTGTCTTCTAATGTAATTGTGTAAAAACCACGAATCCAAATACACATATAAAAACTACAATGGCTTAAATAAATGTGTACAGATGCACTGCATCCTCCTGGTTAGTAAAAAAGAAGTGCCAAATTTAGTGTAAAGACTATTCTTATCAATATATATATTGGTTACCACCCAGTTAGAATCAGCCTTTCTCTGTCAGTAAATAGAAAGTACAATTGCAAAACAAGATTCAAATTGATTGTTTAAATCAGGATGTCTTGCTTGGTGATTCAAATTGTTTTTTAGGTCAGTGAATTAAATCACTTTGATTTAAATCAGTCTGCCCTGGATATTTGCTACAGTTTCTGAATCCCACTTCTTACTTTTCTGCTGGGACAGAAACCACCCAGAACATTTCTTTCATCACCTGAGCTCCCAGCTGTGGGAACCTAAAGCTTTAAAAGGAAACATCCCAGGCCAGTACAAAGTGGGATCTACTAATGAACTCCAGACATTCATGCCACCCTTGCTGTACTTTGGTTTTGAGTTGCATGAGGAGCAGTAAAATAAAGCGAAGCCTTAGAAATGGATTCTTTGGTTTTGTTCTGCAGCAGGGTGCTCTTTTAGGCTTCGCTGCTGCAGGTACATACAGACTACATGTGGCTTCCAAAGCTTCCAAGTTTTCAAATGTTTTTTACTTGAAAATACAGGGTATCCATCTGGAAGCACTTGTCAGGATTCCTCAGTATTAGAGGTTTCTTGATATTATCCTGTTATGGGGGAGAGGGAGTACGATCATGCCTTGGAGCACTCCAGTTCCACTGCTCCCATTTCAGTGGTGCCCCACCTTTTTGTCCCACAGGCTGGCTGAGTAGTGCCAGGTTGGTCCGCACTCTAGATCTGGTCCATCAGCTCAATCTGGCACACAGTTTGGCCAGGGCCTGGTTGTGATTCAGCCACGTGGGGTTTGGAAATTTGGTGATGGGGGAAGTAGTGGCCATGTTAATTGCCACCGCTTCCCCCCCGCAAATTTTCAGATCCATGCAGAGACCCGGGGGCCAGATGACAGTGCCACGGGCTGAGGGTTGAGCACCCTGTCTCAGTTTCATCCAATGAACAGCTATACCACCACTACTACCAGCACTGAACACTTTTAATATGCCTTTTCCCTAACTGCCATTGGGCTGTGGAGCAGACTGCTCTGCTAAAGCTTGCTCTGTTAAAGTTTGATTTGCCCAGTGGTTTCGTACTAACATGATTATTTCAGCTAGGGGAATGATTTTTGTTTTTTTCCTTTTATAGTTGGACTGATTCAGTTCCTAGTCTGGATGCAGTTAGACAGTGTAGTTTTCTTAGCTAGCCTTTTCTCATTCTGGAAGAGCAATAAACTGTATTTGTACACAGTACTGTTAGGGAGGCTGTGCTGCTTTAATTGTACCACTATAATATAGATTAAAGGGTGCAATTTCTGTGAGAACCAGTCCTAACTTTAGTGGAGCTATTCTTGGTTTATGCTAATAGAAGTACCAGGCTGACTGTCTCTAGATTAACATCTCACGTTCTGTTGATATCTAAGATCTTTATTTCTAATCTAACATACACCACGTAAATCAACAGTGACTCCATGGGAGCTAGCAGCATTCCACCAGTGTAAAATGAGAGGAAAATTGAGCCCACAGGGAAGATTTACTAGAGAACATGGCTTTTATTACTTTATGACCTGTTGATTTTACTTTTTTAACAATTTATCAATATAAAGGGAAAAAATAAAACTGGGCCTGGATAAAAGAGAAACAGGAGAAACGCTGTACTTCCCCTTGTTAAAATAAAGTAGTTTAATAAATATGGGAAGGACATCTTCCTTTTATTAGTTGCATAAGCCTGTGCTAGAGCCTTTGTTAGTGTTAGAATTTCAAGAATAACAGCCCTTGATTTGAGATCAGGATTTTGTTTCTAGATCTTTAGGCCAATGCTTCTCAACATTTTTAGGCTAAAATGCCCCTCAGTAGGCTCAAGACACCCCTCAAACTGCCAGCTCTTAGCTTTCACTCATTTCTTGACTACAGAAAAAACAAGTAATTCTTCTTTTGCAAAAACTCTTCTTTTGCAAACTCAGAAAGACCACAATAGGTCAAAGTGTTTTTGACAGTATGGATTCCTATTTCAAATCTCTGGGTTTATTTTGTGAACCATGTGTGGGTGTTTGCAAACCTAATGCTGTACATCATTCTTAAGAAGAACTCACCGCAACCCAAGGTGTTGTAGCCCTGGTTGAAAATTGCTGCTTTCAGATATCACAGTTGCTAGCCAGGGGAATGAAGGGCTGAACATGGAACTCAGGGTCTGTCTATAACAGTTGGCACCAGACTGGGTAATTCAGTTCCTAATGGAAACTGATTAAATCCATTTTCAAACCGGCTTTAAGGGGTTTGCACCCATTTGGTTTTGTACGCTGCTGTCGTGTGTTGCCAGGCAGTCCCACGGAGAGGCTTTTTAACTATAGTCTCACAGTTCCATGGGGCGAACGCAAGGCTGCCTCCTCACAGTGAAGTTTCTTACGAAGAACCTGCCATGAAGGTGACTTGACCTGCTTTTTAAATGAAATAACACGGTAGCTAAACTGTAAAAGCAATTAGGCCTAATTACCTTCAAAATTTGTTTTTAAAGAATGATGCTGGGCTTGAATGATGAAATAATGATTCCACTTAGTGCTTCTATGGGGTTTTGCATTTGCACAGCCCTGTACAAGCATCCTCTAATTAACCCCTACAGCACCCTGCAGGAGTGGGGTTGGGCTACCCATTTTACAGATGGGCTCGCTGAAACACAGGCAGCTGAATGCTGTCTGCAGTAAACTGGTCCAGCTCCCAAACAGTCTGGTAGATTCTTATATGATCATTTCTGCATCCTCTTCCATTTAAGCCTCTATGTGACCTTCCTGAGCTGTTCAGTAAAAGTCCCCACACCATCCATGACCAATTCCCCCATGCATATCATTTCTGTCCTCTGTCCCTATTTGCCTGTAAACTGCAAGCTTCCTAGGGAAGGGGAGACTGTCTTGCCTGAGTGGAAAGTGTCTAGGATATTCGTAAAAATGTCAGTGCTTCAGGCTAGATTGACTTGGGATGGCAGTGACAGAAGTATATTAGCCAGAATTCAGGTGGAAGTAGCAAATATGCATGGCCCAATAGGACATTGAAAAGAGATGGGCATAACTTAGAGACGGAGATGATGCAAGAGATACAATAGTCCACTAAAGCAGCATTTCCCAAGTGGTTGGGGTTTACGCCTCACCCCAATGAGGCTGGCCATTGTGGTGCCCCACTTTGCTTCAGCTGCCAAATTTGTGAACATGTATGATCAAACAGCTTCCCCTGCAACTCTCTCTAGTATACTGGCATGCAGGACCATTCAGTACATCCATTGCAAGTGGCCAGAGTTCCCGTTGATCTCAAAGGGAATTGTGAGATTCTCTCATTATCCCAGGATCTACTTCTGGCTGCTAGATCAGTGGTTTTCTGCTGAAGTCAAATAAAAGGAGGATCTGCTAACCTCCTGTCCTTCCCCAAATAACCCTTCAGCTCCATGCTGTGTAAGGCTGAGATATTGCATTGCCATGGGTGTGCTACCCCTAAACAAGAGAGAGAATTGCTGCCCTAGGGTAGAGCTGCAAGTGGGATGATAATCTCTGCTGAGAGGTAGACTAATTAGCCTGGGCACAGTGGCTTCCTAGTGAGGACATACTACTTCCAGTTCAGAAGTTAGCACCCACAGAACTAGTTCAGGTAACTTCTTTGCCTAGGTCTGCTTAGTACCAAGTTAGTGCTATGCTGCTTTTGGTTCTGGCTGCTTTTCTTCTGGTTCTAGAGGTTGTACAGATCACTTTGCCAGTTATTGAATTGGGCTGTGAGAACCCATAGCACTAGATCAGTGGCTTTCAAACTGTTCTGTAGAACCCTGATGTTCCACAATAGGTCATCAGGGGTTCTGCAAAAAGATTGGGAGTAATGGCAGAACGGGCTAGGAGGCAGTGCACTGCCATTGCTGGGCCAGGTTGCCTGGCTCTAAGTTGGCCTTTAGGATAGGGATAGAAGTTTTGCAGCAGAAATGTTGCTATGAAAAGGTTTCATGACTTAGAAAGTTTGAAGACTACTGCTTTACACCAGGGCTGCATAACCCAAGGCCCACAGGCCAGATCTGGCCTTCATTGCTGGGTCACTTGGCCCACAGAGCTCCCCATGGGTCCAAAATGTGTTGATGGGGGAGCAGTGGCACTACTCTCTTGCTGCCAAATTTCTGGACCTGAATAGAGCCCCACGGGCTGGGTAGTGAGTCTGTGTACGCTAGATTGGGCCCACAGCATGGTGTGGGGCCTGATCCTAGCATGATGAGCTGGGTGGAGGTGGTGTGGCGCCCTGATTCTGGCACGTGGGGCTGGGTAGAGGCAATACAGGGCCCTGATCGTGGTACAAGGGATCAGCAGAGGGCCTGATCCGATCCATGGACCAGCCCTGTGCAAGACATCTGTGCACCACTATTCTAGATAAAGACAAATCAGTATAAATTACAACTCTGAGCTGCTTGTACTGTCTTACACAAGACGGGTTTTCTTGCCCATCTTATAGCCAAGGACAAACCCTGCTTCTCTTATTCAGTAGCGTTGCTGATCTCTTCGTGGTATAAATTCCACTGACTTGCTCCTGATTTGTGCTGGAGTAAACAAGATCAGAATCAAACCCAGAAGAACCCCTTGTGTGAGCAGGGTCTGCAGTCTGGTTCTTCCCAAAGAGATTGAATGATTTACCCTCAAACCTCATAGCAAGCAAGTGCCAGGGACAGGATCAGACCTTCAGTGGCCTCCTGACTCCTTAAACACATTCTCTCTAGGCCATGTTTCGCATAGAAAGAACAAGAGAGCACCTGAAAGGCACTGACATTTCTGGTTAAGACTCTGTGCAATAATAAAAGGACTGTAGCTACTGGGTAGTTATTTAAGCGCACTGTATTTGGGTCCGCATGGTATTCTCAGAGCTATTGTGAGCTCCCCAAGCTTTATTGTTGTCACCCTCCAAATCATCCTTCCTACAACTCCTGTTCCAACCTGCAGGCTTATTACAGGTGGCACCGTTTGCTTAGCAAGAAGCTGTTGGATCTCTTACAGTACTTTGCAATCTATTGCCACTTCCTAGCCTGGTAGGAAAAAAGAATGTTTAGAGGGAGTACTGTTAAGCCTTCAATTTAGTGGTCTGGTGCTAAAAAGTGCAGCTGGGAAAAGAGACCTGCAGCACAGAAGCGCTGAATAGAACAAGTCCAGCCTCCACTAATTGTTTGGGTTTTGCTCTGTTCCTCCCCCGTAACCTCCTCCAAAGGTGGAAGCTGGTGGCTTGACTTTTTTCTATAGTTCATTTTATACACAAATTGAGGTCTCAGGGGAGAGTTATTCTTCATGTGAAACACAGCTCTACAGTTACAGGAGAGAAACCGACTAACAATGAAAACCCTTGGGGAAATCATTTAATATTTCCAGCCTTCTCACATGGGTTCTTGACACTCGGGTCTGCGGAGGGGAAAAGCTGATTTATGCTGTCAGTTGTTAGACAATGTAGAGGTGAGGTCAGGCGCGGGCATCCTTCATCTCTTCCCCGGTGCTCAGAGATCCCTTGGGCAAGTTGGAATCAAAGCATTTCAAATGGTAGAGGTCATGAGAGTGACACTGTAAGAGGTAAAAGAGCATAGCCTTCTGCCTCCTACAGTATGGCTGACACCTATATATCTTCATATTGCCATTGTTTCCGCTTGAAAAATTGCATGTCGTTTGTTTTACTTTTTCCTACCCTCCTCTCTCCTTAAATCCTCTTGATTTTCCACAATGATCTATAGGAATCGTTTGTCTCAAGGTAGACGATTATGTGCTACAGAATTTTTATAGAAATAAAGGGCTAAGCCACGAGATAGGCTTTAGCCAACAGGTGTCTAGTCTTACGTAGCCTGGCAGAGACCCTGTAAATTAAAATTCTGTCAGCCCCGTGGGGAATTTTTCTGCACTGATGTGTGGCCCCTGATCTTCCTTAGCAGGTTGTGAGGAGCTCAGGTTGAGTGTTCTGGCATATGATGCCATGGTCTGTGAAAACAGCAGGCTGTGAGGAGCCATGGTGAATCTGGACCCTTCAAAAACGGATACAATTTGCAACTCCAAGCAAGGTTTTGAATGGCCTTGGTTATTACAGTATCTTTCAAGAGTGTGTGTTGTTACTGCTGCTGCTTCTCTTTCTATCTAGCATTTTCATTCCCTGACATTTTTCTGCCACCTTCCAAACTCTTCACTCTCCCTGCAGTCAGTGCAGTGCTTAGCAGTGGGGGATGTGCGAGTGAGCCCAGGTGTGAACAACACCAGGCAAAACATGAGATGGTGAAACTGGAAAAGGATGCTAAATATTGACAATCACATGATGATTGCCACATGAATCCAAGGTCACAGTAGATTCTCCTGCAAGCAGGACACATTCGTTGGGCAGGCAGCTTAGATGAGCTCTAGAGCTGGCCCCAAGTCCACAAATTTCAGATCGGTAATAACTTTCTGCATCGTTGTTGGAAGTCTTTGGAACCATTGTCCCTGCCGTTCCATTGTCCTGCAGGTGAATCTGGAGAGGACAGGCATTTTCTTTGGAAAGTCACTCACTACAGAATCTGTTCCCATAAGGAACTTAAGTTGAGCCCAGAATTAGTTTTCTTCTGAATATATTACAAAACCCATATTCTTGTTCGTTCCTGTTAGGTCCACTAGTGGGCATTGCATGAAGCTGGAGAGACCAGCACTCCAGACAGAACAAGTAAATGCTGCTTAGCTGCTCCCTGGATGGGTGTCCTTTGGTACTTTCCTTTCACAAAGTGGCATAAATTGATGAGAAGACAACATTTGTAGTAGGTCACTTAGTGGCTCAGTTCATTTCTCCTAGTTTAAGCATAAGATTGATTACATATCATGTGCTTATATCTGATCTCATGGGCTGAGGTGCTCTTGGTTTATGCCAGTGGAATGGAGAGAAGAAATGGTTCTAAAGTAAAACCAGAATTAGGGCAGGGTATATGGGAGACAGAAGCTATGGGCAAGGACCTTTTTGTTCTCTATATTCATTATGTGGGCACTGTGGCAAAGTGGTGAAGGTGTCTAGCTCTAGTAACAGAGGGTGAATCTGAGTTTTGCTCTGGACTTGTACAGAAAGCTTCCCCCAGTCTGCCCAGCTTGAAATGGGTACCAGAGCATTTGGGCTGGGGAGTTGCAGGTGGTCAGACATGACTATTAGCCATACAACTCCCCTGAATGCTCTTGGCTTAGAAGCAGGAAACTTTTAACCATACTAGCATGATGGGCCTTTTAGACTCAGACAGTGACTGATTGACTGCATGTAGTGCCTAGCATGGTGGGATCCTGGCCCTTAATCAGGGTCCCAATCCATTGTTGTATTTGCAATACAAATAATAATGTGTGTGAAAAATAAGTTGTGTGGGGTGTGGGGGGGGGGGGTGGGTTGCAGAGTGCATGTGTGTGCGAAGCAGGAACCAATCCCAGTTCAGCCTTCATAGTGAGTCACCCTACAGTACAGTAACAAACCCATGAGCACATATGATGAATGAGCCAGGTTCTAAGCGTCTATTGAAGCCAGTCAGGGTTTTTAACTGTGTAAAGACCTTGGGATTTGATCCATAATTAGTAACAACTAATTGTTATTATTACATGTTTTTCCTATGGCTCTCATCCCAGTAGCATCTGAACACCCTGTGGAAATATACTAGGATGGGAGGATTAGTGGGAGGGAACTGCAAGTTGTTCTCTGCCCTTTTTGGATGAAGGGGGAGGGAGAAGGGAAAAAAATTCGATAAGGCCTCAGATTTCCAGCTCAGGCTTCCAAGGCAGTGTTGTAACATCAGTGAGAAGCAAATATTTGGTCAACTGCACCCTGAGGTGATGAGCTGGTATCCGGTGCAACTGCACAGCTTGCCCATATGTTATTACTTACACATCAGCCTTTTTGAGTAATGACCTACAGGGCCAGGGCGAGAGTTGGCTTTTGTCAAGCATATATTTCAGCAGCGTTTAAATAAACCCATCGAGCTGCACGTCTCGTGAACTTTCCTATTCCATCCGTCTGCACCGAGCCACCCGTGGAACGAAATGGATGAGGCCTTCAAGCCTTCTTCAGTCCCCGGAAAATGAGCCAGTCCAGTTAACAATAAATGGTGGCTGGTTGGAACACACATGACTAGCCTAGTGGAGAAGAAAAGAAAGTTGAGCTTAATGAAGTCCCTGCGTATGTGTCCCTGTGCGTGGACAGGAAAGGACGGGTGGTTTATAACTGTTTATTGGAGTTAATGGTAATAAATTCCTCACTTGTGATGCATTAACTTTAATGTTTTCATTACGTGATGATTTAGGTTTTCCCTTTTCACATTGTAAATCATGTTGTCCCAGTAGCTCAGCAGGTCAAGTCGCTGACATAATGTTATGTTTGGGGGAGAGAAGTAACAGGGGAGCAAGGAATATCTATGTAATATATTAACCAAAAAAGACTACTTTTAGAAGAAATGTCATTGTCCTCATTCACTCCCTAGACAGATGGATGGACAGACAGACAGACGCATCTGAGCAGAAATGTGCAAGTTGCAGTTGCAAAGCCCTAGCGAAAGGCTGGTTTCCATAGCAACTTCCCAAATGTACTTGGTGCTGAAGGTTTTTTCCTCCCTCTTTGCTGAGTGTGAGCCCTTAGCTAATGAGCTGTGCAAATAGATATTGAGATTTAGTGTTTTTTATTTTGCAATTATAGACTTAGTGATTTGGATGGAAACTTTTGGGCCAAAGGCTGTGCCTCCTCTTTGGATTCCATTTTTTTTCCCCTTTGGCAAAGTTGGTTTAACTTCAAACTTGCCGTGAAATTTTCCAGGCAGAAAAGGACACTGATAAAGTTTGCAGTTTCCCTCCATTCCCCAGTCCTGTTTGAAATCAAAGTAAGGTTGATTATATTGATTCTGCCCTTTTTGCCTATCAGTCGTGGAGACTTTTTTTTGCCTATCAGTCATGGACAATCACAAACGTCTCTGAAGAAAACCTGTACAGACTAGCTAGCGACATAGCCAGAGATCTGTCTGTCATAGTTATCAACATTATGCCAGTAACGGTGTGGCACCAATAAATAGCTGAAGGGGCATCATAGTTCTTCTAGGACAGTATTCTCTGGTTCATTTTTTCTTGTTTTGAAAGAGGTTGTTGTTTCCTATGGTGACTTCATTATTAGGGCTTGTGTTTAGTCCTTAATGCCAACTGCTGTTATAAGAGCATGGACATTGCTTTAGGCTACCTACTCCTGGCTCTAGTCTTCAGCATTGGCCAGTGCTAGCCATTTCAAAAGACAGTTCAGGTCCAGCATGCCTGGGAGGACCTTTTTTCCTGACCCATGTCTGAATATGAGCAAGCTTTGTGCAAGTATTTTTATTTGCAAATTGTGTTGCCATGTAGCTTTTCAGGTGTCTGTGATTGAAGAGAATGGCTTCCCAAGGTTGAACCCTAAGATCTTTCACTTAACTTCTTCCAGGTGATTTGTTGCCATTGATTTCTAGCACCATTCTAGTTGTCAGCCAATTTTCAGTCTAGGTAACTCTCCTAAGGTAGATGCCTGTACTTTGAATTTTGCTTACTAGCTGCTTATGAAGAGGCTAGTTGAAGCTCCAGTAAATCATTTCACTGTCCACTGCTTTCTCTTCATCTACTTTCTTATTTTCCTCCTTGAAAAATGCAATAAAATTAGTCTGGCACAAGATCTATTTCAGGTGATCCATGTTGACAATTGTTTAGTTTCCCATTTTCTTTGAAGTAGTTGCTCATTTCATTCCCCTTTTATAAATGATTCCAAGTAGTTTTCAAGGCACTGAAAATTTAAGTCTGAAGTTCCAGGGAAACTCAGGGAGACAAGTATGACACAAAGAAAACTAGGGACAGGAGGCCACAGAAAAGGAAGAGAGACTGGCCTGGATGAGAAGAGGAACAGGGTGCATGAAGCAGAGGTTTGGGTAGAAAAATGGAAGCATGGCAAGAAGAAAACACAAGAGAGCTTGGAGGTGCACAAGGTTGCAAAGGGGGGTGTGTGTGTGTGTGTGTGTGTGTATGTGTGTGTGTGACTAACTGCAGTTTTGACTTCTATCAGGCCCAGCACTGTTTGCATGAACTCTTGCTCTCCATCTGCTTCATAAACAGATCCCCTTGTGTACCTGTGTCCCAGCTCCAGCCATGCCTGCTACCGGACTGTACAAGAATGACTTTTTGGGCCAGCTGTCTCACACATAAGCTGTGGCTTAGGAATGTAAGGGAGGCTTCCTTCACAATCCTTTTGGTTTTGAAAGAGAGAGAGAGAGGTGCAGCAGCTTAAATAAAGGGAGAAATAATTTCTGTTACGGAGCTCTGACTTCAATAAAACAATCCTTGACTTCTGTGGAAACAGAGTTTGGCCACAATGTAGGGCTTTTGAAAACCGTACCCTATTTTTTTGAAAACTGTTTCCAGTAGAATCCAAAGGAGTATAATCCATACTCAGCACCTCCTCAATGCACTGGAGTGGTGAATGCTCAGTAGTAGCAGAACCCCTCCCTGTCCAGGCCTTTGAAACCTCAGTTATTTTGGCAGCATGTAGACTGTTGGGCTGTAGCTAATGTGACCCCTTGCTGTGGATAATAGTACCTGCTACATTGAGACCAAAGGAATGAGAGCTGAAAATGCAGTTTGGAAGCCCTCCAAGGGTCTTGGGGGAGGTAAAATGCTCATCAAATTCCAGCCTGGATACTGGGGTACTTTGCCAAGAGAAGCAATGTGGTCCAGTGGGAAGAGCACTACATTGGAACTTAGGAAACCTGAGTTCTACTCCCCAGTTGACCTACTATGTGACCTTGGGTGAGTCGCTTGCCTTTTTGATACTTCCCTCCCAGTGTTAGTCTTATCTGAGGTGTCAAGTCCTTGAGCTGGGAGCATATGTTCAGTGTCTAGCACACTGGAGCTCCTAGGGATGCAAATAATAATGGTTGAGGGTTCTTTTTTCTCCATGTTGCAGTGAAGACCATCTGATAAATAGCTGGTTTCTGTTACTATGTGTGTGTGTGTGTGTCTGACTGATTTGCTCCCTTGTACATGTCTTGCAAGTACTGAAATGCTACAGGAGGGAGCTGATTCTTACTCTTCTTAAGAATGTAGGACCTGATTTTGGTAGCCGCTGAGCACTCAGCATCTACTGACACCAAAGCGGGTTGTGGCTGCTTGGCTTCTTTGTTTTGCTTATATGCTTTCTCCCTGGGCTGCTGTCCCATTGAACTGGATTCCCATTGAAATAAGTTGGAGTTCTGTCTGCAGAGGAACCCAAAACTGGGTGTGACCATAATAATTTTATTTCCAAAGTGGTTGGAAGTCTCTTCAGCATGAAAATACAATGGGACAGCACAATGTTTCACAGCATACTGGAAGGAGAAAATTGCTCTGAGACATAAAACAAATTCAAGAAGTAGGAGAATGTCCCAGCAAGGCAAGAGAAGGGTTAACAAGTAGTCATCAATTCTCCTTCTCCTCTAAAAAACAAATCCTACTTCTGGGGTGAGTTTTAAAGAGTAGTAAAAGCTGGACTGGGACACGCATCAAAAGACATGTCATACTGTGTCACTGGGGCTGCCAGGGGTATAGTGATGGGATGCATGCGTGTGTGTGCGTGCAAGAGAGAGACTGTGTATGTGTGCATGTCAGGTGTGTATTTGTCCCAGATAAAATTAAGAAACATGTATTTAAGGGCAAAATATTTTTAAAAGTGATCATTAATGATTGAACCTGATTACCAAAGGATAGACTAACTTTATCACTAAAATTATAAATAAAGATTGGATGAGTTCTAGTTCATCCATAAGTCATCTGACTTTGGGAGCAGGAATTGCTGGATGAGACGCCATGACTTGTGGTATGCAGGAGAGTCAGACTAGATGGTCATAGTAGACCCTTCTGGCTGTAGAAACCAAAGACTTCCTTGGCTTGCCCTGTGTTCTTGGCTACTTGTTCTACACTAGGCTCTCATCTGTTTTGGCTTGGCTTCCTACTGAATGAGAATGAACTCCAGTTAAACAAAACATTTATCAAGAAAAGTAAAGACTGGTGAATTTCTTTTCAGGTTAATTTGGCCATCTGCTGCCAGCAAAAGCCACCTGGTTTGGTCTGTGAAGGCCCCAATCAGCGATGATAGCACTGTCACAGACCAGACCATATGGCTTCTTAGCTCCTGACCCAGAGTCAGCAGCTGACTCTTGTCCCTGATTTTCTTTTCTCACTGAGCTAGAATGTACCTGGTTAAATAGGCCATGTCTCCCGTGGGTTCTAGTGTCTCTATCAACCATTTTCTTGGGAACAGAATGCAAACCTGCCCTGGGGATCTTTAAGAAGAGGCTGGATACCTACCTGGCTGGACTCATTTGAGTCCCGTTTTTTGTTTAGGGTTCTTTTGTTGTTCTCCCGCCCTGGCGGGGGGGTCGGGCTAGAAGATCTATTAGGTCCCTTCCAACCCTAAAACTATGAAACTATGAAACTGAAGGGCTCTCCTGTGGCAGCCCATGTGTGTGGCTCACTTAGCCACAGAGGCGCTGAGAGATGGAATCCTACCTGGAACTTGTGTTTGCAGACTTGCACAGGGTTGCTCTGAGCATAAAGGAGTCTGGGTAGGGGTGGGAAGGGGAAATATGCTGCCTAGCAGCCTCTGTCTTGCACAAGGAAGGGCTTTGAGTGCTGAAAGGCTATGTCCTCTGTAGTCACACAGCTTTCCACAGATTTTATCTTTCAGGTTCTCTGTGTGTGTTATGAGGGCTATATTAGAGGAGTTACAAGAATTGTTTGCCTTGTGTTCCATAATGTGGACAATGGTTTTCAAAGCACTGTGCAAACTGACTCACCCTTCCAGCCCACTGAAAGGTGTATTTTGTACAAAGAAAACATAATACGTGTTTAAAACTGAGGGCAAGTATAATTTTATTTGTATTTTTCTGGTGGGAAAACTGAGGCACAGAAAGTAAGTGTTTTTTGTTTGTTTTTTTACAAAAAGAGAGGGTTTTTTTATTGTAAGCACTGCAGTAGTGACCAGAAGTTCTACTCACAGACCAGGACCCCATTGTGCTAGGTGCTGTATAAACACAATACAAAGACCATCACTGCCCCAGAGAGGCTGCAATGCAAGAGGCAACAATTGGATACAGAGATGGAAAGAAAGGAGACAGTAATGAAATACTGAGGGGTTTTCTGCATGTGAAAGTTGATCTGGAATAAGGCAGAGTTTGAATTTTAAGCAAACTAGCTGTTTTGGTTTAACTCTGTGTGATTGCTATTATTAGTATCCATCCACACATGGAATTAATCCCCTAGCTGTTGCAGATTAACTCCATGGCTAGGGACAGACATTCAAAAAGCCTAATCAATTCAGTCTTGGCAGGTTAGTCTAACCTGGCTAGGCTGAACCAGTTTCTAACTGTACAGACATCCCCTCTGGACTGAGGAAATGCAGAGACATGCCTGCAGTGACTCAGGCTAGAAGCGGGGGGGGGCGGGGTGTTGCTAGAGCAGCTCTCCCTTCCCTTCCATGGGGGGGTGTGGCCAGGCCCCCCACAGGATTCTCTGATTAGGGAGGGGTCCGTCCTTGGTGCCCCCCCCCCACCCCACCCCCCGCTTCTCTGACAAGAGCCAGCAGGGAGTTGCATAACATTTATCAGCCCATCAGCAAAACAAAAGTTTCTCTCATTAGTTCGAGCTTTTCTTAAATGACTTTTTCCAAGGAAGGAATGGAGGGACATTACCAGGTAGCTGTTGATTAGCTCCAAAAAGCCTTAAGCAGACGCTGTCCTGTCTGCTTTACACAGACACCTCTTGGCATTAGCTGACATACCACATGCTGGCTACGTCCATGCTGTGGGAGAGAGGAGGGAGGGATCCCTGCTTGAGCAGCGAGGGGGGTGGGGGGCAGGGGAAACCAGCAGATGCTTCTGTGCCTGCAAATCTCTGCTGGAGCTTCAGCCAGGGGGCAGAGGGGAGGGGCCATCCCAGCTCTCTGGAGCAGAGAGCCCGGCCCAGCCCAGAGAGCATGCCAGGATGCTGGGGGAGTCTGATTTAACTTAAACCAGGAAAAGGTCTGGGACAGACACTGCATAAACTGGTTTGACACAAATCAGTTGAGTCTGATACTACATTTAATCAGGCTTATGTCAAACTGGTTTCAGCCATCTTCAAACTGGTTTGTGTGCACCAAAAATCTGTTCTGTTACAGGTTTAAACCTGTTTCTGATCACACCCCAGCCAGGTGCATGTTCAGCCTCCTCTTAAAGACCCCCAAGGTAGGGGAGAGCACCACCTCCCTTGGAAACCCATTCCAGATTCTGGCAACCCTTACCGTAAAGTAGTTAAGTAAAATCAGTTTTACTTAACTGTAAAATCAGTTTACTTAACCATAAAAGCAGTTAAGTCTGATACTACATACCACCAGGTTTATCTCAAACCAGTTTCAGCCATTTTCAAACTGGTTTATGTGCACTGAATGTCTGTTCAGTTACAGGTTTAAACCAGTTTCTAATTACTTAAACCAGTTTATGTGTAAAGTCTGTCCCTAGCCCATGTGTAGGAAAGCCCTGAGAAACAAGTCCAGGGAAAGTCCTGCAGATGAGAACTTGGGAGATGCTGGCTCCTAGTCCAGTACTTGGTCTCCTGTCCCATGCTGCCTCCCTTGCTCCTCCATTCCCTTTCTTTTGGTGGTACTTGAATAGACATATAACTTCCCCCAAAACCTCCAAAATCTTTCTTGATGACAAACAGAGAGAGTGAGCAGATTCCATTTGCCTGAGAAGGGGCAGGAGGGAGAATAGGTCTGTGACTTGGCTTGAGCTGCAGCAATGTCATGCACGCAGATATCTCCTGCAGCCTTGTTTCTTGGGGATGGGGGATAGAGGGAAGCCCCATGCTGATAATGTACTGAAAGTAAATGAAATTAAATAAGCGAAGCAGTGCTTGCAGCTCCTGCCTTCCCCCCTGGGTAATTCAATTCGAGCGCTCGTGCTGATGGGATCTCGCTGGGGCTGCCTCTGTCATCCCGCTGGGGCCTGGAATCTTAACGTCTAAATAAAAGTTTCACTCAAGCATTTTTTATGCTCCTGCCAGCGGGATCAGTGAGCTAGTGTTGGGCACATTAATGTAATATTCATACTTGCAGGGTCTCCCTGTGTACCAGGCAGCCTTGTCCCATTTTCATAATTATAAATGTCCCATAAAATGACATTTAAATTTGCATTAACAAAAGGGGCCTGAATTCTGGATTTTTCTTTTTTTTTTTTTTAAACGCTTAATGTGCCTTTTTACAAGTCAGATG
Organism: Alligator sinensis; assembly: GCF_000455745.1. Classification (NCBI taxonomy): domain Eukaryota; kingdom Metazoa; phylum Chordata; order Crocodylia; family Alligatoridae; genus Alligator; species Alligator sinensis. The sequence continues at coordinate 497,703 of NW_005842064.1, read as the reverse complement.
TTCAGCATCTCTAAAGCAAAAGCCAGATAACAAAGATGCTGTTACCTGTGCTGCTGAAAGGAGGGCAGGTGTGCCAGATTGATAGCACCTGTGAGATGCCATGTTTTTGGGAAGTTCCGGATCCTGATCAGCACTGTGCAATCAGCCCATGTGTCAGTAATTGCCTCCTGCAGCAAAACCCCAAGTCAAATGTAGGGACATGGGATTTGCCATATTGGATCAAACCAGTGGTCCATATAGTCCAGCATCCTGTTTCTGATGGTACTAAGTGCTGTGGAAGAAGTAGGCAATTATAAGCTTACCTCCCCCCATCAAGAAAAATTCCCTCCCCATCCCTAATGTTCCCTGGTCTACAGGTGCCCTGACACTCGAAGATTGATAGCCCTTTCCTTGTTCTTTCCCTGAAATTTACTCTTACAGTGCTGGGGGAGGAGCAAGGGGTCTTACCCATATGCATGTCCAGTCTTGTACCCCCATCCTGCTTTATGCTTGACCTGGGCAGTCTCTTCTGGCAGTGTGTTTTACAGGCAAATGTGGAAAAACATTCCCTGCAAGCAATTTTGAATTTGCCCCTGTTCAGCTTCAAGTGTAAAGGCCCCACTCATCCCAGCCCCACCTCAAGTAAATAGGGGTGGAATTTACACTGACCAAAGTGCTGCTCAAGCCTTTGAGCAAGGGTGTAAGTGATGCAAAGGTCCCTCATAGAAGGGCAAATTTCACCCAAGAGCAGGGTTCAAATTATAATTAGGCTCTTGGCGGGGTCTGTAGTGGTGGCAGCTGGAAAAAGCAACTGCCGCCTCCTGAGCTGCTTAGAAAGGCTGGTGGCTGACCAACCTGCAGCAGGGAGTTCTCAACTCTTATGGGAGGGCTCTCAACTCTTATGGGGGGATCAGCCCCCCCCCAAGCTCCCCCGTAATTCAAACCCTGCCCAAGAGCCACCATCATGTTACTGCCTTACACTCACCCACAGCTTTGCCCCCAGCAGAAGTCTCCAGTTCCCAGTTAATAATGAGCTCAGAGAGGGGTGCATGTGTGGAGAGAAGTTTCTACAAAACTGAACTTTGTGTGTGTAGTTGCTCTTGTGCCTGGCGTTCACCCCGAGACCCATTTGTTGAGGATTTATAGCAACCCCAGAGTTTGCAAACTATAAAACACAAAAATGAAAATAGTCTGCGAACAAGGGAGCTGACAGCAGGGATAGATTGGACCAGGAGCTGGATGTTAGAAAGAGACGCTAAGAAAACAAGAGAAACCCTTCTGATCTGGGATTCTGGGAAGTTATTCATACTTAAAAGGCTGCCAAGCTTGGGCGCTGGGGAGATGATTAGTAGCATTTAGTTAGTCATTTTTTATTGTGTTTCAGTACAAATTATTATGACGTGAGACTTGCCAGGGCTCGGGGGGAGGTAGGGGAAAGGCGTTCTCAGTGGCAGTCTGTGAGCCATAGAATTCTTGACTGAACTGGTTTTGGAGGAAAGTCTTACCAGCTTTGGCATGCAGTTCAGGGCACAACTATGTGTTGGATGGAGCCTCTTCTCAGTAAAGCTTACAAGTTGCAGTGAACTGCCAGGTCAGAAAGAACTTGTGTGTCTTCAGGGACCTGAAGAGTCCTGTGCTACTATTCTCATCCACTCTCCCTCCCTCCCCCCCACTCCTGCCAGCTTTTCGTTGCTTTTTTACTAGCAAGTGTACCCTTCAGATCAGCATCTAAAATAATACTGTTTCTCCTATGGTCCACACCTAGATTTCTGCCTCTCTTGCACACAGTGGAAGTAAAAAGCCCTAGTGGAGGAAGATAGTTTGTAATCTTGATAACCTCAATAAATTCTGGCCTATGTGTAATTTAAATCATAGATTTAAAGCACTCTTAGAGCAGCTTTATGCAGATAAAGACTGGTGTCTGTTCTAGGGGGGCTTAAGGTTTTGAAAAGGGTTTTATGGTCCCTAAAAGCTGGAATATCCTGTGTGTGTAGAAATTTTGTATATGAGCATAAGCTGTGGGGGTGGTTACATTCATTGTTTGGATGTCCATTGCATCTCTGTGGTTTTGCACAATTGTGTGCTACCTGTAGGTAGGAAAACATCATGAGATTTTGCTCCATTTTCCCTAGGGTCAGAGGACAACATACAGAAACCTACTCAAGAAGTGGAGAGCATTTTGAAGCAAGGACACTTGGAGAAGAGGTCCCGAGGTAAGTCGAACATACCTTTTTTGAAGGCGTCCTGTAATGTAGTGGGTATGGATTGACGTCTTTTGAATTATGCTCATCAACAAGGTATAAAGATGGAGAGTGAGAATGGAGCAGTGGTGATTTTGGGATTTTTTTTTTAAGAGTTGTTTTTCTACTTGTCTTTTATTTTGGAAATTCAAGGGTTATTTCCCTTGGAAGACTCTAAAGATGACTGGAGAACTAGGTATGTTCATTGTATTGGTGACACCACTAAACAGAAAAGTGAAGAAACTTTTATTTCGGTGATTCAACTCCTTGACTGAGTTTTCAAAAAAACACCTAAGTGGTTTACGAGCACAAATCTTTTTGTAAGTTGTTGTGACTTATACACCAGAGTTACCTTGCTACTCTTTTGAAAATCCCACCATTTATTCTCTGTTAATGCCTGATTCCAACAGGCTTTTGCCATATAGGCATTTGGAAACGTTTCAGAAGGGGAGCTGCTGATTGGGGTCCCCACTGCAACTGTTTAATGCTTCTAGAAAAATGTAGCAAAACTCCTACAACTTTAATCTGGGATGAAGTAGCAAAACAATTTCAACATTAATACTACATTTGTATGATTTCTGGCTTGTCCCCACATAACTGTTGGGAATGTAACAGCTACTGGATGGTTCTAAGCAAGAATCCTCCCCTCCTCCCCCATCCATGCACATGCACTTGAAATGGCTCAAAATATGCATGTACCCATACCCTCAAAAACACCTGGGAAAAATGCTCTCTTTAAGGATTTGACACAAAGGGTGCGTAGCTCAAATAGAAGCAGTGCAAATTTGAGCCAGGGCTTTTTGCCTCAGCACACATGCCTGGATATGCCCTGTGGTGTGGTGCAAGTTACAGCACTTGGGGCAAAAGAACTTTGCCTGGCTCCTACCTCCTGTGGCCAAGAGGAGCTAGAGCCTGGGGCCAGCACCTGTGCCTGCCCCAGCAGTGTAAAAAATGGCCCTGTTCTGGCCCCATCAGTACAAAAAGCTGCCCTAGCAAGTAGCTCGGGGCTACTTGTTCTCAGGAGCTTCTGGGGCCCAGCCAATTGGTACCTAGGGACACTATCCCTTGTGTCAGCTGGACTGCTGAAACAGCCCTAAGAGTTTCCTGCACCTTTTACCCACTGCAGCAGTCTGGCAGTGGGGGCTGCTGCCTGGCTGTGACTTGCTGCCACTTGTGACAGCATG
>NW_005842064.1:492492-494260 GCF_000455745.1 Alligator sinensis | reverse complement strand
CGCGTTGGAGGCCACCTCCCAGTGGCCCGGCTGCCAGTGGGCTGTAGCTGCAGAGTTGGCCTTTATGCGGCACTACTGCCATGTGTGCTCCTGCCCGGCCATTTGGGCAGCTATTGCTGAGAAGATGTTCCCAGTGTGGTGGCCTGCTTTGAACTGTGGGTGGCTGTGGAGGGATGTGGTGGGCTGTGGGATGTGTGGATAGGTGTGGGTGGATCGGGTTGGGGGCGGGGGGGCGCTGCTCAGGAGGGATGGTTCCCCTGCCTCTCACAGGGTGCAGCCCCCCCATACAGCTCATGGACTGCCCCCCACCACAGGGCTACAGCCCCCCATAGGGGCCACAGCCCCACCAACAGGAGCCACATAGCTCCACGCTGTCTGACAGTTTGTGGCTGGTCGGGCTGCGTTGGGGGTGGGGGGGAGGCTCTGCCCCGGGGCCCCGCCAGCTGCTGCTACAGCTGGTGAGTGCGGGCTTCTTTTTTGTTTTTGTTTTTTTTAAGTGACGGGGTGCTGGGGCCAGGCGGAGTAGCCATTGGAGTGGGGGAGGGGGCTGCAGGAGCAGGCAGGGGATGGGGCCGGGCAGGGCAGTGAGCAGGGAGGGGTTGAGGAGTGGGTGGGGGATAGACCAGCAGGGGTCCCCCCATGCTTCCCTCTGTGCCCTGCCCCACTTTTTTTTCCTGGGGTATTTTTTTGACCCCCCAGGGGTCTAATTGTGCCCCCGCGCTGCAAATCTGCAGTGCTGGGAACACTCTTGTTCCCGCACATGCCTCTTTCAGCGTCTCAAAGGGCTTTGAGACACTGCAAGAGGCATGTGTGCACTTGTCTGGATGGGCCCAAACTGCAGTCAAGTACTGAGAGAAGTCTTCACCCCACTGTGCATCATCCAGTTAACTCACCAATAGATTTGGGGAAGATAAGATTTGAATATTTGATATGTCAGGATCAAGCAAGGGAAGGGAAAAAGTCTGTCCTTCAGGAATTTGTGTGTGGGCGTGTAGAATTTTTCAGGCTTCCTTTATTTGCTGTAAGTAAGAAAGGAAGGCACAACTTATATTTATTTTCCTTTTCTGATCACTGTTCTGCACAAAGGGCAAAGCCAATAGGATGAAACGTTAATGTCCTGTACTCTCCAGGGAAAAGAGGTGTCCTTACCTCAGGTTTAACTAACTCATGACTACTAATGGAAGGTGAAATCCTAGTGGAGACAGGCTGGTTTCTGGTGCTTACATGTGTTAGAAAACTGAGGTGAAGATTATGGGGCCATCTAAGGTGCACCTCGGTGTATGAACTCCTGTGAAAGCTGCATACTTTCACTGGTCTGCACTACAGTTGGTCCAGTAGAAGATATGATCCATGAGAATCCTTGCCTCTCGCATATCTCCTTGACCATTATGGCAACACCATCACCTCAACACTAGTGTTCTCTATCATAACCAAATGAGTTGAGTGCCTTTGTCACAGTGGAAGGTTTCATTGATTTGATGTCCATAACGCTGTGGGGTTTCCCGCCACAGTAGAAAACCCCGGTGCAGTGAAAAGTTCCCGCCAGCTTTATGCAAACACACGCACCACCATTGGCCAGTTCTAAATTATTCATATTTGGCGACTAGTGATTGGCTTGTTAGTCATATAAAAGTTAAAGCAGTTTCCGCCCAAGTCGGAGAACTCCGCGCACATCTCGGAGTGAACTTGGAGGACTGATCACCCACCAGCGACTCCCTGTCCTCGACTGTCCCGACGTACCCCGACCCCGGTCCCGCCGTAAGACGGC
>NW_005842064.1:490314-492401 GCF_000455745.1 Alligator sinensis | reverse complement strand
GCTGTATTCACCGACGGCGTAAGTAAACAATCTCTTTGTTCAACCAGTACGCTTCAGTGCCTAATTCCGCTCCATCGGTCAAAAGTACCCGCCTGCCGTTTCGAGGCTACTGGCCACAGCCCGGCCTACCACTTGACCGCCACATTCTCCACTGGGATTTTACCTCATATTAGTTCCTGGTGCAGTAGGGAACATGAGGTTGGAACATACGCTTTTTCCTAGTGAAGAGAGTTTAGATTCTGAAGAAAGTATTGCAATATTAAATGCTTGGTTCTGAATTTAATGCCCTAGCATGAGGATATCAAAATCCGCCTTCTGTTGGGGTGGATCTGAGAGACTGTGGTGGGAAAAGGACTGAAGGAACTAAACAGGATTTGAAGAAATGTTTCCTCTCTGCTGACTTTTCTCCACTGCCTTTAACCCACTTTTGTTTTCCGTTTCTGTACAGACCATAGTTTTTTTGGGTCAGAATGGCAGAAGCGATGGTGTGTCCTCAACAGAAAGATCTTTTACTACTATGCCAATGAAAAAAGTAAGTATGCAAGCATCTGCATGTGTTCTTCAAGCGGCATCCAGTGGCTGGGAACACAAATGGGCTTCAAGGGGAAGGGCAGAGCTCTTGTTCAGGGAAATGCTAACATCTCAATAGGGGGAGGCAGGGGAGAAATGCAAATTAGTTTACTTTCTGAAGTCTTTGGAGTTTCAGGAGCCACAGCAAACTATTCCTTCCTTAGTATGGTATATAAAATCCTGGACCTCTCTTTTTATTACATTATTGTTTAGCATCTTAGAGCATTTGTAGACAACACAGAGGTTTAATTCTCCCCAAATTAAAGCAGTGTTTTTTTAAAAACACTGCTTCAATTTAGGGCAAAGTAAACCCCCGTGTTGTGTACACCTGTGTCGGAACCCAATCTTTACCTGCCTCTCCAGCGGCAGGGAGGGGAGAGTGAGCTGCTGGTGGGTAGAGCTGTCCCTGAGCTGTGGGGAGGGGGGCTGGTGCTTCCCTCCATGACAGCAATGGGCCCCCCCCAGGCAGCACAGCCCCCTAGGCACCTGTCTTGGGCGTCCTGGGGGGCACCGCAGCCGTGGAGGGAAGCACAGGGCTCCCACACAACTCAGGCAGGCTCCAGGGGGAGATCAGGCTCACCACTTTTTTTTTTTTTCTCCTTCTGTGCCTGCGTGGTCTGCCTTCACAGCCCTTGAGCTGCACAGAGCCCGGTGCTTCCCTCTGCAGCTGTAGGGTAGGAAACTAAAACTCCTCAGAGGTGTTTTACTTTGCAGCGCCCCAAAGTCATTTGCTGTATCCCAGTCATTTAAGGCGCATTATGCCGCCAAATGTACTACAGTGGCCGGAATTAACGGGCAATACGCTGCCAAATGTGCAAACAGCAATACCATTAAAGTGGTGCAAAAGGCATTTAACTTGCTTTAAACCCACTAAAAAGTGTCTACAAATGACCTTAACAGTAGGCAAGAGAGACAAATGGTGGGGAAGAAATACAGGTACAGAGCAAGAAGGAGCTCATTGAACAAGCCAGTGGTGGAGCTGAGAACAGACCCCTATACCTCTTGCCTCCCTGTCTGTGGGGAGGGTGGACAGTGGTTCAATTCGGTGATTCAAATCACTGTCCTGATTCGATTCATCTGAATCAGCCAGACCCATCCCCTGCCCCTCTCCCAGCCCAGCAATGGCCACCCCGCCTGCCCCAGCTCCCAGCACTAAAGCCCCGGTTCAGCGGGTGCTGCTAGGCAGGGGGCGATCCCCGCTGCCCCACGCTGCATGGGGGGGCTCTGCATGAGTGTCTGAGACCCACCCCCTGCTCCCCCAGCCCCCTCATGGCCCTTTTAGAAAAAAAAAAACCCTGAAAAAACCCTGGGACTCACCGCTCCTGCCAGTGGGGGGCGATCCACATGGGAGGCTCTGCAGGAGCCCCTGTTGCCCTGAGGCTGCACCAGGAGCAGTGACTCCTGGGGCTTTTCTCGGCTTTTTTTTTCTTAAAGGGCCAGAGCCCAGGCAGGCAGGGCAGCCGTGGGGGGGCTGGGAGAGCAGGGGAAAATGTCAAGGGGGCTTGTGCAGAGCCCCG
>NW_005842064.1:479623-490288 GCF_000455745.1 Alligator sinensis | reverse complement strand
CGCGGCCATGGGGGGAGTGGGCAGAGGTCGGGGGGGCTGGCTGGGGTCCCCCCATGGTCCCCTCTCCCAGCCTCCCTTCCCCTGCCCCTAGTACTTACCAGCTCAGAGTGCCTGCAGCTCCCTGCTGCAGCCACCAGGGACTGCCTGAATCATCAAAGCTCTCCGAATCTTTGCTGAACATTTGGAGAGCTTTGAATCAATTCAGACCTTTAAATTGGTCCCCGATTTGATTTGGATTCAGAGGTTTGGCCACTGAATCGAACGGAATCTTCTCTGAATCGAATCACCACCAGAAGCTTCACACAGCTCTAGTATCTGACACATTCTGGATTTAGGATTGTGAAAACATGGGATCCGGTAGACCAAAGCAGTTCCAGCTAGTGCCACATGCTTCAAAGAGAAGTGCAAGTGACCCTGAAATGGGCCATTATGGGACAATGGTAGGGCAAGGGAATCAAACATACAGATCTGGCCCATGGAGCCACTTTCTTAAGCCTCCTGACTGTCAGCATAGCCAGGGAGAGTGGCCTGCCACAGAATCTAGGCTCTTGAGCATCAGTGGATATGGTTACTGGTGGCAGGAGAGCAAGTGAGGTCTGATGCAACATGGGTTGCCCTCTGACCATTTTGACTATCCACACTGCCATGGCCCTACCTCTTCAGCTGCCAGCCCCCACCATGTGCCCTGTGCTGGAGTTGAAACTGCTGCTCTGACACAGTGCATGCAGTGGCTGCAGCTCTGGCTCTGGCTAGGGGCACATGGCGGGGGCTGGAATGCTATAGCCTGGTACCCTCGGTCAGAGCCGGAGCTGCCGCCACCACTGCAGCTTTCTCATACCCTGAGCTGAATCCAGGCCCTCAGTACAAGGTGAGTTGGACACTAGGGCTGTGCGGAGCTTTGGGTGGTGATTCGATTCGGAGGAGATTTGGCCCGATTCGGTGGCTGAATCTCTGAATCCAAATCAAATCGGGACCAGTATAAAGGTCTGAATCAATTCAAAGCTCTCCGAATCTCCAGCAAAGATTCATAGAGCTTTGATTCGGGCAGTCCCTGCTGCAGCCACTGTGAGCTGGTAAGTACTAGGGGCAGGGGAGGGGGAGCTGGGGGAAGGGACCATGGCGGGACCCCTGCCAGCCCCCTGACCTCCGCCCACTCCCCCAACCCCACCATGGCTGCCCCTGCCCGCCCCAGCTCGGTACTTTAAAACCCCACAGGTGCCCCACCCAGGCCAGATCTGGCCCTTTAAGGAAAAAAAAAGCAGAGAAAAGCCCCGGGGCTCACCCTTCCTGGTGCAGCCTCGGGGCTTCAGGGGCTCCTGCAGAGCCCCCACATGTGGCACAGGGCAGCGGGGATCACCCCCCCACCGGTAGGAGCGGTGAGTTCCAGGGTTTCGTCAGGGTTTTTTTTTTTCCTTAAAGGGCCAGAGCTGGCCTGTGCAGGGCACCTGTGAGGGGGCTGGGGGGGGAGGGGAGACTCAGGGGCTCATACCCCACCTGGCAGCACCTGCTGAGCTGCAGCTTTTTTTTCCCCCAAGTGCTGGGAGCTGAGGCGGGTGAGGCAGCCATTGCTGGGCTGGGAGATGGGCCTGGCCTGGCTGATTTGGAGATTTGGCTGAATCGAATCAAGACAGTGATTCGAATCACTGAATCGAATCACTGTCCCCCGAATCGGCCGAATCCGAAGTGAATACTAGCTGCTTTGCACAGGCCTATTGGACACCCCTGCCTTAGAGGAAACTTCTGCTTTAGCCCCTGTTAGTTAATGATCAGGTTAAGCCCTGAAAGAGGAAAGTTCACATCCCGTCTCATGCAACTGACATAATTCTCTACAGACATCTTAAACTTTTGGTGGGGGAAGATCTCAGCCTCAATGAAACTTTGTGATAGAGAGTTCCAAAGGTTAATTATTATGCTGTGTAAAACAAAAATTCTCTTCCGTGATTATTCGTTTTGCATGAAAACAAGGCATTGGCTGACATTTGCAAAGGTGCCTAAGGGATTTGGATGCTTGATTCTTATCAAGTTAGTATCTCAGACCTTGTTTATCCAGGAGTTCGTTGCTTCCTGCTATTTGTGGTTTTCCATCTAAAATCCCGACTTCTTGTTTGGACTTCTAAGAAATAATTATCATGACATTTCAGAGGGCTTTAAGGCTCGCTGGGACAAAGGTACTTGCACTTCTGTAAAGAAAAAGATTCTGACCTTGTTTTAATTCCAACATGGGTAAAGAACAAGAGAAGGGAAACGCAAGAGTGGAACTGTGTGTAAATAAAACACTATACCAAGTTTTCCATTAGGCATCAGCTGGGCTTTAACCCCCAAGTGACTGTATATAATCCATGTGTCAGTGTATATAAATATTTTGCTGTTATGCTCCATCAGGTTCATATAAACAGACAGCTAATATCTCCAGCAGAGTTTGGCACAGCAAGATATATGGCCTTCCGTACACTGTTCAACCCATCCAGAAACACTGCACACCAACAGCTTTAAAAATATACACATGTACCCTCAGTATATGATGACCATTTTGCTCTTAGGATAAAATTAAAATCTACCATTGATGAGCATGGTTTTGCCATTTTCTAGCACCCTTTGTATGAGGATTTCAGAGCATGTTACAAATATTCAGTTAAACTTCTCCATCCAGCTCATCCAGGAAGGTTAGGGTCAGTATTTTTATGACATGCAACTGGAGAAACTGAGGCATGGGTAGAAAGCAAGGTTTATCTGGGACCATCCAGCAAATGAGCGACAGAACCAGCCACAGAACTCCAGTGTCTTGGTGTCCAGTCTTATTACATCCTTAAAGCATGCTGCCTTCCTTACGCAACAAGAAAATATCTAATTGCCAGGTATAAGAGGAAAAGAACAGGCCAGATCCCAGCTGGTGTAAATCAGCTCAGCCTTAATGGCTTCTGTGAGGTTACGTCAACTTCCCCAGCTGAGGATTTGGGAGGGCACATGTCTGAATGCTTCCAGAGCTGAATTATCAAATGCCCCACTAAATATTCCTTTCATCCACATCAACGTATTAGTTCTTTATCAGCTGAATAATCGTTTGTATCATATTTCCCCAAGTACACAGTGGTCTCTGCTTCATTACAGTCCGCTCATTTTGTGTGTTCCTGTGACCCTAGCTATCTTTCCTTTGCTGCTTAGCCTCCCGCAAGGATAAGGGCCTCTTCTTTGCTGTTCCTTTTCATAGACTGAGAGATGTTGCAGTCATCCCTTTGCAGATGGATTCCTCTAGGGTTAGAGATATACAGAGTAAGGAAATAAGGACTTTTGTTGTTCATCTCCTATTGACTCATTGAGTGACCTGAGTTACTTTTCTGCGTGCTTCAACTGTTTCTCCATCTGTGAGCTGACACCATCACCACCCGTCACCTCTATGTTGCTGTCTCCCTCAGTACAAGATGCTATGCCAAAGCAAAGGCAATGATTGTATGATTGATTATTACAGGCAAGCAACCAAAAGGCACCTTTTCCGTTGAGCACTACAGTGCACGAATGGCTCCTCACGTACGCAAGGACTCTCGAAAGGAATCATGTTTTGAACTAACCTGCCCTGGCAAACGCAGCTACGAGGTAGGATCAGCTGAACACACTGACCTTTCATTGCTACCTGACTACCTAGCTGCTTTGAACATGAGAGCTTAGTGTGTATTATCTGTGTGCATTCTGCATAGAAACATGTGGTACATGCTCTCAAGTAGGCAAGGTTGGAGACATACTTCAGTATCTCTGTAGGTGTTATTAGGCCTCTTTGCCATGTCCTAAATCACTAAACCTGAATCTGTGGCAAGACGTACCAGGTGATGTGCTGTACAGAAGGTTATGATGCCCTTATTCCTGGTAAGTAATCTGGAATCAAACCTTTCCAAGCATCCTAGGGTGACCTGCCTTGTTAAGACTGTGATGACAACCAAACAGTACTGGTCTTCAGTCCTGGCTGGAAAGTCTGATTCTGCACTGCTTTCCACCTTGTGCTGTCCACTTACATCAGTACAGCAAGGGTATAAAGTATGACCAGAACTAAATCATTTGGCACTCACTTGGCATGAGTTGGGAGCCCTGGAGTGAAAACTGGACCTGAAAGGTCTCATTTTAAAACAAGAGTTTTGCAGACCGACTTCATGCTGTTTTCTGTCTGGGCGAGGCTGAAAATAACAGATACAGTCCAAAGCCATAAACTTTGGGTCTGGACTTTCCTGGATTTCAGGAACTTTGGCTCAGACTCAGTAACAATAATAATAATAAAATACTTTACACAACAATCAGGTTTTTATTTGGTGAGTCAAGATCACTTTAATAAATTAAGCCTGGCAACCTTCCTCTAAGGTGGATCAGCGTTGTTGCACCCTTGTGATTTTCTGTAATGTAAGATTAGAGAAGTGCAGTGACTTGTGCAACCCTGAACAGTGGGCAAGTGGCAGTTCCCAGAATAGAACCCAGGAGTCCTGGATCCTAGTCTCTTGTTCTGACAGCTAGTCTCTGATCCCTCTGCTTAACTCCTAAGAACTAACACATGGATGCATTCATTCTCTCTCCAGTTTACAGCTTCAAGTTCAGCAGAAGCTAGAGACTGGGTGGATCAGATCTGCTGAAGGGTGAGTAGTAGTGGGGAAACACTGTAGCTCAGGGCAGGCCAACAAGTTTGGAACCTTATTCCTTCAGACAGTCTGAGGCCTTAGCTCTAGGGAGCTTAATGACACTTCCCTAGCTCCATTCATCCAGGGATCTCAAACCCATTTACAAATATTGAGAAATTAGAACTCGCCACCCCTGCAAGATGGTGATTTACTGTTGTCATCCCTCTGATCTAGATGGAGAAATCAAAGGGGTACTGTGACCTACCTAAGGTCACACAGAAACTCGGTGGCAGAGCTGGGAAAAGGAGCCAGGAATCCTAATTCCTGGACCTCTGTATAAAAAGATGCAATTCCTTCCCAGAGTTAGGAACAGAAACCAGAAGTTCCTTTTCCTGATGCTCTGCTTTTCACCACTCAAGTCCTCCTTCTCTAAAGCCAGTCCACATTACAAAGTTTTGTCACTTATACCCACCACTTCTCTTGAGTGGAAGAATCTTCGCTCCTAGCAGCACTTACTCCCCCTCTGCCAAGCAGGATAAGACTTCTGTCACCCCCTCCCATCCCACGGCAAACAGCAGAATGCACATGGAGACACACCAGCATCCTCTGCTGGCTACTGCGGTCTTGTCAGCAGCCAGTGCCTTTCTAGGGTGCACTTTGCACTCTGCAACACAGCTGCTGGGTGAGGTCATCAGAAGTGCATGGATGTGCATACTTTTTGGTGGTGGCAGCTGCTGCCTGTCCTTACAACTTCTGTCATGGAGGTGGGTGCGTTCAGCCATTGCCTAATTTCTCTGGTCTTTACATCCCTGATATCTTTTTTGATAGCTCCCATGAATAGAAAAGCACTTTGCTCCTGTGCAGCAGCGCTAGGACTTAATGCCACATAAGACTGCTCTTTACCAGTCTACTGGAGAGAGAGCCTCTTTGGTGTCACCTTGTGCAAAGGAGTGGGATATGGGATGCTGGATGCAAGATGTCTGCTCTTATGGCACCCTCTGCTGGTCAGTCTTGGGGCACAGCACTGAAGAAACTAATAAACAGTGGGGGAGAAGCAGCCACCTAAGCAGGTGGGGGAATAGTGGGGGCTTTTTCCTGCAAAGTCTCTGTTTCCCTCAATATCAGATAATCCAGCTGGAGAGTATATTAGGAGGCAGTGCATCCTATCATAGAATCATAGAAGTAGGATCGGAAGGGACCTTGTAGATCTTCAAGTCCGACCCTTTGCCTGGGCAGGAGGAAAACTGGGCTCAAATGACCGCAGTCAGGTAGGCATCAAGCTGCTTCTTAAAGACCCCCAGGGTAGGAGCCAGCACCACTTCCCTAGGAAGTTGGTTCCAGATCCTAGCCACCCTGACTGTGAAGTAGTTCTTACGGATGTCTAATCTAAACCTACTCTCCAACAACTTGTGGCCGTTATTCCTTGTTATCCCGGGGGACGCTAGGGGAAACAAGGTCTCCCCCAAACCGTTCTGGTCCCCCCTAGTGAGTTTATAGACGGTCACCAGGTCCCCCCTCAGCCTTCTCTTGTGAAGGCTGAACAGGTTCAGGTCCCGTAGCCTCTCATTGTAGGGTCTGCCCTGCTGTCCATTATCATTCAGCTTTGCTTATTGGATTGTGAACTTTTGTTGGGGATAAAAAAAGACCATTGCTACTTGAAACACAAGGGCTGCCAGTTTTACTCAATATTTTTGCTACTGAGGGAACAAGCTGTGGTGTGATGATTCCACAAAATGCTCAAGTTATAATTGAGTAGGACTAGAAAACAGGGCTGGGGGGGGCTGAGAGTCTCTCTTGGTGCATGCATGTGGTATAAGAAGAAAGGCCAGATTCTGGTGCCCTACCTGCTTATTCAGGGGTGGCTGCTTTTTAAAATCTGGAGCCTCACTGCTCTAACAACCCTTAAATTATTTCAGGTTTAGCCCAGCCTAACTGAGATCTGAACCCAGTGGTAGGTGTGTAAACTTCCTGGGAATTGAAGACACCTTTGTTGTTTTGTACCCCTTGATACGTTCTGATCTGTGGGTTAAAATCTTGGTCATGCTGTTAAAAGGGTTTCATTATACCAGTGGTTTTCACCATCTTTAGACTCAAGGTCCTCCTCGGAAAATGCCACCTCTGAGCTTTCACTTGCTTTTTTGACCACAGAAAAATAATAGAGCAATTCTTCTATTGCAAAGAACTCAGAAAACCCACAACAGATCAGAGGATTTTTGACATTATGGATTCCTATTTGAAATCTCTGGGTTTATTTTGTGAATCATGGTGTTTGAACACCTAACAATACAAGTATTTTGTGATAGCCCATGGCACCCTGATTGGGAATTGCTGCATTATACTTTCTGCAGTGAGTCCAGTGACTGTGTTACATTTACTTGGTGCTCTAGGGCATAGTTTCTCAACCTGTGGTACGTGTAACCCTGGGGGTACACGAGACAAAGGCAGGGGGTACCCCAACACTCTCTCTCTTTCTCTCTCTCTCTCTCTCATCCCTTCCTCCTCTCAAAACTATGGTAAAAAAATTGGTGTACTTCACATTGTGCGGCGCTTTAAATTCCCCAGTAATAATTTGGTGTTCAGCCCTCCTAGTTTTGGCCAACATCACCTCTAGCCCAGGTACATACTTGAGTTTTGTACCCCTGGTGTAAAAGGTAGCAATCCTACCCACACCAGATCAGATATCTGTCATATCACGACCTTATATACACAGCCCATCTTCCAACATATGGCACACATTAGTCTGTAAATATAAAATCCCCTGGAAAATTGAGTGTTGGGGTACTTCTGAAAATTTTCACAAGTTAGGGGGTACTTGCTGCTTAAAAGGTTGAGAAACTGCTCTAGGGAGGTACATGCTCTGCAAAGTGTCCAGTGACTGGGGACTAGGCTGAACTTCTTAAGAAACCCCACTCTGTGTTTTCCTTCTGGGAAAACCTAGAATTATACCCTGCAGATTTCCTCCAATTCCCCAGGGCTTTGTATCCCCTGTTAACAGTCTTTACCCAGTATTCTCTTTGCATGTTCTGGGCCAGTCGCCCATGGACATCTAAAGGGAACAGCCCAATTCTGATGCCTTGTTTTACTGTTGAATCAGATTTATGATGATGAGCACTGAGCAGGGCTAGCCTGGTTCAAGGATAAATTTTGGTCCACTCTCTGAATAACACCATTTAACCTAATAGCTTGGTTTTCTCTGGCTCATTCTTTTTCACTTTCCTTTCTGCCAGACATGAGCTCCTTCACCATTCCATATGATGAGGAGGACGAGGAGGAAGAAACTTATGATGACATTGACAGCTTTGACACTCCAAACACAGCAGTACACAATGCTAGCCTGAATATGGAGGAGGCAGAGGCGGCAGCAGCCAGTGGTGAAGAGGAGGATGACATCTATGAGGTTCTACCAGGTGTGCAAAGTATTCAGCTGCTTCCAGGCTGGTTTCTGTAGAGTCCAGACTGCTGAATGAGCAGAGAGGTATTGTTCTCCCATGAGGGAAATGCTTTTGTTGGAATAACAAAAGCGCTAAAAGTGGGGTTATGGCAAAACCACTAAATTTGGAGTGTTTACAACCCAGCTGGTCCCATTCTTAGTTCAGTACAGTCCACAGGTTATGGATTTTACTCCTAAGGTGCTTTTTTTAAAAAAAAAAACGTTGAGTCTCTCAAATCAAAGCAACCACTCTTTCTTAGAAGAGTGGTTCCCAACTTTTTTAGACTCATGGCACCCCTTAGAAAATGCCAGTTTATAGCTTTCACTCATTGTTTTGACTGTGGAAAAACAATAGAACAACTATTCTGCTGGAAAGAACTCAGGAGGTACAGAACAGATCAGAATGGTTTTGAAAGTATAGATTCCTATTTGAAATCTCTGGGTTTATCTTGTGAATCATGTGTAGGTGTTTGCACACCTAACAGTGCTAATATTATGTAGCAGCCCACAGCATCCTTGAAATGGTCTCACAGCACTCCAAGAACATGTATAAGAACATAAGAATTGCCATTTACTGGGCCAGACCATAGATCCATCTTTCCCAGTCTCCTGTGTCACAGTGGCAGAGAATAGGCGCTAAAAGTGAGAGTGAACTGTAACCAGGGTTTTGTTCACTGTTCCTCTCTCGCTTGCAGACTCCAGCCTTTAAAGTCTAGGTGCTATGGCACCCTGGTTGAGAGTCACTGATCTAGAAGGTATGCGCTAGTGAAACTGTATGTTCTTGGGTTCAGCTCAGGAGTCATGTGGTAAACTCTATAGCCTCTGTAGTTGATGATAATGATGACCATATTGATCAATTTTGAGGTGGGGATCTGTGTCGCTGAGGTGGCTTCCAGTCTTGCAAAGATGATAAAATAGCGATGTTAAAGATGTTAAAGATAGGCCCAAAAGTGCAATGGGCTCTAAGCGTGCAGTCCACCTGGAAAAGATTGCTTAAGTGCAAAGCCAAGGACTAATTTTTTGACTTATACCTTCTAAAGCTAGCAGTTACAGGAGCCAGGAGCAAAGCCATGGGAGGGCAACATGCTCTGCAGTGTTCTTAATTGTTGCCATAAACAGCACCATGTAACCTGCCCCTGAGCCTGATGCCAGACACACCATTCAGGCAGCAAAGCTGGAGCCGTGCACCCAGCAGGCTCCCAGGGGGCCAGGGATGATGTTGGTTGAGCCCTATTTCTCAGGCAAATGCACAAAGATTCTTTGCAGATTCTTAGATTATGTTATTCCAGCAACACGGGGGAAGGGTTTTGCCCAAAAATATGACAAGAAAACACTTTCTATTGCACCCATGTTCATGAAACCTAGATTCAGGACTTACACTGACCTTCCTGTATCTATTTTGCATTGATCTGGTAGCCACTGGAGGAAGCAGACCCAGCTTTCCCAGTCTCTGTAGTGGAAAGGGAGGGAAGAGGAGGTTGGAATCAGCCCTGATGGGTCCTTATCCCAATACCATAAATAAACTCCCAGGCTCCTGGTGGCTACTTATGCAAGACTTAAGGGAGGTTTTACCTAAGGTTCTGGTGAGGATCAGGCCCTAAACTCTCTGCCCCTCCCCATAGATGATCGTACCTGCCCAGCTGTAAGGAGGAATGTATCGCAGTTTGTCCAAGAGCTGAAGGCCTTTGGTTTAAGAATAAAGGCACAAAATCCACTGATAGTGTCCTGCCACCCTTGCCCATTGATAAGCAATTTCCTTGGCAGCTGTAGACAGGGTTAGTGATTGTAGAAGGGAGGTTGTTACTGGTTCAGCCAAGTATGGATTCGTGGCACAATGCAGGAGCCAAACTCTGTTCTGGGCAACACCCAGGCTAATTCACTGGTTCTCCACCTGGAGGTTGCAAACTGCTTGCTCTTCCCATGTTTCAAATTTCTGCCTGCATAGACTGAAGGAGGGGATTCCAGGTAGGGAAAAGTCTGAGGACCATGGGACTAAATCCTTAGCTGTGACATTTATATGCCCCACTGTGTCCATTCCCAGGGCTCTCTCCCCTCCAGCACCCAGCTTCTTGGCCCCTCTTTTGAAATCATCATCTATTTACAGCCACCATAAACATTTCGAAAGCTGTGAATTGTTGTGCCACAAACTGAGGATTATGACTGTAGGTAGAGAACAAACAGCAAGAGTAAAAGAACCTTTGAACAGTGAGGATCTGGTGGCTGGGTTGATGTCTAGGATTTTCCATCTATAAATAGGTCATTTTTTAAAGCTCTGCCTGCTTTGGCAGCAGTATTCCCAAGAAACAGCAGGTCTGATCACTTTAAAGATCCTCCACTGTCTTGTAATGTCACTTACAAGGTTGATAAAGATGTAAGGTGGATTTAAAATGCTGCCACCCCGACCTTGGTAGCACACAGGTGTCAAGGAAGACTGTGAACCACATTCTCCCTTGCTGGTGTCCTTAGGGCTAATATATACTACTGCAAAGGGGCTGGAAAATGCTGTATTGGTTCAGACAGCTGACAAGGCACAGGGAAGTAGAGAGCCAAGTCCAAAGGCTGCAAAGTGGAGAAGAATAAGGCCCCAAGGTTCCTTATATGTACTGCTAATGATGCCTGAGATGATTAAATCTTTCTCTG
>NW_005842064.1:464836-479592 GCF_000455745.1 Alligator sinensis | reverse complement strand
CCTGCTGCTTTGCTATTTGTGCCTTTCCAGCTCATCCCAGGGAACTGATTTCACATCTGGGTTTCCATCAGTCCCACTGTCCAGCTCTTGTGCAGTAGTAGCACAGTGCCACAGGGGGGCAAGCTGCAGAGCACTGTAGGGCGACCTTAGAAATCCAAATCCAACCCTTTCTTCCATTGTATGTTGGTTGACATGCTCTGTGTGTGTCATTTCTATCAACCCTTTAGCTTTGCTTGTAAAAGAGAGTTGCTGTATTTACCCATATACCACACATACTTTTTTTCTCAAAAATCTGCCCTCCAAAATTGAGGTGCAATGCTTTCTTCACTGGAATAGAAGCATGAAGATGCTGTGTTGCAAAATGGCTGCCAGCTTCTCTCAGCAAGCAAGCAGGAAGGGTGGAGTGCAGTGTTAACCCTTTCACAGCTGGTCTCAGCATGCTGGCCGAGAGAGAAGCTGGCAGCCATCTTGCAATACTACTTCTCCATGAAAAAGCCATCTCTAGGCCCTGAGTCTGAAAAATGTTTTTTTTTGTACATTCAGCCTTCCAAAAAACAAGGTGCATGTCTTATCTGGGGATATGTGTATGCAACATAGTACACTATTTAGGGCCTGGGTTAACCTGAATCAATGTCCTTCATACTGCAAACAATCTCCCGTCTCTTGAATTCTGGGATTGCAAAAAACACTGCAACGTGTGGAACCTCAAGCACCCTGTCCTCACAATACCTTTTCAAGCTTCTGTACTGGCATACTCTTGCGTTCCAGGCATTTTGCAAGTAATGAGGTCTGTTCCAGCTCTAATGGTGCAGTCCATATTTTTCTCCTCCCACTCTCCTGTGTGTAGCTGGGAAGCATAAAGCATTGCAGCTGTACTGATTGAATCACCTGTATCCCACAATTCCCTGCTTCATGTGTGGGTATTCATTGGTGTTCCTTTCTTTAAGTGGTCTGGACTAGGCATCATGGAGAAGGTGCTTTATAGTCCCAGAATGCACTAGTGCAAATACAGCTGCAAGGGTTGTGACAAAATGGGCTCCCTCATAAGAAAACAATGAGGCTGTCTGGAAGACACTTAACCCTGGGAAGATAAGTGAGATAGCTAAGCATTTCAGGCAGTGGGCCCCTTCTTTGAGTGAGGACACACTTTCCGACTCCCACATCCCAGCTTCGCTAGCTGAAGTGGCAGGGAGTTTGAGATCCAGGACAGCCTCACTTCTGCTCTCCAGGCTTGTATTTTCTGCATCTCTTCTGCAACTTGCAGCAGAACCTGCTTCTGCTGAGTTCTGGTGAGAACAAGTGTCACTTGGAGGCTGCATGGAAGAGACAAAGCTGTAGCTATTAGAGTACCCTAAAAGGGTTGGGGAAAGTGAAAGGAGTTTTCTGGATCCCAGGCTTTCTATAACTGCACCCAGCATAGACGTTGCCTGTCACAGGTCTGTCGTCTTTAGCAGCTGTCAGGGGAGAATGAAGATGCACCTTGTCAGCATTCCTGGTCTGAAGAGTAGGTGGAGCTGTTGCCAGACTGGTTATGTCTTGTCATGGAGAAACTCTGCTTGTAAGAGAACCTGTGTGATGTGGCCATATCACCATGGCACAAGTGCTATCTGCACTCCGCCATACCATGCAACCATGGAAGGTGTAAGAAGCAGTGGCATCATTACCATTCCTATGAAGAAGGGCTCAGCACTCAAGTCCGCTAACTACTGTCTGGTCTTCTCCTCCCTTAAGTGGATCTGCTTCTACTCACCCCTCTTCTTCAAGAGAGGGAGAGATTTACACAACCCAGCCACAGTGTTGTTGCTGTCCAGCAGCAGTATGTGGCTTGCATTATAGAAGGTAAGGTATTTGGTAGATCATAAAGAGAGGAAGTTGTACAGGGGAAGGGGGCATGCAGTGGATAGGGCACTAGCCTACACCTTGGAAGAACCAGGTTCAAGTATTTGCTCTGTCACAAGTTTCCTATGTGACCTTGGGCAAGTCATTTAGCCTTGCTTCCGCACCTGTAAAACTGGGGTAATAGCCCTGCACTGTCTCACTTGGCTCTTGGGAGGGTGAATCCAGTAATGATGGCAAGGTGCTCTGATACTGCCATAACACAGGCCATGCCAGCATTTCACATAGCTCTATAAAGAAGCACCTGCTGTGTCCAGCCTTGCTTCCCCCCACAACCTCTGTGTGATGGGGGATTTCTTTACTCTACAAGTGACAGTCTCTGCTGAGGTTGAGCTAGTTTTCTCATGCCCCAAGTTTAAAAAAAAATAGTGAAGAGGGGAAAAAAAACTAGGGGGGGGAAGAGAGATAATTTCCTCAGCAAGTCATCGTTGTTAATGAAGTTTTACAAAAACAGATACAACCAAGGAAAAATAAAATTTCACAGGTGATAAATTTTTCCAATTTCCCTGGCAGAATTCGATAGGATTGTTAAATTAAGAGTGAAGGTGTCTGTTAGGAAGCAACGAGCAGTGATGGGTAATTTTATAGAGTGGAAAATTGAATCAAATTGCTACATTAAAACACAGCTCCTCTGAGAATCTACCCCTCACCCAGGCTTCTCCGGCACAGCAGCAGGGGGTGCACAGACCCATTGGCTTTGTAGCACTGGCTGGGGAGAGGAAGGGGCAGGGTCCAGTTCCTTAGTCCTTTGGAACTCAGGGGGGACTAGCCTTTCCTTCCAAGGGTTCACAGGGAATCAAGGTTAGATTGCAGCCATATGAGGAAAGGCATTTCCCTGAAGAACAGCATGTTCAGTCTTTGAGGTAGCTGTTAGATTTCTGGCTGGAGGGGTGCAATGATGGAGGGAAGCAGCACAATCAGAGGAAACCCTCAGGGTTTTGCCTCAGACCCTGCCAGGTGTATTTTTATTTTTCTCTTCTGACACGGTAACATCCAAGCTCCTGGCATGAGGTCAAATGACCACTGATGTCCCCAGAAGGCTTCTGCTTTCTTTTTTCAAGTCTATCTCTTTGAACCTACTTACAAGCTATAACTGATTTAAGGGGCCTGTTCTCCTTGAGGCTAAGAGCTGCAGTGTACACAGGACCTCTCTGTATCAATAGAGCTGTCTGAGAATATGCTGATAGTATAACAGGGGTCCATAGCAGTAGCACCCTGGGGTTGGTTTCTTCTGATCTGGATGGATACTGATGCAGCTGCCTGAGCTGGCTCTATCTTAGGCAAAGAGTAGACAGGGAGTGGACACCAGACACACAGCCCTTCACCAGTGTAATTTACTTGAATGCCATGTAGAATTACGCTGGGGAAAATCAAGGGTAAAATTATACTGGTGTAATTAAACTTACACTTCTGTGTCATGTGCCCAGAATTGTCATGGAGTAAACTTCTGCCCTAGGCAGAGGCAATTACTTGTTTTCCCATCAGCTAGTGGCAATCTACTATAATAATAATAATGTCTGCTGCGAGTAGCAACCCAGAAATAGCCAGTCATCTGTTTGCTGTAGATCAGCTGGTGTACAGAACCAATGTAAATGACCACATGTGCAAGTTATGTGTCCAGGCCCTTGCAGAAGTTTGATCCACAGCGGTGCCCCAGCTGAGTGCAAGAGCTGGAACCTGGGCTCTGTTTGACCATCCCTCAACAGTGTCCTTGGCTAATCTGATGAGGCCTGGAGTAAGAAGTGACCCCTGAATCTGTGAGGCCCTATTATATTTAAGGTTTGGAAGACGAGGCCAACATTTTTGCTATAATTGCTGCTCAGGGAGTCTACACGCTCTTGGTTACAACCAGACTTATTTGGGAGCAGGGACCTGAGTCAGTTGTTCACTTGCTGCCCCCACCATCATCCATGCTCTCTGCTCTGAGTCGAAGAGGGTTGTTTTCTTGTCCTTGTTGTAAACTGGATGTTTGTCCAGAATTGTACACAAGCAGTGTCTCCTTCTGTTGCTGCAGCAACGTCCTCCTTCATACAGGTCTCGCCAAAGAGTTGGCAAATGAGCATGCGCTCCATAATCTGCACTTCCCTGCACTCTTGTATATTTGTGTCATTAGAGTAGCCACATTTGATCATGTTTGCTTTTGATCTTCCTGTTTGCGTGCACAGGAGATTCAGGCATCACCACGTTGACCAATCTAGATCTGCCCCTCTTGGAAGGTCTTTCTAGGGATCCAGGTCCAATTTAGAGCACCTGACTGCACGTAATCTTTCGTTCCATAATCTCAGTCGCACCCTGTCAGCCATTGTGTCCAATGGCACAACACTGGTCACAAAACTCTTTTGTGTTTTAAACCGTTTAGTTACTTCTGTGGGACCATAGAGGGTGAATTGTCAGCATGCACCAGCTTCAGTGGATCCAGCCAGCAGTGCCATCCATTGGGATTTTTGGTCCTATGTATTAGAGAGGAAGAAGGCAGCCCTCCCTCCATCAACAGCTGAAGGGTTGGTGGAAGCAAGGCAGTAGGGTGACTAGAGCCTGTTGTCCTCAGTTTAAGGGAAGCCATGCCTGCAACCTGCCTCCCAGCATCATCTTCCTGAGGAAAATCTAGGGTGAAGCATGAGTTTCCTTCCTTCCTAAAAGCATCCATCTATCATGGCCCCTTACAGGGCACTGTACAGCTGGGAGAGGTTGCCATTTAATTGTGATATTAATGCTTCAGCATAGTATCTGTTCTGCTTGTTCAGTCTGCTGCCTATGGACTAGCACTAAGACATGGAACATGCCAGCATCGTGTGAGGCAGGATCTTGGAGTCATTCAGGGTAGCTTGCTACCTCTGGAGTGACATGGGTACTGTACATGAAGCAGAGGTTGCCCATATTCCAGAGCAATCCTGAAGCCCGTGGAATTGCAAGGCCACTAACATACTAGCATTATGTGAGTGGCTTTGTGTGTTGTATGAGCAGTGTGTCTCAAAGGAAAGAGGAAGCCCTGACTCCCATACCTGGATTGCCAGTGGCTGGTGGGATAGTACAGCTGGGCAGAATGCAGATTCTAGTTTGCTGCGCAGGTGAGATGGGGAGACATAGGCAAGCTGCTGTGGGCTGCTGCTTTGAGGCAAGGCGAGTGATATCGAACATTATGCTGCCAGCAAAGTTGGCTTGGGGTGGAAACAGACATCATCACCTTTGTGCCACCATAAAAAACTTTTTTTGGCAGCACAAAAGCCAAGCAAACAGACATCCGTACCCTTTGTCGCCCCATAAAAGCCCAAATGTTGTGCCACAACAACGGTGGTAATAGTTTCTGCTGCTTTATTGTACCAGACATATTTGTTTTTTGGTGCAAGAGCATGGACAGCTCTTCAGCTACCCTGGACAGGTGTTTCTGAGCACCCCAGGAACTCCTGTGCAGGATTCGGCCCCTGGAGCCCCAGGAGTGCCTGTTTAGCTTTCCCCACTTAGAGATTTCCCAGGCAATCTCTGAGATGCATCTCTGTACATGGGGAAAGCTGAGATTCCCCACTTAGACTTGCCCCAGAGATTGCCTGAGCATGCAGTTGCAAGTGGCAAACCCCAGCTTTCCCTGACTACAGAGATATGCCCTGGGGAATCTCTAAGGCACATCTCTAAGTGGGAAACATGTCACCCATTGTCCTGCAGGATTAGGTCCCTGCCTGATGCAGGACAACAGGCTTTGTGTTTCATCCATTGAAGCTGATCAGCTGTGGCAGGACACATTCCACCACAGATGATCTGCTTCGTTTGGTGACATCTGTTTATAACCTTTTCTCCATAAAATGTAGTCTTGCTTGAACATGGAAACATCCCAGTAGAAAGTGGCTGCCAGCTTTCCACTCTTTGTCATGCAACCTATGATATAGACTATATCTATACACAGTCTATATCCATAGTTTATATAGATGATTGGATAAGCCTACTCAAGCTGGCTTTAATTAACCTGAGTACCAATAGCAGTGTAGCCCCATGGCCCTCAGTTTGGGGGTAGCCACCTGGGTAAGTACCCAGGGGTCCAGACAAGTGTGTGTGATTCATGCTGACATGGCTAGACTCCTGGGGGTGTCCAGGCTAGGTAAATTAAGGATGCATCCATTACTATTCCTACACGTGCTATAGTTATGCCTCCTGAATGCAATGCTAGCACAGCCTGCCGAACTGCTGCTTACACTCTGTCCATCTGCCATGCAGAAAAGGGATAGTTCTTGGAAACACCCCATCTCTCTTCCATGCTAGTGTCTGTTTAGGTGAGGAGCTAGGGTTGGTGCCAGCCCCCATTGAAGTCCAGGAGAAGACAGAGAAGTAGGACTGACTGCTTTCTCTTTGCTGGAACCTGCCCAGAGGTCTTCATAAAGAGTAACGCAGTCTGGCAGCATCCACTGAAAACACAGTACCCTTCTGTGCAGACTTTTCTCAGAGAAGGTCAAAGCAGGGGCCATTATCCCATTTGTTTTTACCAAAGGAGGAACTGGGACAAGTGCTGGGGACATGACTTACATGATTCAGTGACAGTCAGCAAGAGCCAGCAATCCTGGCTCCAGTCCTTGTTTTAACTGCTCTGTCCCCCATGCCCCTCATTTTCCACCCCCATTTATCAGAACCAGGAGGAGTCCCTGCCATTCCTGGCTCCCAACTCCTTGCACCAGCCTGTTTCACCCTGCAATGTGGTTGCCTCTACTGACCTGGAGATAGAACCCAGAGAACTCCTGATACATAGTCCTCTCTACCCACTACCCTACACGGTCCTCCTCAGTTGAAATGAAACCCAAGAGCCCAGATGCTCTGTAGTCACCTCTGAACCACTTAATGACTGTCTCATTAATTAGTTGTTCCAATGCATGTGTATTGAGAGAAGGAGCATTTCTAGTTAAAACATGCTACACTCCATCAAGTATGAGAGAAGCAACCTGGAAAAGTGGGCTATGATCAGCATGGCAGCAGGAGAGAGATGTTCTGAAAAGCAGGTGCCCTCTCCTTCCCTGCCTGGCAGCTGTTTGCTAGATAGGGCAGCCTTGACTGTGGAGTATGCCAGGAGACATGAGTAAAGTTGAGCTTTCTTTGGGGACAAGGGGCTGAGCTCCAGCAAGCCATCTGAACCCATTAGAGGCTGTAAATGTGAGGCTGTAGCAGCTGCGATGGCAACAGGAACCAGCTCCGCTCTCTGGAGGGGTTTCCAGTAAAGCAGAGAGAAAGCGAGACAGATAACTCTCCATGGGAATGTTAGTACACACTTCACTACCCAGCACTGCAGAGCAGCCTGGACTGCTGCTAGGAAGGTTGGGGGAGGAGGAAGGGGGAGTTAGCTGAACAGCCTACATCACAAGGCAGAAAAAGAGGAGAGAGGATCTAGTTTGTTTATCATAATTCATGCAAGCTTTTTTTTCATATTGAAAATCACATTCCAAGGGGAGCATTTCTTCAATGTAATATATTTTCCTGTGACAATGCTGGCTGACAGCTTCCCAAGAAGTGTGGGAGGGGGGAAGGGAGGTAGAAAGTGGTGTGGGGAAAAAGTAGTGTAAGGCCAGCCCAGCTCAGCATACAGCAGAGATGCCCACAAGGAGTAAGTGAGGACACAGATTGTAGGGGGCTGGCTGTGTGCCTAAAGTAAGGGTGATTACAGTTGGGTACACAGTGTGCAGTGCATGGGGATGCACTCGTGTGTGTAGACATAGGTGAGGGTAGGTGACAAGTTGATGATGTAATCAGGGCACATGGTGTTGGGGCTTGAAGTGTAACTGATGAGGGAGTGTAGGAGGATGGGGTAATTGGGGAACACAGGGTATCAGTAATGGGTTGCTATCATGAATATGTTGGGGGTAATTGGGGGGATGCACATGGGGTAGGTGGGTGGGGTTGTAACTGTGCCTGTGTGCCTGGCACAGGTCTTTTGTGTTCCAGTAGCATGTAGAGGTCTCAGTCAGAGACCAGGACTCCATTGTGTTAGGTTCTGCTCCCACTCATAGTGAAAAATTAATCCCTGCCCCAGAAAGCTTCCAGGCCAGCTTGTCTGCAGTATATTGTTGCAGGATGGTGCCTCTTGCCGGACGTCTTTCCGAGGGTTGTTTTCAAATTTCTTGAGTCTTTAATAAGTTGGAGGGCTTGATCTGCATGCTGTACATTTTGTGAAACCATCACTAGACACTGGGGAATACTCAAAGCATACATCAGCTTGAAACAGCAGCAGGGCTTTGTTTGGGGTAATTCCTTCAGGTTCTGGATATTGCCACAACATGCAGACTCCTGGTCAGTTTTCTCTGTTCCTATTGGAGTGCACCTTACAGTCTGCAGATGAGCAAGGTACAACTCTCCTAAACCGATGGATGGCAAAGCTAAAGGACAGTTACCAGTTTAACAGTACTCCCTACTTTCTAATCCAGACCTTAGTCTTTCAGGCTCTGCTTTGCTAAGGGGAGTTAACCTATCAAACTTAAAACCTGGGAAATGTCATTTTGGGAGATAACTATCTTAGCAAAGTAGATATCTCTCCTTTTAAGAGTCCCATGAAGGCACTAGTCTGGGACTCTGGATTGCCACAGACTTCTTGTGTGACCTAGGGCAAGTCACTTAGCAGATGGAATATCATGAGTTTAAATGCACCAAATGCTTCATGAGTTTTAATTCACCAAAGCTTGCAAAGCCCTCAAATGATTCAGTAATGGGTGTTCTCAGCTACTTGATATGTGGCAACCTCAGATCTGCAGCATGCAGAATTGTTTTTCTGATGCTGGTAGGGTGTTTGATTTTTAGTCTCTGGAATCAGCCGTTTGCTCATATCCTCTGCCACAGGGAATGGGTTGCAAATGCCTTACTGACTACTTCATCCTACTTTTATATTCAGCTCCAGATTGTGGCCTTCCGTGACTTTTTAAAGTGACAGTAGAGTCCCATTCTTAATCAAGAAACCTTACTGTTAATTACCCTGCTCTGCTCATGCAGCCAGCCATCCCTCTGGGCTACTTTTAGAACCTGCCCCTGGCAAGGTCTCTCCAGTTTTACAGCTGAAGTGGCTGAGACTCTTTTTTAAAGTTCTCTTTAGAAAGTTTTCTTCCATTTAGCACTGTGGGTCTCTGCAGAGGGGCTGTTTTCAGGGTGGGTTGCTTTCCTGAGTTCCTTGTTTGTACCAGCAGAGCTTTGGTTTGTCAGTTGTATCTCTGTGAGGGCAGCTGCATCATTTAACTGTTGCAACTGGGTTCTTTCACTTGGCTACAGTTGTAGAATGGGAATTTTTTTTCACAACAGGGGGATGGAAAGAGAGATCACGTTTCAGATGGAAGAGTTGGAAGAGAGGATGTTTGTGTTGGAGACAGTAAGCCAGCCATCCCAGGGCCCAAAGGTGTGAATGCTTTTGTTGCAAGTAGAGCAGGATACAACTGGGGGAAAGAGACGGTTTGGAATGGACCCATCTTGCTGAATTCCTGAGTTTGTTCATCACCAAGGATTAGGCTTCACTTGTACATGGTACTTTAGTGTACTTTGTCCCTTTCCAGTTGCTAGTTACTGTATTTTCTCACTGGCTGTATAGATTGAAACTAGGATCCTCTCTGATTCTTGACAGACCTCCCTGTAACTTCCAGATGACACATGTTAGCTGTGGCTACTTTCTAGTTCCAAAAGAACCTCACTTATCTGAACCATGTTAGTATGAGCAGCCCAGCCTGGTCACAAGAAATGCAAAAAAAATGAATACCTGTGCATGTATATGCAGGCACATATATACACATACAGGTTACATGTAGTTTTTGGTCTTATGTTCCTCTTTCTTTTTTGGTGCTGTTTTATTAGATAGATACCTCCTATGTATGACCATTCCACATATATGAACAGGGGATGGTCCCACAGTGTTCGGGTAAAACAAGGTCTGTTGTCTAATGACATTCTCCAATAATTTATATCTGAGTGTCACATCCAGCTTCTTGGGAATTAAGCAACTTATCTCTGAGGTAGATGGGTATATCCCCACTGTTGCTGGGGAAACTGAGTTGTAGAACATATATGCCTGGGTTATCCTACCGTGTCTCTCCCGTACCTAGATAGTTGCATGTACACCACAGAATCTGAGCATCTCTTTCTAAGAGTACAAGGAGCAATACCCAATTCCATATTTCCAGGAAGCAGCTAGAATCATTTATTGTGTGAGCACCTGTCACCTCTTGGGGGAAAGCTAAGTCAGCAGCTTTGCCATTTAGTTCCAAAAGGAATCATATGCATCATTTGGTTTCTGTTTTGGGATTGTGAGCTCCAGAGGCTCCTGGGAAAGTTTCCCCATAATGAATCGCCTCTGCAGGTCCAGAAGAACAGAGCTATCATCCCAGGTCCCAGTACAATATCTTGGGTGCTGGTTTCTGGTATTAGAATGGTCTTATCAAGGAATGTATAGGCTGGAAATGGTCTTCAGGGCTGGGAATTAGGTCAAAAATAAAGCAAGAAATCAATTGTGTCCAAATCAATGAGATTTTGCTTCCCTGTCTCCCTTGTTTTTCTGCCTTGCTTCTATCATCTGAGAATCTTGAAGCTTTGTGTTGGTGGTGGAATAGAAGTGTCCACTTTGGCATTAGAAAACTCATCTATTGACGGGACCTATATGGCTTCCAGCATCCTACTATCTGAGCTCCTCAGTCTTTTTTTTATACTCCCTAGCTCGGTTGCGGGTGGAGGGAGGGGGTGAGGAGTTATACCATGTGACTTTCCCAGAGTCACCGGTGAGTCTGTGGCAGAGCAGGGACTTGACCCCTGGTCTCCCAAGACTGAGATCAGTCCCCTAATCAGTGGGCATCCTTTCCCTTCTATTGAGTGCATGGAGCATTAGCCATGAAGCAGTTTCAGCACTTTTCTACTACTCTGACTCTCTGGCTGGGGAGAACTTTCTACCAATAATTTCTTTATCAAGTCCAGCTGGCAGTGGTTGATGGGCTCTGTATTTGTAGTCCTGGCATTTAGTGTATAAGCCTGGCTCTGCCCTGGAGATATCTCCAAAGGTACAATGACAAACAGATTCTGTTCTGGAACTGAACTACACTAGGAGAACCTGTCAGATTTGCCTCCCTTTCATGCCAAGGCCAGATTAAGTGTCGTTGTCTGAAAGGATAAAGGAATCTAGTTTTGATGGCCTCGATAGTGAGGTTTTTTATCATTGTTGCAGATACATTTACATTCTCTTTTACAAATGCAAAGAGCAGGCAAAAGCCACTTTCAATAATTTATTTTAAAATCAATGCTAATGAGCTTATGTCTCGTCAGTGGCCGAGTTTTACAATAAAGTCTGATTTATTTAGAAAAGATCTTTGGTGCCGCTTCCCGTCTAATGGGGGAGCAGTTGCAGTGACCCTCCAACTTTGGATCCAATTTGTAATTCACAGCGGAGGGCTGACCTGATTTGCATTGATTAGAATCCGGTGGAAGAGACAGCTGGGTCCAGGGTTGTGGAGGGTGGGGCAGCAGGGAGAGCTCTGTCTTTAGAAAGTGCTTAAGCGCAGCAGATTATCTCCTGCCTAGTGATCAAGTTGCATGGTATCAGCAAAAGGACTGGTGCGGACTAATGGCCCTGCCCACTGTGGAGCATCATGAATCTGGGGTTTACCTATGGATCTATCCTAAGATGACTGCAAAACCAGATCCATTCAGACCTGCAGACTGGCCTTCTGGGAAGGTGCCTCTGACTTCTGCACAGGGCTTGCCTATGCTGCAAAAACAACCCATGGTTGTCAATAGTTGTTGGCAGTTGGTGGAGTTGAATGATCCTGGTCATGGTAGCTTTAAGGTCTAGGTGCTATAGATGTATACTATACCTGTCTTTGAGAAGCATTGTGATTCGTTTTCATTTTTCAAAAATTCCATTTCTAGCCACCCTGGTTGCAAAGAAAACCTGCCAAATGACCCTGGGCTAACCTTTACAGCAATCCATTTCCGAATCTACAGACTTGCTTCAACTAGTCAGGGAGGCAGCTGTCTGACTTCCCACCCGTGGGCTAAATAGACCAGGTCCTCTGTTCAGGGTTGATGGGCTGTGCTGGGGAGAAATCCAGCCCTGCTGTTTGGCCTCATCCACACATGCAGTGGACCCACATTCAGCTGCAATTCAGCCAAAACCCTTCAGCATGGGCCGGCCCTTTCTGGAACCTAGCTGAGATCTACATGGATGTGACTACTGTCAGAGCCTCTGAACTGGAATGAGTCCCTTAGTACAAAGATTTTGCACCAGGTGGCAGCTGGGTGCTGATGCTGACATGCTGATTTAATTCAAGTCCACACAATCCTGTTGGAAAACAGTTCCAAAACATCTCTGATGGTGTTTTGTTCAAGGTTAAGCAGCCTCTATTTAAAGCCAGTTAAATCAGTGCAGCAGTTGTGTACAGATCAGGTCTTGTCGCACTGAATTCATTCTCTTTGTGTTCACAAATAGTCTCATCTCACTTGCACCCTTCTATTTGCTACCTCTCATGTCACTCCTTTCCTGTGGCTCAAACTTTCTTCCACTGAAGTTAGTGTCAAAAGTCCCATAATTTTTGCCTCTTCTACCATCCATTTTCTCAGGCTTGGATCAGCATCTTTTTCTTTTTGCTGCCGGATGCCCTTTCTCTCTTCCTTCAAATCCTTCTTAAATTCTGCTGCTTTCAAGAATCCTTTTCACTTCCTATCTTTCCTGGAATATTGCTTGGTGTCTTGTTTCTTGCAGACCATAAGCTCTTCAGCTCAGGAAATACGGCTTCCTGTATGAAGCTTTATAAAGTGCCATGTAAATTTATGATGCTAATAAGTGATTGTTTTCACTAGTGTTAATAACAATTCATAGGTTTCTGCAACGTCTTAAAATATTACCAGTCCCTAGAAGCTAGTGACTTCCGTCTCCTCTCAGCACAGTCTAAACGCAGAATTTATTATTTTGACAGTCAGATGCTCTCTCAGCCAAAATCATCTGTTTGCCTGCCTGCTTACAGGTTTGGTGCTGCTGCCCATCACCATAGTGCCTCTGCTTCTTTTACATAATGAGTCTGTCCCCTTGAAGGATTAATTGGAAGACAGTGTAACCTAGTAGGTGTAGAGTGTTGGATTGAGACCTGTGACACATGGGATCTATTCCCAGCTATGCCACTGATGTACTTACTCTGTGATCTTGGGCAAATCACTTAGCCTCTTGCTGTCTCAATTTCCCCATCTATGAGGTGGGGGTAATGATACTGACCTCCTTTGTAAAACACTTTGCTATCTCTGTTGATGAACAGCTCTGTATAAAAGCTAGTGTTAACTCCTCCTATAGTCTACTTGCACTGGGACTTTATGTTGTGTTCTTTTTTCTTGGGTCTGTGGCATGGGCTTATGTCCACTGTGCTCTGAATGTTTAGATACTAGGGTGATGGGTGCCCACTCAAGTCCTAAGGGCTGGGTTTTCTGCTGCCAGCAAAGACAGTGGGTGAGGTTAGCACTGAGTTCAGTGGGCCTGGAGTCAGGAAAATAGTAAAATCTCTGAAGAGGTGGTAGACTGAGGAACCTACCATCCTGTCTGTGTCTCATAAGGGATACATTTCTTCATATTAAATCCTCAGTAACAAACCCCTTTTGTTTTATTTCCTCCACTTCAG
The DNA here is from genome assembly GCF_000455745.1 of Alligator sinensis. Taxonomy (NCBI): domain Eukaryota; kingdom Metazoa; phylum Chordata; order Crocodylia; family Alligatoridae; genus Alligator; species Alligator sinensis. Next base: position 466,102 of record NW_005842064.1, on the reverse strand, counting down.
ATGAAGACCTTGACATGCCCTTTCCAGAGGACAGAAGGGATGCTGGAAGTAGCATTAAAACTGGTAAGTGGACTCTTCAGTTCTGAACTGCAGAATAAGCCTGCCCCTATGTACCTGCAGAGGTTGACTAAGAGCAAGCAAATATATCTGGAGCTGAGTGAGCAGAGGATGGGAAAGGCCTAGGGCTTGAGATTGTAGAGAACGACAGAGGAGGGAATAGATTATGCAGTAGAGAAGTTTGATGAAGGCCCAGACTCTGGGGACTATTCAGGAGTTCCTGAAGATCCTTGTCCACCGGCCTTCACAGTTCCTCTGTCTTCCTGGCACGCAGCTACCTTACAGACACCATCCCTGCTCCACCCAACTGTAATGGGCGTTGCACGCTCCTCGCTACTCCTGCTGCTGCCCCGCCAACTTTTCCCTCCAGTCACACCATTGCTAAGGTTGGCTGCCACTGAGGTTTCCTTTTGCTTGGGTATTAACACTACTTTCTAGCGGAATGAGGCTATCCAGCAACTCACTGCCACTTCTCAGCCCCCTGCCATCTGTAGCATTGTGCCCCTTTCCAAATGCTGGGCCTAGATCTGTCTCAGTGTATATTAGCTAGGGGAGTGCGCCACCCTGTTGGGAAGGGAGAAGGAATAATTTTCTGACCTTGAGGACAGATTTGTGCTCCACTCGAGGGACAGGGCAGCTTTGAGACAGTTCTCCTCAAATGAGAGGATGGCTTCCTGATCCTAAGATAATTGGGGAATGTAAGGACTGCACCATTCTCCTACACCCTCAGACCAGGAGGCTGAAGGCAGGAGCCAGCAGAGATGTGTGTTCTTGGAGTGGTGGGCTAGCTGGTTCCAGTTCCAGGTGCCCATGTGTCATCCCAGGCACATTAGGAATTAATGTTGGTTTTTTTATTTAAAAAATTAAATTGGACATGAAATTAGAGTGGGCATGAAATCACATCTCCTCTAACTCTGCACTGTTATGCAAGTTACAGGTGATTAGTTAAGCTCTCTTGGCTGCTTGCAGACATTAAAAACAAAAAAACCACATTTGCCAGGAGCTGCAGCATGTTACTTCAACTCAGGTTTGCAGTATCTATATAGATTGAGCCCTTTAGCAGAGCTTTTTTGCACTTTTAGCTAAAGCTGATTCAATCAGCTATTAGGTAAAAGTGCCAAAGCTCCATTAAAGCACCTGAGCTCTACAGACATCAGGCAAGCAGCTTGTTCAGTGGTTACAAAGATCCCAATGGCAAATGCAAGTGCA
>NW_005842064.1:454116-464805 GCF_000455745.1 Alligator sinensis | reverse complement strand
TCCCTATATCCCATTCTCAGCAGGAGATGTGTACTGCAGAAAGCCCTTGAGAGGGAGCCATGCTCCTAAAGCTGAGGCAAGGGGAAAGGGGGAGCTGCGTAAAAAAACAACCAGACAACGGAAAGTGAGTCACAGCCAGTGAAAGCCAACAGGAAGGCTGAACGGGGAGGATTGCTCTGCTGGAATATCTGAGGCCTCAGAAACCCCACCCTGATGACTCTTCCCCTCCTCCCTCACACCAGTGTAGAACAAGCTACCCTGGCAGCATATGCATGGCATCCAGTGTCCCCACCCCTGCTTTTTCCTTAAGAATGTGATGTGTGGGAGCTGAGCGGAAAGTCTGTTTCCTGCCCAGCTCCCCTCAATCCCACCTGCCTTTTTTTTTCCCCATTGGGCTTCCGCCCCTGGCACAGGAAAGAAGCACTTGTGTGCAGGCAGTTTGGGTGGGAGCAGCTGTGAGCTTCCTGTGGCCCCAGTTCTCTTGCTGCAGACCTACTCAGGAAATGGCGGCCTCTTGGCAAAATGTGCTTTGGGAGACGCCCTCATCATCTCTTTCCTCCCTGGCTCCTTCTCTATAGAGCTTGCAGTCCTAGAAATAAAAGGAGAAGGCTTAACTACTGGGTCAGGGAAGATTCTACCACGTTTATTCAACCTTGTCTTGTGTGGGTATGCATACACACATGCACATGCACACATGTATCTTGACGGTCCAAAGGGTCTCAGCACAAAGCTGGGCTTCTGTCACTTCATGCTGCCCCATCTGCGTAGGGAAAAGACAGTGTTGTTTACTGTAGAATACCTTTGGAGCTGCCGGCTTAGTGTGTGACTGTCTCCCTCTAGTGATCTGCAAGGTGCAATAGAGACTGCAAGATTTTCTACTTGGGGTATGTCTACACTGCAGTCAGTGGCTTGGATACTAGTTGCAGCCTAGCAGTAGCAGCACAAAGCTCAGTACAGGCTGACATCCACAGATTTATTCTGCTGCTTGGGTGGGTTTTGCAGTCTGCGCAGAGTGCCATGCTGCTACAGCTAAACTGACACTAGTACCTGAGTTAACTTGGGTATGTCTGCACTAGGCTGTCACAGCATAGTTACCCCAACAGCTGAAATGCTATGGGGAGGCATGTGGGTTTTGGTGATGAAAGCCTTAGATTCCAATAATCTGTATTTGAGGAAGAGTGTGTGTGTGTGTGTGTATTTACACACATGCATACACACTCTTGCACACAGCAGCTGTCCTAAACATTATTCAGGTGTTGGTTACGAGCTCCTAGGTAGAGTTTTAGCTGATCAATATTGCCTACAACTATTATAACAGCTGAACCAGTGCTGCCCACAACCTCAGTATTTGTGATTGTTCACAAACTGAATGGAGTGCAGCTAATTGCACCTAGCTATCATAAATTTCCCCTAGACAATTATTCCTTGACTAGGAAAAGCCTTGGAACCAGCTATCATTGTTAGAGTATTACTGATGCACTTAGCCAATGGCATAACAAGTAAAGTTAGTGGTTGGGGCAAACCCTGAGGATGAGCCAGGGTGGTGGGGAGTGGGGAGCACAAAAGGGTTCTGAGAGTGGTGGTAAGGAGAGCTTACAGTTCTGAAAGTGGGGTGTGGGCAGGGTCCAGCAATCTTACCCACTCCAGGAACTCTTAAATAGCCCCTGGCTGAACTGCTGCCGCCAGGGACTGTTTGGGAGTTCCAGGCATAAGCCATGGGACTGCTCTTGCTGCCGGAGCATGGTCTCTGTGGGGATGGGGGCGTGATTCCAGCACCCCTCCTAACTTGGTGCCCAGAGCAGATGTCCCTCTCACCCACCCCTAGTTATGCTGCCGTACTCAGCCAAATGGATTTGAGTTGCAGCTGTTCATGAAGATCTAAGAAAACCAGAATTCTTCAGCTCCTTGCCTTTCTGCTGTGCTTATTCCCACCTAAATGCCCTACTGGCACAATGAGTTATTAGGCCACTGGAGCATATGGCAGCTACAGCAGGTACCAGCGCCCCAAAGCTTAGAAAACAGACGTCCCAATATTTATAAACCATACTTCAATCAAAACACAAGGCTGTGCTTTCATCTGTGTAGCATCTAATCCAACACACTAAAGGGGGAGTACCAAGGGAAACGGGTGAAGAGAACATTGCAAAGGCAAATCTTTAAATAAAAATAATCAAAGCAGATAAAAATGGAATAAAATTTTCCCTTCTCCCGGCTGAAATTCTTAATTCCCCTTTGATTTCTATAACGGTGAATTTGGACTTATGATCAGCAAGAAGCAAGTAGCCAAGCTGTTTTGAGAGGCAGAATGGTTTAGGGGGTAGTGCACTTGCTTTCCGTCCTGAAAAGCCACACATATATCCTTTGACCGTGCTGTTAGATGACAAGTACAGGTCACCACTATAATAAGCCTTCCAACCCCCAGCCATGGGTCTACAAGTCCTCAACGGTGAAGCAGGTGGAAGAAGATGTTAGAATCTCAGTGGCTGTGAAGGCAGATGAAGTCTGCAGCAGAACAAGATCCCCAGTTGTCTTGTTCGTCTTGCTGTTGGATCAGGGTCCTGCTCTGTCAAGAGCTGTGTGAAAGCTGATGTGCAGCAGCTCCTCTATGATAAAAGAAGTCATGCACAGGTGTCTTCCATGAAAACAGCTTTTCTAGCACATTCCTCAAGCCCTTTGGTGACCAGTTAATGGTGACGGGAGCAGGATTGTGAGATCTGGAACCTCCTAGTCAGGAACTGGCATGAAAGAGCAAAGGTGGCATTTCCAAGAATTCGGCAATTACAAGAAAGTCATCTAGCACCTGGATGAGACAGGAGTGTGGTTTGGCAGCTGTTACTGTGACTGAGCAGTCCTCTTCATGGTCCACTCTGCTTATTCCACACGGGGAGGGGGCTAGAAAAGGTGCCCTAAACATAGCCTGTCTATCTTCTTCCTGACTGGATAACTGCATCCAGTGAGAACACCTTTACTGTGGTGGAAAATACCAGCAAAGAGATGTCATCATTTTCAGGATGTGGAACGCTGGCACCCTCATGGACAACCCTAATAGTGAATGCCCAGAGCGCCTCATTCAGACAACACAACAGTGATGTAGCTGCACTGAACAAGACTTGGCAAGCAGGAGATGGGCAGCTCAAAGAACATGGAGGTGGCTATAGCTTCTTCTGGAAGGGTAAACAGGAAGGAGAACTCTGACTTCACAGAGTTAGTTTTGCCAATAAGAATGAATTCGTAAACCAACTTAATTAGTTCCCTTTCAGAATTAATGAGTGCCTCATGACTGTCTGTCTTAAGGTGGTGGGGAGCCAATATGCCACTGTCATCCATGTGTATGCCCTGACTCTTGATGCTGCTGATGAAGCCAAGGAGGAATTCTACACCAAACTTGACCAAATCCTTTCTCATATTCCAGAGGGAGACACTTATGCTTCTTGGTGATTTCAGTGCCAGAGTTGGAAGTGACTCTAACCTCTGGAACAGAACCATTGGCAAGGAAGGAGTAGGAAAGGTCACCTCCAGTGGCATTTTCTTCTTGATCAAATGCATAGAATGTACTATGGACTATGTCATCATCTATGCCCACGATCACAATACACATCACCTGAGCTATGCTAGGAGCAGATGATTGCTGCACTGATCACTGATTCATCTACTCAGTTATGTCACTCAAACTGGCTCCCAAATGACAGCTGCAGCAGAAGCAATGTCAATGGCAAATCGATGTTAAAGGACTTAAAGACCCAAGCAAGTGAGACCTCTTCCACCAGTACCTCAACAAAAAAATGGTGCATTACAATCAACAACAATGGGAGAAAGTCAGCAGTGCATGGGGTCCCCTCAAGGCCACTGTCATGAGTGCCTATGAAGAGACACTTGAATTTTCTACTAGAAAACATCAAGAGTGGTAGAAATGAGAACACTGGTAGAGATGAGAACAACCAGGGGATCCAACAGCTGATCGATTGCAAACACAAGGTCTTTTATGCTTGGCAAAGTGACACCAACTCCAAGCAAAAGAAATCAAATCTCTAATAAGCCAAGGCAGAGGTCCAAAGGAGGACCTGCAATTTGAAGAACAAATGGTGGGAAGACAAGGCTAAAGAGATTCAACATCTCACTGACATCCATGATGTGTGTGGTTTCTTCAGTGCCACCAAAGCCATCTACAGTCTGAGCACTCAGCAACCAACCCCCTTGAGGCCTAAGGATGGAGGAAACCTGATAAAGGAAAGGGGAGCCATCAATATCTGTTAGAAGGAACATTTTGAAGACCTTGTCAATTGAGACTTGGTTGTTGATGACAGTGTTCTCAACTGCATCGCGCGGCACCCAGTCAGAGATGATCTCAGAATCCCTCCAACCCTTGATGAGGTGAGAAAGCCATCAAGCAGATGAAGAATGACAAGGCATCTGCAGCGGATAAAATACCCATAGAAATCTTCCAAGGGGGGAGATGAACTCATGTCACAGCTTCATGCCCTCATCTTAAGGATCTGGAATGATGAGGAAATCTCAGACGACCTCAGGGATGCCATGATTGTGACAATCTTCAAGAAAGGAGACAAGTCTGACTTTGGAAACTACAGAAGGATTGCCTTGCTGTCCACCACAAGAAAGATCAATACAAGAACACTCCTGAGCCATTTCCTTTCACTTGCTGAAGAGTTCCTCCCAGAATCTCAGTGTGGGTTTAGGGCATCAAGAGTCACAACTGACATGATCTTCACTGCTCACCAGCTGCAGGAAAAATGCTGGGAACAACACAGACTTATATACATGGCCTTCTTTGAACGCATGAAAGCCTTCAACTCTTAGCAACTAAGAAGTGTCCTAGAGGATCTTTCTGAAGTACAATGCCCACCATAATTAATCAACATTCCTTCCCTGCTTCATGAAGGTATGTGAGGGGTGGTTCTCAATAACAGATCTGTCACAGATCGCTTTGAGATTAAAATGGGAGTTGAGCAAGGCTGTATCATCACTCCAACACTCATCTGAATATTCCTTGTTGTGATGCTACATATGACCACCAACAAACTTCCAGCCAGAGTGGAGTTAAATTACCAAATGGATGGTAAGCTTTTTAACCTCAGCTGACTCCAAGCCAAAACCAAGACCACCCCAACCTCAATCACTGAACTCCAGATATGTTAATGATGCTGTAGTGTGTGCTTACTCGGAAGCTGACCTTCAGGCAATCGTCGACATCTTTACAGAGGCATACAAGAAAATGGGGCTGATGCTTAACATCCAGAAGACTTAGGTCTTCCACCAACAAGCTCCTAACAAACAGTCCCCAGATCTGGTAATCCAGATCCATGGTGAGACTGGAGAAGGTTGAGTATTTCCCGTATCTCAGAAACCATCTCTTGCAGAAGGCTGACATCGACGAAGAAATTCAACATCACTTCAGATGTGCACGTGCAGCCTTTGGACGCCTGAAGAAACAGATGTTCAAAGGTTTTGACATCAGATCCAAAACCAAGTTCATGATTTATCAAGCAATTGTGACCCTGTCCGTGCTGTACAGAGTTGAGACATGGACAATGTACCAGAGACATCTAAAGTTGTTGGAGAAGTACCATCAGTGCTGTCTGCAAAAGATACTCTGAATCCAGTGGGAAGACAGATGCACCAAAGTTAGCATCCTCCTGTAAGCAAATACCATGAGTATTGACCCAGTGATTATCCAACATCAACTTTGTTGAGCCATCCATGTCATCCAAATGCCTGACTCCAGACTCCCAGAGCAAATTTTATTGTCCCAGCTCAGCTAAGATGTACGCTAAAGAGAAGGGCAGAGAAAGTGCTTCAGCAATATCCTCAAGTCTATCTTAAAAAAATGCAACATCCATGTCAACTCGTGAAAGACCATCACCCAGGACCACCCCAAAAGGAGAAAGCGTTTACTGCAGGGACCTCAGTACTTTGAAATCTCATGACAACCACAGGAGATGGAAAAGCGGGAGCGGCAGAAACAGCATGGTGCGTACCAAATCAAGAATCCAGTACCATCCATGCCACATGGAAACACTGTACTGAAAGCTGCTGTAGAGCCTGTCGATCCCAGATGGGCCTCAGACATCTTCAGACACACAGCTAAGACAATCATGGAAGACAATCATCCTTGAATGCGAGGGATTGCTGAAGAAGTGGTTTAGTGGGTGTCTGGAGACCAAGATTCTAATGCTGCCTCTTCCGGTGGCCTGGTATGTGACCTTGGGCAAGTCATTTCACCCTGTTTTGTGTCTCTTTCCCCTCCTGTTCTTACTTGCTTATTTAAATTGTTAGTTCTTCAAGCAAGGATTATCTCTGTGTATTTGTACAGCACCTAGCACATTTGGGCCTTGATCTCAACAGTAGGCTATAAATGCTGCAATCGTACAAATAAATTCAAGGGATTGATTTTTTGCCTTTAATGACCCACATTAAACACCCAGTGACTTTCCAGAAGAGGCTGCTTCATTTTCCTGACTGACCTTCTTTAAATGGTTTAGCATCAGTTCATGCAGATCCAACTACGTTGAGTTATTCGTGCTGGCACTGATGAATTTGCCACTTGTTAGGGTTGAACCATGGTGGAAAGATGTGCAAACAAGATTTTGCAGCCATCCTGCAAATGAAAGGAAAAGACAGGTTGGGCTTGGTAAGCCAGGATCCATCAGGGTCTGAGCCTAGAAGTCAGTACATCAGAACAGAAGATGAGCTGTTGCTTAAGGCACGCTAGGTGAAAGTGGACTCACAACCTTCTTGACTTTCACAGAAGATGGTCTGATCGCGAGCTGCCTTCCTTTGCCATCTCTGTCTGCCAGGGAATGGATCTAGACCAGGAGTAGGCAACCCCCTGGCATACATGCCAGAGCATGGCACATAAAGACATTTTCCTGGGCATGCATGCCTCAGGGAAGGGGCCAGAGCTGAGCTGCCACAACAAGGATGGGGCCCCTCGCAGTTCACCTGTCATCCACCCCTGGAACACCAACACCTTACAAGTTGAGGTTGCGGGTGTTTTTGGCACTTTGTTCAAAAATGTTGCTGACTTCTGACCTAGACCTTCCTTCTCACTTCACAAGTCTGGTTAACTTTGTTTCTGTCTAACTGGACACTTCTAAAATACGTCTCCCCTTCCTGAGAATCAAAATTACCAATTTCTTGTGGACCAAAATGGTTAATCCCTAACCAAAGGCACTTTCAGAGACATGAGAGCCAAGGTAAATACAGAGGCTTATTTTGAAGCATTTCCAACCTAACTAGAAGCCTGATGAAAGCTCCTGCTCAAAAACTCTAGCCCATTTTGTAAGACTAAGGATGTTGAGACGAGTAGTTTGCTTCCCCTATCAAATCCTTGGAGACTCCCCTAGTTCTGGTAGTGGATAACCTAATTTACCTATGCTTGATGCTGATGGAATCAGAGGCTCAGTATATTGAATCTAATCAGAGATGGGTCTGCTGTAAATGTAAACATCTGCCTCTCAAATTTGTCCACTCCCCCAGAGTTTGATAGAGGGCTCGAGTCCATAGATTCAAAATTGGAGGGTTATAAGCAACCTGAACCAGTCGTATTGATATGGGAGGAGAGTCCCAGCATGGAAAAGGTTGAGAATTACCAGTCCAGTCCTTTATACATAGAGATAAACTTTCTCTAAAAATCAGATCTGGTTTCTGGTTCTGGTAGCACTCCTCCTCCGTAAGTGGGATGTATTTATTTTGAGTCTTCTGCATATGAATAAAGTTCTTGGCACAATGAGTTCCCTCATGACCTTTCCATGTTCATTTTAGCCTGTCTTAGGCTTTGCCACCCCCAGGTAGAGCTATATCACTGAAGTAGAGGCTCATCCAAGACCCTCAGCTGTTTTCAGGCCCACAGCATTGTGAAGCTAGTAGGAAACAACAGGATCTATAAAGGCAAAGAGGGACACTAGTTTTGTTGCCAAGTGGCTTCCATGTTTTGCGTTATAGCTCAGATTCCCTTTGCACCTGCTAAGGGCCTTGAATGTACTTGAAGAGTAGGGCTGCCATGAGCCTGCAGTTTAAGAAGGAAGGGAACTGTGGGTGCTCAGTATCTCTGAAAATGTAGGCCCTCTCAAGGAGAGGAACCCAAATAAGAAGCCACCCTGGAAAAAATTTGGCTTAGTATACTGACAACCTTGCCAGCCATTTAAAAGCCCTGCTCATACTCATTAGCATCTTCCTGGTGGCTGTAATTGTTGTTAATCGTTATAACTGTTTTAGTTATTAGCGTTGTCATGACTGGTTTAGGTCCTGTGTCTGTTTTACACTAAATAATATATTAGACTCTTGCCTCTGAATTACTGGGCTGTATGTCAAGGGGAAGGGTTGTTAGAGCAGTGCAAGTGCCTGTCTTCATACCTTAGTCTTCATATTTTGTACTTCAATCCAAATGGACAAATGGGATAGAAAAATAATTAGGTGGAGCGAAGTCCTTGAAATGAAAGCTGTGGGGGAAGGGGGAGAAGGTTTGTCATGGGTATTTTTCTTAATTATATCAAATGGTCAAAATGCCAGATGAGCATTTGGCTAATGTAAAACTATTGTTTTTAATTTCTGGAGCCACAAGGACACCATGAAGCCAAACTGCCCCAGCAAATCAAACTGAAAGCTTCAATCTCATCTTGCCAAGACACCAATTTCCTCCTCTTAGCAAATGGGCTGTTTTTAATCCCTTGCATTCTGAGCTGGGTAGAGGGGATAGCCACATCTGCCGCACAGTTTGTCTGTCTAGGGTAAACAGAGCCAAATTCCACTACTCAAATAGCAGCCACAAGCCCTGACTTCATCCACCAAACTTAGCTCCACCCTCTTTCCTGGCAGGTAGTTTCTGTGATATGAAAAGAGCTAATAAAAACATTGATAATTAGACTGTCATCAGCAGTCCTCAGAAGCAGTGCTCACCACTGAAATGAATGGGGCAGTTCACACTCCTCTCATAGCCTTTGCTTCAAACTACCCAGACTTGGGCAGCAAACGTGGCGGAAGTCATGTCTAGATGATTTTCTTGATGACTCTCAGGTCTATAAACATATAGCCCAATTCTCTTCCCTCTTATATCAGAGTAAATCAGTAACAGCTGCATTGAAATGGATAGCATCACTACACTGTAAGTGAATGCAGATTCAGGGGCTAGGATTTTTGGTTTTCAATATGAATCTAATTTCTGTAGAAATGGATGGGACTGTGAGTCTGGTTCCAGAGTCATCCGCCAGAGCAGAACAGCAGGATTTAGTAACGACGAACGTTGGACTTGTTAGATAAGATCATGGCTGCAATCCATGTAGCCCAGTGTCCTGTCTGATGGTGGCCAAAATTCCCCAGCAGATAGACGTGGGCTAATTTCTCCCCTCATTTAGGTCTCATTGTGATCTTCACTAAAGATTGGCTTAAACCCTGGAACATGAGGATTAATGTCCCTTCTACTATCTGCCTGTTTCAGTGCTGTGTGTTTTGTGCCTCCTTTTTCTCCCAAAATGTGTGGTTTTATGTTCCTTAGGAGAAAATCAACATGTCTAGGGCTTGTGCCTTCTCCCAATCCTGAGTTATTCTGTTCTTTAAAGAATTGCCCCATCTGGTTCCCTTTAAAAACCTTTCTGCCTTCATTATGCTTTTTCCATCTGTTGCCAGCTACTCACTTAGTGCTTTTGCATAAGCACCTCCTTATAGTTCCTTTGATATGATGGTCTTATTTTAAATGGATATGTTTGATATTCCTACAGATGTCCTGCTCCTTGTTTTTTTAATCTTGTTTAATTCTTGCCATCAAGAACCTCCTGTGGAAGGAGTCCCACAGTTCAATTACACGTTGGATGAAAGAATATTTCATTTTGTTGGCTTTCAGTTTTTCCCACCTTTACATGTCATTGAATTGGTTCCTAGGTCTTGTGTTAAGACACAAGGAAAACAGAAGTTTCCCATATATCTTCTTTACATTGTTCAGTATTTTATGTACTTTTGTCAAGTTCCCTCAATTCGCTTTATTTTAAGGTCACAATCCTAATCTTTTCCATCTCATAAGATTTTTTTCCAGCCCCTTGTGAGAGGCAACGATTGTTGAGGGTAGTATCTTTATTGGAGCGCATGGTTGGGATAGACTTAGACAAGCTTTTGAATGCAAAGCCTTTTTGTCAGGTCTGAATGAAGAAGCAGGCAATGCTTCTTGGTCATTCTTGTTGTCCTTCTCTGAGCCTCACAGACTTCAGAAATGTTCTTTTTGGGATGGGGTGACCAGTACTGCACAGAGTATTCTTAGTGAGAGTGCACCATATAATAATTAAACTGGTATCTTCTATATGATCAACCATTCCATTTCATATGCAATTTAACAATTTGTTTGCTTTTTTTTAATCAGGCTGTGCATTGAGGACAACACGTTATTGATTTGTTTACTGTGAAGTCACAGTCCTTTTCCTGAGTTGATAGAGTTAATGTAGACTCCCTCTAAGATAGCTCCTGACAAAGTAACTCTCTTTGCACATACTGACCCTGTACTCTCTTTGCCATCATGTGGCTCTTTCATCCAGCTTGTTCAGATCTCTCTGCAAGTTCCTTCCAGTCATATCTGCTCCTGACAAAAGGTGGCCAAAACTTGGAATGGGCTTCCAAGGGAGGTGGTGCTCTCCCCTACCCTGGGGGTCTTTAAAAGAAGGCTGGATATGCATCTGACTGGGGTCATCT
>NW_005842064.1:429531-454085 GCF_000455745.1 Alligator sinensis | reverse complement strand
CTCTTTCCTGCCATGCAGGGGGTTGGACTCGATGATGTGTTGAGGTCCCTTCTGACCCTAGCATCTATGAATTTATGAAATAGTTTGATGTCATCTGCAAATTTAGCCCCATTACTACCCTGATCATTATTACATGCAGGAACCAGCAACCTTTTCAAGCCTTGTTTGGCTTCAGCAGTACATCAACAAAGGGGCTGGGGATGTGGGGAAGGATAGCTGGGGAAGGAGGGAGGAAGGAAGGGAGGACTTTTCCTGTGCGCCTGCAAAAGCCAGGCAGCTGGGAGCTGTGCCTATAGCACCATCATTTCTCCCAGCCTGGCTGCAGTATTAGAGCAGCTTCTAGCCAGAGGGGGAGCTGTGCTGGGGTTGGGGAGCTGGAAGCTGCTTCCATGCTGCTGCTTCTCCCCACACCCCCAACCCAGCCCAGTTAGGGATGTCAGAGGGGGTGCTGAAAAGTGGCAGCAATGCGGGCACAGCTTCTAGCTCCCTAGTCCAGCACAGCTCTTCACTGTTCAGTCCCAACACGAGCACAGGGAAAGACGAATGCAGACTGGCTTCAGACCATGGTGCATATGTTGTCAATCCTTAAATAAATATATTCAATTGTGCAGAACCTAATGCTGAACTTTGAGGTAACCTGATGCTAATGTTTTATAATGACAAAAAATGACCATTTAATTCCTCCTCTCTGCCTCTTAATTACTGTAGTTTTTCCTCTTATTCTAAAATGCTCTGTTTCTTTAAAACTGTTTTTGTGTTCAGGAACTTTTCAGAGGCTCAAGAGGACTTCTCAAAAGTCTCAGTTATGTAGAGTGGTTCATCCACTACTTGATGACATCCTCAAAAATTCTGGGAGATTAGTGAGATATGACTTTTTTCCCCCCAGAATTCACTCATATGAGACCCTGTCAGGTCACGACCTTCTAAATATTTTGCGATTCCTATTTTTTATTTATGATTTCAAACCATTTGTTAGGTACAGATGTATGGCCTACAGGTCTATAATTCTTCAGATCACCCCTCAAGCCTTTCTTGAATATAGGTACTGCATTTGCTGCTCTAATCCCTGGAACCAATGGCTATTTAAAAAAAAGAGATTGCATATTTTATGGTAACCTCTCAGCCCCTTCAGGTACATCAGACATTTCAAAACTCTTGGATGTTCCGTGTTGGCCTGGTGATTTACTGCTTTTAAAAATTATCAGTTTGCTCCAGAAATTCTTCTTTCACCTTAACTTGGATCATCTCATCACTTGTTACCAGAAAAGTCCTGAATACTGCACGTCACCCAGGTGTCCTTAACTAGTTAATGAAAGCTGGTGCAAAGAAGTCATTTAACTTCTTTCAGCTTTTTCAGTAGTGTCTTCATCTTCCAGGATTGTACTCTGTAACTCCTGGTGATCTGCCAGACCCATCAATTCTTTCAGCTAAAAAGCTTTAAAAAAAAGGGGGGAGGAAATAGGCTCTGTGTAGCTCTTGCTTTCAGAAATCCCTTGCAATATAAAGCATTCAGTTTCAGTCCAAAATCTCTATTTCCTCAAAAACAACATATTTGTAGGGGGGAGGGAAGAACTTGCCCCTGGCTGAAACCCAATGCATGCTGAATTTGGTGGTCATTTTACTTTAAACCTATTGGTTAGTGACTTAATTCTAACGCTCTGTGGGATTACTGATATTTTAAGCAATCACTTGTGCAGTTTCTTTGCAATAAGTGAGGTCTGCCTGTTTCAGTGTTATATGTCATGGGTCTCCTTTTTCTCCCACATTTTGTGCTTGTGTGTCCCATAGAAAATCAACAGGTCTGGGGCTTGTGCCTACCCCATTACTGAGTTATTCTGTTCATTGAAGAGTTGCCCTCATTGGGTTCCATTTATAACAAAAAAAACCAAAACCCACCCCCCAAACCTCCTTGCGTTAGTTACTCTTTCCATCTGTTACCAGCTATTCACTCAGCATTTCTACATAGGTACCTCCTGATATCTTTTTTGCTTTAGTTCATAACCCCTGGTTCCTGTACTTTACACAAGCTTAAATAACTCAGTAGCTCCTGCCCTCTCTATTCCCTTCACAATCTTTTCCCTGCCACTGCGCACTCCCCCTTTAATATTTTTCCAAAGGATGCAGACCTACTTTTTCCCAGCCTTTCTATTTAAGTTCCCCAAGTCCCTGAGTCATTCCAGTTGCTCCCTGCTGTAACATTATCCATCTCTGTAATGTCTTTTTTCATATTTAGGTGATCAAATCTGGGCACAGTACTCCAGATGTGCCCTTATCTTTCAGTCCCTTACACAATATTAGAAACGTTCTCTCCAATGTGCGCTCAGTATTTTCCATTTATGTTTCCTGGGCTTGATGCGCTATTGCATCAAACCGGTATATAACCCTATCCATTTAAATTCCAGGTTTGAATTGGAGCCCTTGGAATGTTGTTTAAGTGGGCTTATTTATCCACTGGACTCACTGGGGAGCTGTCTATATCTTTGCATCTTGAGGCATCCTCAATTCAGTGCTGCACCATTAGAACACTGTCCTATCTAACCCCCAGTCGAAACACATGATTTCATGCAGGGCTGTCCAACTGGTGGCCAAGTGGAGCAGTTAACATGCGGCCCATGCAGTTGCCTCTCCTACTGCCAGTGGCACTGCCCATGTGATGTGGGGGGCACCCCAAGGGGGGATGCCTCAGCGGCATATGTCCATGCCAAAGTTGGACAGCCCTGATCTGATGGTTAGCACAGGGTATCGGGAAAGGTGATACCCCATTTCTTTTCCCTAGGACCTCAAAATCCCAGGACCTTCTGGCCAATCTTCTCTTAGCTTTTGCCAAACTGTCCTTTTATCAGGCCAGGGAGGAGGTGCTGGCCAGAGGGGACCTTGGGCAACTGCAGGGCTGTCTTCCCTGCCCTTGTCTGCTTACATTTCCAAGCAGAGTTTCACTGGGTCGCATCCAGTTGCTCTTTAGATGACTTCAGGGAGTAGTGGGGTCTGGCTGGAGCTCTTTGTGTGGTGTCCTCACTGGGCATCCTGGCTATTAACCTGTAACCTTCACTCTTGTTTCTGTTTGTCATTTGTTGTCCAGAAGAATTAGCTGTTGTAGTCTCCCTCTAGCCATTGAGAGGGCTTCTAATTCCTGGTGGGTCTAGCTAGCTCCGCTGTCACAGCTCAACAAATGGGCCTGCCTCTGCAATTTATCTACTGAGTGGCCTTGGGCAAACTGCTTCCTTTCTCTGTCCCTCAACTTCCCTGTCTATAAAATGAGCATAATGATTCTTCCTCGGATGAAAGTTGCTACCTAAGTAGAGCTGATATTTTTGCTTGAACTGAATTGAAGAACTTTCCTTTTTCGTGTCCCTGTGTGACAAGGTATTTAGCAGAATTTGCAGATTCATTGGAATAATGTCATTTCAATTCCAATTTCAATTCTGTGACATGAACGCCTTGAACTTGTGGTCTCTGGGCAGTTAAACTTGCGTCTTAGTACCCATGCCACCCAAGCCCCCAATTGAAGAATTGATGGGGAAATACTATGTTTTGAGTCAACCAAAAATTTTTGCTTAACCTGAAATTAAGTGATATGTTTCATTGCCAGTGGAAGTTGGGGGATGGAGAACGCTCTATTTTTTAGCTTTAAATTTAGGCAACCTCATTTTGAAATGAAAAATTGAAATGTTTACTGGGAAGGAGGATTGCCAAAATATTCTTCAGGTTTTTTTCAGCCAAAGTAATGACCAAATTTGGCAAGAATTCACAGCTATTTTTTATTGGACCCTCAAATGCACTTTTCAGCAAATAAACCATTCTTCAGAATAAATGTCACCTTTTGTTTCGAATAGAGTTTTCTTTGTTCCCATCCTAGACCAGTGGTTCTCAAACTTTTTCAGCTCAAGGCACCTCTCATTGGACTTGAGGCACCCTTCCATAACTTTTGTGAATTGAGTGGCACCCAGTTTCAAAAACTAATTTATAGATTACTGTGCTTACTACCTTGCCATGAGGCCTGGCACAGGGGATGAAGGATCATACAGGCAGGGACAAGCCTGAGCCTGTGCTTATCTGCTTAGTTTTTCTGCTTATCTCCTTACACCTCCTGACACTCCTCAAAAGGTCTTGTAGCACCCCAGGATGCCCTAGCACCCTGGTTGAGAATCACTGACCTAGACCTCCTGTCCTCCAGACCACAGCTGAGGCTTCTAGTTAAGGCTGCTCATGCCTGTGAGGTGGAATATGATGTGTCTTTATAGTATTGTGGCTTAGTATGCAAACTTCTCCTTCTGTTGCTCAGGTCCAGCAAGAATAAAAGTCCAGTGCGTAACTACAGCATTGGTTGGGACTCCTTAACCTGAGCAGAAGGCCATGGTTTGATTCCCCAGTAACTGCTGGCATGTCATCATGGTATGAGGGTGTTCCAGAAACTAATGGTAGTTTTGTAATAAAGCCATTTTGTGTGCAATGATCATTTACTGGACCAAATCACTTTACGTGATTTACTGGATCACATCACGTAGTCGTAAACAATGGGTGCATTTGACAGTACCTCTATCAGTGTTCCCCACTGCTGAGTAGCTTCCCACTTTTTTAACAAACATACAGTGTGAGCAGACATTTTATCATTAATTTCTGGAGCACACTCATATATCACACCTGACTGTGGGTTTGGGTACCCTGGAAAGACTTTTTTCCATCAAATTCACTAGGACTGGAGGAAGCTGATATGGGATTGTGGGCTGGTTGTTGCTGCTTGACTACAAGATGAGATAGAATCCCTTGCTTTATTAATGAATAAATCCATTCATTACCTTCCCCAGCACCATCCTTCCAGGGGCACTGTTCATGGTGGTTAGTGGCCATCCAAGGCCCTTTGTTTACCAAGGCAGATATGACGTCCACGCAAGGGCTTTTTCTGATATATCTGGCCTGACTGATTACACTTCCCCTACCCCCAGTCTGAACAGCTTTTTCATTAAAAATAGACTTTTTCATAGAAACATTTCCTTTTGGTAGAAAATGTTATGTTTCGATTTGGTAAAAAATGTGGGAGCTGTGATCAAATAGAAAACACTGTTGGTTAAAATGTTTCAATGTCCGGTTCAGTTTTTAATAAATATTCTCTACTTGGCATTTTCCAAAGCTACAAGACTTTGGTATATAAGTGACTCTATACCAAAAGCATTTCCTGAAAAAAAGCATTTCTTTTGTTGCTTATTTTAATTTCAGTTTTTAGAAAAAACAGAACATTTTCACAGGGATTTTTTTTTAAAACATGAAAAATGTTCCAGATTTACTACGAAAAAAGCTGAAATTTTCCAGTCAGCTCCTACTGTGTCTTTCTGGGGAGTGAGTTGCCAGTATAGAGGCCAGTCCCTTGAGAAACTGGAGAATCCTCTGGTCATTGTCACTGCTCTCATCTCTCTCACTTTGTCTCTTTCTAGGAGGCTCCATGAAAGATTATGCAAATTATTACCAAAGCATGTGGGACTGTATCAGCGACTACCCGGATGAGCTGTCCTTCCAGCGTGGTGATATCATCTACATTGTGAGCAAGGTATGAGGCTGAGTACCAGCTTCCTGAACCAGGAACATTTGTGGCCTCAGAACTTAAGATCTTCTACATCTGGCTTACCATCTACATAAGTGCCTGTCTTCCATTGCTGTAGCATCTCAGTGTCCCTTGGCAGGGACAGAAATAGGCTGCGATATGAGATAAGTGCAGTCCAGGTTTCTTTCTTGGACTATAGGCTTTGCAGACTGTAGACTATGGACATGGTAGGATCTGGCTTAACACCTGGAAGGAAGCCCAGGTTCCTGCTGTCTGGTAATAGGAGGAGAACAGGAGCAGAGCTGATATGTCTCACCTTCCCTAGTGCCTCTGTGTCTTGTTCACAGCTGATGGGCTGAAGCTGAGACACAGAGCATGGAGGTTAACAGAGCAAGTCAATAGCACATCCAGGAACAGAACCCAGGAGTTCTTGGCCCTGTGCTCTAACTGCTGGAATAACATTCCCTCCTGTAGTGGGGTTAGAGCCTGATTCTGACCTCCTCCTCTTTTGCCATACATATTAAGCATTGCTCCCTCCCATGCCCCCTGCATTTGCACCTGGTATTTAAAAAGCCCAAAAGCAAGATTTTTCTCTATAATAGAGTCTGTGCGTGTTGTTGCTCTGGTATTATAGGGGTAATTGAGTTGCTCAGTCAGGTGTGACGGGTCCTCTGTTTGTCAGGAGCTCATGCAGGTGAATAAATTAACTGTTTGCACTGTGCCTCTGGGGGGAGGGGAGTGGAGGCAAGAGCCTTCTCCAGGTTCCCATCTGCCAGAGGGGGTCTGTAAGCAGCCTCTCCTCCCTGTCTGTTGCTTATGGTAAGGGAAGGTGGCTGTGCTATGCATACTAGCCACAGTATAATGGCAGTGTGATTTCACTGTCACTAATGGGTAGGCAGGACATGACTCTGGCATTCTCTTTTCAGTGGGTTTTTTTGGTGCATTTTGTATATACAGTGCATAATGCAATGAGGGTCTGATCCAGGCCTGGAGGTAAAGGTGTTGTTGCAATACGAATACGGATCTTAGGGACAGGGAGAAGTACATGTTCTATTCCCCTCTGTCCAGTCATTCCCCATAGCTGATGAGGCTTCATTATGATGAGGGTTGGAACTGATGAAGGTTGGAGCTGTACCTGACTTGTATTCCTTTCCCCCACCTCACATGACTCCTGAGCACCTACTTATGGTGCAGTGAAGTAGGCCCACTTCCAAAAGCAACTTCTCTTGGCACTGTTGCCACATTGCTGGTATGCCATCAGGCTACCCCAGGAAGCCCTTTTGGTTGGATTCAGATGTAGTGGGTGGGTATCCTGGCTCCAATTATGTGCTCTGGGAAGGCCAGAAACAAGACAGGCTCAGGTTCCAGTGGATAGAGCACTTGCTGAGATCCATGGGGTCTGCCTGCGCTCTGCCTCTCTGACAATCGGGGCCTAAATAAAATAACTCATGGGGAGAAAACCAGAGGCTCTAGGGTGAAAGGGCTTTGCTGTAGATTCCTTAATGCTGCTAAACCAGTGCCAGGCCAGAACAGGCCCAGCCCAAAGGCATTAACCACTTCTTACAGCCAGAATACAGAACCTGTGCCATGCTACCACTACCTTCTCAGAATCCCGATCCTAGCAGGAGCTGAGCTCCATCTGCCAGCCCCCAGGGAGTTCTTGAGGGCCCTTTGGTAGCACAGTCCCTCAGTTCTGATGGTGTCAGCTCCAGAACACAGCTGGGACCATGAGAAGGTACCATGCACTCTTGCTGCAACACCCTAGTTGCAGTCCCAGATTCATGCAGGCCTTTTCGTTTTGTTTATTTTATCATTTAATATTAAAGCATTATTTCTGTGGGAAGGAGCACATGCTTGGCAGCCATAAACTCCTGATTTCTCCCCCATCACTGCCAACAATGCTCTCAGCAGGCCCTGGGCCATGTTGCTGCTTTTTAGTCTCCCTCCATTTCCCTTCTGTACATTGGAGATGAAGCAGGGGGCAGCAAGGGTGGTAGGCTTATTGCTGCATTTCAGATTCTTCCCAGATGAAGAGCCCTGCTCAGTTTGCTGATTGTCTAAACTAAAGTTGCCTTTATTTCCTAGCTGTGCAGAAGGGTCTGTATTACCTCCACATTCAGGTACTGGCAACAGGATGCCCTTAGAGTGAAAGTGAGAGCAGTGGAGACAATGATGATGGGTGCGGAATAAGAAGTGGCTTACAATAGTGGAATAGAGTAAGTATAGGAATAGCTGGGCACTTGTCTGTCATGCACATGAGGACTTCTAGAGCCCAGCCTGGCCCAGGCTGGTCTGGATAATAATGCAGCTCAAAGGAAGGCCTGCCTCTGAACCAAAGGACTGCATGGAGGGTGTTGTGCTGAACAAGCAGTATTCACCAACAGACCAGCAGGATGCTTTGAGGAGTTTTGGAGTTCTACTCCTAGCTCTCCCCCACCTTCAAAGCCCACATCCAGCAGGGCCAAAATTCTGGTATTCAGGCTGTATCTGTACTGCAGCCAGAGAGTAGCTGTATCTCATATGTTTGCACTTAAGCCAGCACTCTGCTGGTCTGTTTAGGCCCTGCTGACTGTAGGCCTATAGCAGCCCAGAGCACAGTGCAGGCTAACCTCCTGAATTACTTACCCAGCTTCCCAGACAGGTTTGCAGCTGCTTCTGAGCCCCACATTCCCTCAACTACACTGATATCAAGCACAACACCTAACTCTGGGGTAAGGCATCCACACCTGAGGACAGGAGGGTGATCCAGGCAGATCTTGACAGGCTCATAAAATGGGTTGATGAGAACCTGATGGTGTTGAACACCAATAAATGCAAGGTTCTCCACCTTGGGAGGAAAAACCTGCAGCATGCTTATAGGCTCGGCAGTGCTACGCTGGTTTGCACTACAGATGAAAGGGACGTGGGGGTCATGATTGACCACAAGATGAACATGAGCCTTCAATGTGATGCTGCGGCTAGTAAAATGGACAAAACACTGGCTTTTATCCATAGATGCTTCTTAAGCAAATCCTGGGACGTCATTCTCCTGTTGTACTCGGCCTTGGTGAGGCCGCAGCTGGAGTACTGCATCTAGTTTTGGGCTCCACAATTCAAAAAGGTTATAGAGGAGCTTGAGAGAGTGGAGAGGAGGGCCACGCGCATGATCAGAGGTCAGGAAAACAGACCTTATGATGAGAGGCTGAGAGCCATGGGACTCTTCAGCCTGGAAAAGCGCAGGCTCGGGGTGATCTGGTGGCCACCTTTAAGTTTATCAGGGGTGCTCATCAGGATCTGGGGGAACGTCTGTTCACCAGAGCGCCCCAAGGGATGACAAGATCGAATGGTCACAAACTTCGCCGTGACCGATTCAGGCTAGACATAAGGAAGAATTTCTTTACTGTCCGAGCCCCAAGGTTTGGAATAGACTGCCGCCGGAGGCGGTTCAAGCACCCACTTTGAACACCTTCAAGACGCATTTGGATGCTTATCTTGCTGGGATCCTATGATCCCTGCTGACTTCCTGCCCCTGGGGCAGGGGGCTGGACTCGATGATCCTCCGGGGTCCCTTCTAGCCCAAAGGTCTATGAAATCAGTTAAACTGTAGGTAGCTGGCTAATTTAAAACTAGCACCAGTATCTCTATGTGAGCTGTTCTTGTACCTTGTCTGCATTGTAGACTTATCCTTAGAGGTCCTACAGTTGCCTTCTGTCAGTACTACTCAGAACCTTCCATTTAAGGATCTCAAAGTTCTTCACAAGAACATAAATCACTGCTCCTCACCCTTTCACAGCAGAAGACATGAAGTCCTGGGGAATGGAGGGAGTTTGCTCAAGGTCACGCTAGGAGCAGAAACCAGAGGTCTGAGTATTTAATCTTGCTTATGCTCCAAGAGCAGCTCCATTGAACTCAATGACATTACCTTGGTGTTTCCCCCTTATTGGAAGAGAACTCTGCTGCTGGCTTCCAACCTAGAGTGATGCCCCTGAGGTCACCCTGCTGCCCTTCTGTGGACCGAGTATATTTAAAAGGCATTCTCGCTCTCAGTGGCAGAGAGAACAGCCTTTGCGTACACCAGCTCAGGGATACAGCTTGGAACTGGGGCAGGGTTTTAACTCTCTTTAGTGGCTCCAGATTGTGACTCTTTTGCTGGCTTCCTCACACGTAACCGATTGGTCCTGAGAGCCTTCCTCTCATAAATTACTTTGCACAACGGACCCTCGCGACCGCGGCGGTATCCAAGCCTGAATTGAGCAGGGAAAGGGAGAGGGGGGGAGGAAAAAAAAAAAAGGTGTTTGAAAAGCCTGTTCACTCAGCTGCATTTTAATTTCCTTTTCAATCTTGTCCCAATTAATTTCACAGAATTAATCTCACAGAAGCAAACTCGGCAGCATCGAGGCTGCAGTTTTAGTGGTGCGGTCGCTCTGTCTGAACATGAAATAGTAGCTAATATAAAAATCCATCTGGTGTGTTTGAAACACACGCCGGCTGCTGCTCAGGCCCTGTCTGACATTTCGAGCATCAACAGCGGGGAAAAGTGATTTGGGGGTTAGTGGACATCAGTAGCTGGCAAGGATTCAGCAAACTGGCATGCTTGAGAAACAGCTGTAGGCTGGGCATTGGGCAAAGGGGCGAGGGCTGGGGAAGCAGGGCCCGCTGTGCTGTAACACTTTGCTGAGGTTTGCAGGAGGTGGTTGGGAATCTGTGCTCCCTGCCACGTACGCATGAAAAGGAAAGGGTAGCTGAGAGGTGGGGGCAGGGGACTGCAACCAAGGCAATCGGGGGTCTGCGTCTGCTCTAGTAATGGGCTGGCCTTGCACTCTCTTGCGCTTTGCACCCTGCTTTCATTTCCCAGGCTAGGAAATAGGACTATTTATACCTATTGGTTCCTTGTGGAAGTTGAGGGTTGACATCATAAAAATGCTTTGAAACCCTTGTCAGAACGCACACCAAAGGACATTTGTTGTGATTTTGTGCGTGGCTTTTTCTCTGTTCACTGCACCTTTCTGCCTGTTGTATCCCAAACTAACTTGCAGCTGCAAGGTGAGCAGCTAAACAGGTACATATGTTGGGTCCCTTCCCTCTGCATCAAGTAGAAATATGGCTCTTGCTTAAAGAGGAAACACAACAACAGACCAGATGTCAGCACATGGGAAGGGAACTGAGGCAGAGGAGCTGGGCTCCATGTCTGCAGAACACAGTTCTTCTGAGCTCACACATGGCAGGAGTGCCAGGGTCCCAGCCTGCTCCTTAGGAGCAGAATGAGCGCAGCAGCAATTGGCTCCTGCATGTCAATCCCCAGGACAGGTGTAGCCTGCAGGTGTTCAACTGGCGTCACCTCAGTTGCAGGAAGACAGGGCTGCACAGCTTGACAAGCATCAGGTCTTCCATTTTGTTCCTTGTCCTGGTATTTTTTTTTTTTTACTGCCAATACTGGTATTACGCCTGGCTGTTGTATTTAGGACTGCAGGCCGGAGATTTGCTGCCGGAGCCTTCATCGGACCCTGTGGTGCTGTTAGCGTCACGAAAGGCTGCAGCTGCTACCACGTGAGCTGGAACAGAACCTCTGCTTCCAAAGGGGCTGTCACAGATCCCCAGCATGGTCAGCCTGGCATTGGCCCCACATCCTTCCCATGCTGCTCCCTGGACTTGGTGCAGCACAGCTGGGGTGCACGTCACGCTTTGGTTAGCGACATGAGGTGCCGCTTCCCTTTCCCCTGCAGGGAAAGGACATTGGCCCTCATCCCCCGGCTGAGTGATTTGTACGTTATGATAATTATTTGAATACAGCGAGACTTCCTATTTTAAGTGGGCTTAGTTGGATGTGACAAGCAGGCCATAAAACCGGATAAGTTAATTCTCTCAATTGCTTTAAATGAAGGGCGGGGGAGATGCTTTTATTCCTGAGACCCTGGAGCGAAAGGAGGACTTTGGTGACATCTAGCGGCCCTTTCTGTCACTGTCCGGCAACTGTACTTTCCACAGGAGGGGAGGGATGGGTACAGGCAGGGGGATGGGGTTGGGGGCAGTTTGAATGGCACAATGAACCTGATCGCTGCTTGTCAAATAGCTATTATGCACCTCTGACCTATCCGGAGGGGAATGGTGTCTGAATCTCTCCCCCCTCCCCATCCTTCTTTGCCATTTCTTATTTATTGCGGGTTGGGAGGGGGAAGCTGAAAAATGCCCCCCCTTTCCCCCCAATGCTGTGTTAACAAGCCGCTCTGTGCCGTGCTGTGATGACGAAGGACATGATGGGGATGATGGTGTTTTGCTCCCATTAATAACCCCTATGGGAGGCTATCGAGTTAGGAGGGATGGGAATGGGATTCGGGGTCAGCTGGAAGGCAACGGTCACACACCGGTCAAATTCAGGCAAGGGCCATTCCTTTCCCCCCAGACAGGAACCAATCGTCTAGAACAAACCCCTGGCAGCCTCATTCCTCCCAGGTAATTTTTATAAATGAGGGGACACCCATTCCAGGAGAGGACAAAAGGGTGGCGGGGGCTGCCTGGACCTGCAAGGAGGGAACACAATGACACGTAGCTGCTGCCTCTGCAGCCCAGCGACCGCTTATTATGAGCCCATAAATAAATTGCTGAACCCCAGCGCTTCCACCCCGGATGCTCTCTCCAAAACACATTGCACTCAGCCTCTCTGCTCCCACTTTCCCTAACCTGGTCCTGCAACTGGGGTTAAACAGTGTACAATTCTGCTTGGGTTTACATTGATTGAAGTTGGTCGAGTGACTCCAGATTTACTCTGGTGTTAAGGGGGAGTAGGATTTGTCTTGTACTCCCATGTTCCACTGGCACAGAGGAGATCAGCGGATGGCATTTGCTTTGGGTTTATCTTCCCATTGCCCCAGCAAAATTGTTGTCTTTCACAGGGAGTGACACCTGTGTCATGGGGAGCAGAATTTGTCCCCAACCTGGGGGTGACACCAGCATAAATGAGATCAGAGCCTGTTCTTGGCTGCACATTTATGCTGCTTCAGCTGAGATCAGAATCTCCCCTTCCATCCCCAATACATAAACCCCAACCGTGACAATTTTCTGGGAGCGTACAAGAGAATTTACCCAGAACTGTGCAAACTTTAGCAGAGCTCTACTGGGTTCATCTTCCAAACTGCCAGTGCTTATAAAAATTCTGGCTGCTCTTTTTTTTTTTAATATGTATTCTGACCATTTATTTTGTGCTGAAATGTATAACAAATGCTGTTAAAGACTTTGTCTTTGACAGAGGTAATAATAAATTCACTGTTAAAGACAGTAGTTAAATTCCTTATACCCTCCAATACTGCACAGAATAAACTATATTCATCACTGAGTAATTTTTTACCACATAAATCTTTAAAACTAACCGTTGTAGGCTGTTGAGGCTGAAATATTGTGAATTTATTAGATGTGCCCATGTAGTATTGGATTCAGAGGTTTCCATTCGAATATATTACAGGGGAAATTTGTGTCTTTAAGTATGACAATCCCTCCATTTTCCGAAGCCAGTATTATAACAAGCGGCTCCTCCAGAGTCAACTCTGCCTTTATTAGACAGAGATTTAGTAATAAACCCCTCACTAATCTACCAAGGAGGGTGGGGGTGACATTTCAATGAGATGCCCTGTTTAAAATGTGTGGTGAAAAAGCTTTTGTTTCAAATGTAACAAATGTCTGACCATTTCCCTCTTTATTTCTTAAATGGAGGTGGGAATTTCAGATGGGGGTTGCAAAGACCGAAAAATATTAAAGCAGGGTGTCATTTCAGAACCATTTTTCATTGGCAATAACTTCCACACAACTCTGTGGTTATATATATATATTATTTTTTTTCCCTATGGGGTTTTTATTTTGGGGATGGTTGGGCTGCAATAGATTGGACAAAAGCAGAATTTAGTGTGGAATCCAAATGACACATGGACAAGATAGATCATAAACACTTTAAAACTTGCATTGATTTGCCAAATATGCAAGTGAATTCTTTTACATTATCACAGTAATCTTTTCTTTTCTTTTCTTTTTCTTATTGTAGCCTGTTGAGCATCTATATTTAAACATACATTGTTGTTTCCTCTGATAATATAAAATACCAGTGGAAAGTAGAAATATTTGTTCGTTGGCTGGGAATAGAGGGGGAGGGGGGTAGAGTGAGAGAGAGAGAGGGAGATAATTATAAAACCATCTCCCGGTTCACGAGTTGCGGGTAACATTTAAAGCAATTGATGTGGTAACATTTAAAGCAGTTATATTGCAAAATGTCACGTACGGTCTAGTTTCATTAGAGACAAGTTAATAGATTGATGGAATTGAAACTCCCATTTCAGGGGATAAAATAAAAGTTTGCCTTTGTCATAATTCTTCAGTCTGTGGCCCAGGCCCAAAAAGCCCAACCTGCGCCGCTCGTAGGGATAAAAAAAAATAAATTTACACAACTTGTTGTGGTTCATACTGTACAGGGCAGTTACAAATCAACAGTTAAAAATTAAAAGCAAGCTATTAACTGCTAACAAAAGAGGCAAAAAATCCCATGGCTGTTGGAATAATTGTTTAGAGGAGCCCGGTTCGAAAGATAAGAGTAACACGCACAATTAATATTCAACATTTCCCATTTACGATCAAAGGAATTCTCCCCTCTATCTGAGAATGCTCATAAGCAATGAGTATTTCAGACTCAGCCTCTATAGTATGTCGTCTTCCCTTTTTTTTTTCCACGCTCCTCCATCTGTAAATGAACAAACATCTTGATTTTATAGCCTTTTGCTTTGTAAAACTGAGAAATGGAGGGGGGGCACGGAAATAGTGGATGCCTAAGTAAGACTTTAATTCCAAATTCATTTACGCTATAGCGATGAAGTTGTCACAAACCATAATGCAGTATTTAATTAAAATAACAGAAGTGTATCTAGATATGTCCTGGGGTAGCTATCACCAAATTATAGCCTGTGCCATCCGTATTGTATTTATGAAACGGCAGCTTCTAAGGTGCAGCTGAGCTGATATAGAAAAGTAAACATTTAAACCGTTGTTCTCACAAAAGCTGCATTTTTCTTGCCCTGCTTTATATCACTCCACCCCCGCTTTCCTTTTCTGATTCTTTACTAATCTGGCAGGATCATCTTCTTTATTTTAACTGTGCATGGAAGTGGGGATGCAGGGTGAGATGGGAAGGAGCAGAAGTGTCATCTTAATTTTTGGTCCCTAACTTTGCTCTTCAACTATTGACCTTCAAACTCCTCTTGCTGTGAAATATCCCCCCACCCCAGTCTGTTGTCATGGAAAGGGTTGTAAGCCCAGTGTCAGAATATAAAAGCAGAGACAGAACTTGGATGTGGGATTCCTGGGTAGGAAAAGAATGCGTTTTATTAAGCCAGTTTGCGCACACACTTTGTGCATCTGTAAGAGACTGGAACAAAGTGCAGAGACTGTAAAGGGCATCTCATTTATCCACGTATGTAGATGTATGTAACATGCACGCAGAGTTCACGAGTGCGTCATCTCGTTTTCCCCACACCAACCTGCTTTCTGGAGTCCTATCCACTGCTATGCCTATGGAATGACATTCAGCTTAAGATCTTAAATTAAATGGAAATAAACAACTAACATCAAATGACCTTGGGGAAGCAATCGCAACATTTCCATTTTTATTATTCATCATAGTTTTCATCTAATCAGACTATATGAGCACAAGACAGGTGCCTTTACAACTTCCTGACAGCCAAACTTCTAGCATCTGCTCCTCCTGTAGCTTTTCTTTTGGTCTCATTCTGGTTCCCACCACCCCCTGCCTTCTACATCCTCCATCCCTCACCCTTTAAGCATCAGTAATTACAGGTAGAGCCTCATCTCTGTTCTTATTTTTTTCCCTACCCAGTCATATATGATGATCAGAAGAGTTATGGACGAAAGGGAGATAATTGCAGAGACCTTTGAATGGAAATGGCCCTTGGGGTTACTGTATAAAGATATTTTGATAATACTGATCATCTCGTCAGCACTCAATTCTTTTTCTTTTTTTTTTTCCTTTCCCCCATTTTCCTTCTTTCAGCTAGGGGAATCTGAAACAAATGGCTCCTCACACACAGCACGCGCGCACACACGTATGCACGTAATTATTTTAAGCCCTCTTCACAGGTCACATGCAAAGTTTAACTCAGATGGCTGCTAATTTTCATCAGGCGAGCGTTCAGGACTTTAAAGCCGAAAATAATTGGCTGCCGAACAAATTTAGGAAATTGAGTGTGTGATAAAGCAAATAAAAATCTCTTCCCTTTTTTTTTTCCCTTGCCCGGGGGGGGGGGGGGGAGGGGAGCAGAAAGGGGAATAGGTGGAAAGGGAACAGAGCTGATCTTATTCTACCCCCTTGCAACTTTGCCATTAAAGTTGCACCTACAGCTAAGAAGTTTGTCCGTGAAAAATGGTCATTTTGTTTCCCCTGCTCAAAGAATGTTATTAAAATGCTAATTTAAAAGAAAAAGGAGTTAAATATCTAGCAATGGTGCAGTCTAATTGCAGCCATAATGAGCTCTCTAAATGTGAGTGCCCCTGACACACAGAGAGCATAAACAGCCAGCGAACAGATCATTAGTACCCACGTTCATTTATTCTGGCGACCTTAGTATGACCCCGCCGAGGGTAGGGTAAAGAGCAGGTGGATCCGGCTGTGACACCCCCCTCGGGGGATCCAGGAAATGAAGCTATAAGCGGCTGCCATGGCAACACCTATGTGTGCAGATGATGTAACACACCGGCGGGCTGAAGGCTTCACAATTGGGACGCCTCGTCCACCCCCCACTTCCCTCTGCTAGAATGATCCTGAGTGCTAAATTATTCATTTCTTTTAATTTGCGGAGTAGTTCACAGGGATCCCGGTGTCTCAGTTGGATGCGGGTTTATTTGGGATTTGGTGTCCACGTGCAGGGGGCACAGAAGGGGATCTTGTGTGCGCGTGTACACCATCCCCATGAGCCAGGTGCTAACCATTGCCCTCAGGCACAAAGTACGTCTGGTCCCCAGAAGGATGCTTGTGTCCCGTCCCCAGCCCTCCCCCAGCCCCAAAAATGTGCATGGGTGAAAGAAGGGGCTGTGATACTTCAGGACACTGACATTGGTTGGAGGGGGTACATCAAATGAGTTGGGCATTTCTCCGATAAGGTCTCCCCGCAGCCAAACTCCTCCATAGTAAAGATCAATTGCCTCCACTGACATCTCCCCCCCTCCTCCCCCAACATCTAATATGGAGGTAATGGGTAAAAAGAAATAGTACCTGGCATCTGTAGCCTCTTGCAGCCTGCAGTGTGCACATCATTAGCCAGACAAGACTCAGCACCCCCACACCCCCCAAACGGATAGGGCAGGGAAGGGAAAATGCTTGTTCTACAAGGAGAGGGGAAACTGAGGCACAGAGCTGGGGAGCGACTTGCTTGAGTCCATGTTGGCAACCAGGGATGGAACCAGGGCATCCTGATTCCTCTCTAAGCCCCAAAACCTGTTCCCTCCAGGTGTCCTGTCTCCTAGTCCCTGGTGCTTTTTTACTACGATCAGTCTAGTTTCTGTGCCAGACCATCACAGGGCTTGGTCCTGTTTAATTTGCAATCAGTGGCGAAGCTTGCTGGTGAAGGGAGGGATTGGGCCCGAAGGAGAGAAAAATAATGAAAGCAGAGTGTAAAAGTGAATGGCCGGGAAGGAGATTAATAAAAACAATTCTTTGGAAATGATTTTGCTCCATTCTAGCCCGTTTGGTTCTAAACAGCCTCACTAATCACCTTCCAGCAACAGCACAATCACTTTTTTCCTTTTTTTCTTCCTTTTTTTTCCAAGGGGCACAGGAAGACTATCCCAGGAAATTATTTTAAAATAAAAAATATCCCGGGCAACACCCTGTTTCTATGCCCCCCTCTGGTGCACTTTAGATGAACCTGTGATATTGTAGCAATGGCCCTTGAAGTGCAGTGGGGAGGTGATTTAGGAGAATATTAAAGGCAATGTGGAGATTCGAAGGCGCCTCTCTCAGGGAGATCTGGAGAAATACGCAGCACAGATGGGCTGAGCAGATTAAACATTTCCGTCACATTGTTTCCAAATTGTGTTGCGGTGCCTGAGGGTTGGTACTGTGGTCAGAGCGCGACAGAACGCTGCAAAGCTGCGAGCCGCGTGCTTTATGGAATAAATATTAATACGGCAGTTTCACATGATCTCACAATCTCATCATCTCCGAGATGGTGCAGCCGCTATTGTCTACAAATTCAGCATTTTCTTCCCTTTCCCATCGCAAGCGATCGTCCCCCCTTGCTTGCTCTTTGCATGCTGCGCCAGCTGCCCCTTCTTGCCTCAGTGGCAGTGCTGCATGCATCTCTCCCGCGTCTGTCTGCCTGGGCTCCTACAGGGCAACTCGTGTTGCAGCAGCCAGGTGCCTCCCCATATAATGTCATCTTGCTTGGTCCGGCCTCAGCTTGTCCGATATAAATCTGGAAGAGCTCCTTTTGGGTTCACACCAGGACCAAGAGTAGTATTTCACCCTCACAGACTCTACAGTTGGCATTGCCTGTGCACAGGGGCCCCTTCTGAACCAGAGTCAAACATACATCCCTGGGCCTTCGTATCTGCCTTTGCGGGCTAATTTTATCTCTGGTGTTAACTCAGTGGGGTCATGCCAGGTGCTGGTTGAGTTTATTATTGGACCCAGGCTGTCCACATCTATGGTACTGCACAGGGAATATGTAGTTTGCATTAATGACTGGGCAACTCCTGAATCTCTTTCCAGAGTCAGAGCTCCCTGTGGGAAGTCGGTGGGACTTTCACTCAGATAAGACTTTCAGGTATGGTGCAGTAATAGAAACAAGAAAACAGAGTCGGTGTAAGAGCGAGTCTCCTCCTTCCAAAGTTGCATTCAACCTTCTCAGTACAGACTGGGCCAAGCCCAGCGTAACCTCAATATGAGCTATGTCCCGGTAGCAGTCACTGCATTTCCCCAACCCATTATTGGCAACACCATCTCCTCACTTCCTGCGTCCACTTTGTTCTGAGGCCCCCTCACCCCGGCTTCACTCTCCTACTACTCCTTTTGTCTTCTCCTTTCCCACATGTTCAAGTCCCTGGCCCCGTCCCCCTGCTGCCTGCTGGCGCATGTTTAGCAAGTTTCCCATAATAGCAAATAAATAATAGTTGGGAACAAATTTAATAATTCATATTTTTATTGTGATTTATAAGAAGAAACATTGAATAATAAACGAGAAGGGTGGAGGGAAATGATTTGCTAAGAATCGAAGCCAAGGCACAGAGCGCAGTGGGATGCTGCCTCCAGCCTAGTAGAGTCTTTTTACAGGTGTTAATTCACTCCCCCCCACGCCAGTTCCTCTTTCATGGAGAGAACTCTTCCCCACACCAAGCTGGAAAATGTAGGTGAGCATTTCCTAAATAAATGGCGTTTCTCAGCTATTACAGTAATGACTTCAGCTGGTTCCAGGTTTTGAATCCCCTAAGGGGAAGGGAGATTCTAAGTTTCAAAGCTTGCTTCAGTTCTGGGTTGTTTTTTCTAGGTAAACAGACGTATAGCTGACCTGGTATAAAACTCCCCTATGTCAAGTGACCCTCTAATAGCACATGACATGCCTCACATATGAATTAGAATCCTCCATTTTATTAACAATAATGTATGACACACAAGCACTAATAATGGGGCTGGGCAATCATAAACCGGTAAGTCCCTGATTGATTGGCTTTTCCTTGGGCATCCATCAAGGCGTCATTGATCTTCTGTGCGAAGGGGGTCTGATTAATTGCGTTCCTGAAGTAGGATCGGGTTGTTTATGAGGGCTGGCAAAAGGCACACGGATGGTGACTAGGGCTTGCAAGCAGTGGTGGGGAGTAAATATTATCAGTCCTGCTTTGGGAGAAGGAATAAAAAGGGGACCTGCACTCCTGGTTGCGAGGCAGGGAGAATTCACACAGGATGAGAAGATGCTGCTTTTGGAATTATTACTGTTTGCAGAGCGGAAGGTCTGCAAACAGATACAGCTGCAATGTTAGACATGCAGGGTGCCAGCCTGGGGCTCAGGAGCACCAGGTTCAATTATTTTTTTTCTGATGCAGACTCCCCTATGTGACCTTGGTTAAGTTATTTAGCCCCTCTCTGGCACAGCTCCTCCTCTGTGAGGTGGGGACGGTAGCACTTTAGTTCAGCCATCCTTTGCCTACTCAGACAGAGACCCCCTTCCCCATGCATGTGTTTGTGCAGTGCATGACATATGAGATTCCTCATCTTTGAGGGGCAGCTGGGTGCTACTATGACACAAAAGTCATAGCTTCTCTTTTCACTCCTGGAGCAGACAACCTCTCCGGGGGGAGTATTGGGGTGTATGTAAACCTCAAGACTAAATGAACCCAGGGTCCTAATTTTCCTGTCACTCTAAAGAGTGCAATCCCTCTAGACTAAGGTAGGGAAACCATTACTACAACACAGAGTGGGAAGCTTGACATGAGGGGCCAGGAAAGCGTGAGTTTTTGTCTGAGCCTTAGGGACTGACAGCTGAATCCTCAGCTGGCATTGGTTGCCACAGCTCCATTGCGATCAGCAAGGCTTTACTAGTTTACTGTATAGTAGCTGAGAATCCATCCTGGGCTCCTCTCCGGCTCCCATGGCAAGGGGTGGTCATTGCAGGTTGTGGCTGAGTTGCTTGTGAGAGATTGCACAAATAGGAAGCAGCAAGGGGTGGATGGAAATTAAAATGGAACAGTCGTGTTGTGGGGGCCTTCAGTCTCTTTTCAGACTTATGATAGCAGCCTACTGCTTTCCCCTTGGTATCTCTTGACACCTACTGCCAGAGCATTTTGCAGTGCCATGAAGGGACTTAAGGCCCTGTGACAGGCAGAGTACTAAGGAGGACTGTGATAGTCTTGCAGCCTTAAATGGCAACAGGAAAACCACTTGAGGCTTATTCCAGCTGTGAAATATTCCCCATGCCAGCGGCCGCAGCGCATTTTGTTTATAGAATGTGCTGTTTCTTTTACGGCAGACATGTTGTTGTTGGGAATCTTCCCCCCTCCCCTTCCCCTTGTTGATGGAGATTAGCAGCATAAATCCTTTTATGGCCCCATGCGCAAACCCACCATAAAAGCCCCCAGTTGCTGGCGATTAGGGGAGCGAGAGCGTCTGCTTCAGGTTCGCTCATCGCGGCGGATCTCTGGAATGAAACGCATGAAGCACTGGAGCCACTGGAGGGTTTCTGCTTTCTGAGAGTAAATCTGAGTTTTAGTAAAAACAAATTAAATAAGTCCTCAGTGCTGAGTGGAAAAGCTCATTGCGAGCAGGCAGTATTCAGAGCCACTGGCTTCTTTTAGTAGGGTTTGTTTTGTGAGTGACATAGTGGCTGATTCTTCCCTTGCCCTAGCATAAATCAGGAATAATTCAATAGAGTTAAAACTGGTATGAAACTGGCAGGACAAAGAGGAAAGCTAGGCAGGAGTTGGGGGTGATACCTCTGGGAGTTATGCGACTTTGGTTCTCTCACCACACTATCCTGTGGGCTTGTTGACATTCCTTGCGTGCTGCCTCAGTTTCAGTATCTGTATAATGGGGCCAGGCCAGGCTTTGCAAAGCCTTTAAAAGTCCATTTTGAGAAAGAAGCTCTGACTGAGTGTGTAGCATTTGTTAAGCCAGAGGACCACAGTTATCTCTTACCTTGGTTAGGGATCTGTGTATGTAAGACCTTGCCCACCCCAGTAAGTTCATGTATAGTCTTAACTAAATTATACTAAATCTCCATCCCAGTCCATGCAGGCTTCGTTAGAACTTAATTAGGCAGATTCTGAAGAAGCGTCCCTCAACCACTATCTTCTTTCTGCCCCCACCATCCCCCCCGCCCCCTTCCTGAAAAATCCAACTGCTCAGCAACCCCTTAAACCCAGGCATCAGCATCTTAGTGAGATGCACAAGTAAATTAGCACCTCCAGACGAGAGCAGAGTTCACTCTGCACTGGGCTCTGCCTCGCTGTGCCAGTGCACTCCTCATTTTAATAGTTTAATAAAAATTAGCATAATTAACGAACATCTGTATGATCCAGAGTGGTGCAATTTGGCACTTGGAAACGAGGACTTAAACATTATTGCTGGGAGTTTAATGTTGTTTTAATTCTTTTTGGCACTGTGCAGTGAAATAAACGTTTGGTGCCGATAGTTCTCGGCTGGCTCTCATTTGCATTTTCCTCCCTTTGATTATGAGCAATCGCGGACTCCCCGGCAATTCATCAAAGCAGAAATTATTTTAAAATACCTCATGGTGTTCAGGCCGAGGCGTAGCTGCAGCAGGCAGAGGAGGGCTGGGATGCAGGCTTGCATTCTTCCATTCATACCTTGTACAGCTCTCTGACCTGGTGCCCATGGCTCAGCCCTTCCATCCAATCCAGCCCACCATTCAGGGGCTGGGGATCTGGCTGGATTGATTTAATCCTTCTGCCTACCCAGATCAGGTTGCCTTTCTGACACAAAGCTTTTGCTCCTTTTTTGCAGCAGGATTTTCCTTTCCACTTTGAGAGGAGAGTAAGGCAAGTGCTTGAAGTGGGGGTTTTGGGCAGAAGCTTGCATCACCGGGGACCCAGCAGCATTGCAGCCTGCTCAATTCAAGGATTCAGCTGCTGTGCAGTGGCCTGGTGAGCATGCCAGTGGTTGAAGTCAGCCCCTCTGCCAGGCACTTGTTCCTATCTCCTGCTCACAGTTGGGAGGCAGCATATTTGGGTGTCTGTCCTGGGGTGGGAGCAGAGAGAGGAACACCTGGGTTTCATCCCCGGTGCTGGAGGGATTGTGGCCCAAGAGGGCTGTGCCTGGGGAAACCCAGATTCTGTCTCCAACGACTACTTGCTCATCATGCATTCCTACCCCAGACCAAATCTCTTCACCAGCTCTTTCTCAGCTTCCCCATCTGCAAAAGAGAGACGGTTACTCTATTAAGGGGATACATTCACTCCTGTGCAGAGAGCCAGCCAAAGGGGTATAAGCCTTAGAGCTTCAGCATATAAGCTAAACTCTAACGAAAGGATTGGGTGGCAACATCCCCTGAGGAGCATTATCCCATGTGGAAATTATCCTACAAGGCAGAGTTTATTGAACCTTACTCTGAAGCAGCTGGTGTTGGTTGCTGGTGCTGGAAGGATACAGGAGTAGACAGAGACTGAGTAGGCTGCAGGGTGATGATCTTTCACTGCACGTGTTTTTTTTTAAGCCCTTCGTTGAATGCGGGCATTGCACAGAAATTGGTCACCCCTCTGTGAAAAGGTAGCTGTCCTCTTCCTGGCTGAGAAGTGCAGTGAGATGTTAGTGTGGAAAGCCCTGTGCAACATGGCTGATCTCTGAGGGGTTTGCTTTTGAATAGCACTCTTAAGGCATTCATCCGGGAAAGCCTAGAGAAGACTATTATTTAAACTAAATGTATTTTATAGCTCAGACAAAATATGCCTTTTGCAGGAGGGCAGATGGGGAGATGGTATTTTCCCATCCATCTTTTGCTTCCAGTAACTGCTGTTATCTGTATAAGAGCAGATAAATACACAGATGGTCACTCAGGTGTGAAGGAGGGAGGACAAGAGGGGATTTTCCCCCATTGCGTTCATTGACATCTGTCTCCTGCCAGCACTCAGCTGGCTATTTTCTTACCCACCCTGGGAACAGTCTATCCCAGAGATAAGTCTGTGGATGACAGTGATGCTGTATTACGAGTGTGGTGCAATGACAAAAGAGAAAGGGCTCATCACAGTTGTGGCCCAGGAAGCTTTCTAGTTGAGCTAAGGGAGATCTTCAGCCCACCTTCCCCCTGACACCAACTTGGACGATCAAGTCAAATTACTGCTTAGTAGCATGCCTGCACCCCCCACCCCCCATGTCTGTTTATGCTGTGCCCATTCCACTTGGGCTGCCTTGCCACCTCCAGCCTGCCCTAAGCCTCTGCTGTTTCTCTGAATCCCTCCCAGTGATGCACTTCTGCAACTAATGCTCATGGGAAAAGTAATTGTGGTTTGTTTGTTTTTTTTAAGAGTAAAGCTTGAAGATTAAAATATAGCTGTTGCACTTAGAAATAAATTTTTTAACCTAGTGCTCTGAGAATTGACATAACACTCGGTTGACTTTCCCAATATAAAATGAGCTATTAGTCCTAGTATTGTCTTAGCTGCAAAGAGATCTTTACCCAATGCAGGCAGGCAGCAGTTCTTGTACAGCCTCAACGCATGGATCCTTCGCTTGTTGGCTGGGTGGCAGGATGGCTTCTTGGTCTTCCCTGGACTGCACGCACCTTGCTGGCAGTTCTGTCTTGCTTTATACTGTTTCTTCAAAGCATATTTTCTTGATGGGTTGAAGATGAGGGTCAAGACAAAGCTGACAGGGTGGAGGGTCGTTGTCCTTTGGTTGTGTTGTAAATGTTAGCCTTTTGGATCCATCTCTGGTTGTTGTGGGTGAAACTGATGTGCACAAAAACCCTTGATTGCTCTGGAGGTTTCTTATTTGCTTAACTATAGTATGGTTTGATTGCTCGAGCCCAGCACCCTAAGCTGGAGGTTTACTACTCCATTAATTGCAGTAGGACTTGATTACTTGAACTGAGCACCTTAGACCATGAATTGTAAGGCACTGTATAGGTCATTGTTATAACAGGGCAGATCCCAAAATATTTTCCAACTGGCACAGATACCTAGATTGGTGACGAATGTGATAACAAGGGAGAGGCAATCATTTTGAAAGGGGAATTTATTCATAATCAATTTAGTGTAGTTGGGCATAGGGTGTACTTGATACCAAAGCCAGAGATGGGATTAACTTTATTGTTATGTTTCAGGTGGTCCCAGTCACAAGTTTACATTCTTGTGCAAAAGGCGCTGATATTATAATTTAGTCATTTAAATTTTGCACGTAGGTCCTGACAAGCTCTGGGTCCAGCAACAGCTGCTGCTCCTTTAGGCTTCCCAGTACATCCTGACTGCCTTGCTGAGGCTGGAACCTTTTCAAACCATATCTGGAAGCTGTAGGGGAAGAGGGGCAGGGGTCAGCTCAGTCTGGATA
>NW_005842064.1:424362-429521 GCF_000455745.1 Alligator sinensis | reverse complement strand
TTAGCATTTTCTGCCACTGTGAGGTACAGGACACTGGGCTGGATGGACCTGTAGGCTGAGCCAAGAGGACAGCTCTTTATTGTTATGATTTTGATTTGGGGCCCCATCAAGTGCCATGAACATGGTTGGCTCCTAATAATCCTCTGTGGTTGTCCTCGTATACTGCTGTACCAATTGCTGCTGGAACTCCAGGTTGTGGGCCTAGGACATTAAGATGAACGATGTTCATGTCTAGAGGCTTGCGGGGCAAGATTGCAGCTGTTGTGCTAAGCACTGTGCATTATCCGAGTAGCACAGTTCCTGCTCTAAAGAGCTTGCAGTGTAAACACCCAGGTGCAGGGAAAGACAAGGAGAGTGTACATAGCAGTATTCCCATTCTACAGTCCAAGGATTGAAACATGGAGATTCAAGACCAGATGTGCAAAGGGGCAGGCCTCTTGTAGGAGTTACCAGAGCACCTACACAGGTGCCCAACTCTCAGTGAAAGTCGATGGGAGCTGGGCACCTACCTCACTTTAAGCGACTTGAGGACACCCAAGGAGTTAGTGAAAGAGCCAGGAATCGGACTGAGGCTACCTGATTAGTGCCTTATGTATATTGCTTCTCAGCCTCTTGTCAGCTCAGATCAAGCTTAGTCCTGTGCTTGCCTAGCAGGGGAAATACCATGATCACCACGGTGGCTTCCTTGTCACACCTGGGGAAGACCGCTCTGCTGGCATGGGATAGTACCTGCATAGGTAATGCATAGTTAACCTTGGCTTTATTCCCACTTTATGGAAATGGGAGACTCCTCCCTAGATTGTTCCTGGGGCCCAATGGCTAAGGGCAAGCAAAACTCTGGGGCATCCAGACCCCAAGCCTCTGGGCTTGGGCCTGCAAGTAGGATGCCCACCAAAGAATCTGAAGCCCCAGATGGGGGTGGAGGATGTTTGCTGGTAGTAGGGCCACCTATGGTTCTGGACTGACTCTCAGATTTGGAATTGGGTTTGGCTAATTTAGCTTGTAATACGGAAAATTAAAAAAATAAGTGTTTGCCCCTGCTCCCCCTCAGCCATTCTGGTCATAGGGTCACTTGTACATTGCTTCCTCAGGAGTACAATATGTACGGCTGGTGGATTGGGAAGCTGAACAATGTGGTTGGGATTGTCCCCAAGGAATACCTCATGCCTGCTTACGACACAGAGGAGAGCTGATCAAAGGGGTAAGTGACACAACCATCACCTTGCTGTTCACCCTTAGGCTTCTACAGAGAGAGCCTGCCTTGCTGGTAGTGAACCTGCCCTCACACAAGGGGGCAGGAGATATTGCAGGGAGAACTGTGAAGCGTGGCACGGTGGTGGGGAGAAGCGGCTTGGTGGTGTTTGTATTCTCATCTGTGGGCATGGATAAACCTGAGGGGGATGATTTCTTTGGCTCCATCATCTGCTTAAGCTGAGGAGGAAGGGAATGGTGATGAGGCGGGTGGCATACTGAAGTACTAATGCTGAACGTGCATAGGACAAAGATGCAGGAGGAGGCATGGCCTGGGGGAGTCTGGGTCTCACCCCATCTTTTTGGTGACAGTGGACAGGTCACTGCTTCTCTCTCCAGTCACCCCCTGTGCCATGAGTGGGGGCTTGATATGTATTAATGCTTGGCTATTTTTCAAGTCCTTTGAGGGTTACATGTGAAGTGCAGAGTAGGGTCATTACACTGGGTTGTTTTTTGGCTCAATTAAACTCCAGAGAGCTTAATTCCCAGGAAACATTGTCAGCAGTAATTCAAGTGCCAAGCCCTGTAGAAACAGCACTCTTCTCCCACAGATCTTTGAACCCTTTAGAGAAGAAGGGTCATTTGACTGATAGGGAAACTGAGGCACAGAGTTGGGAAGGTGCCCCAAGGTGATGCACCAGATCAGAAACGGAGCCCAGGTGTCCTGATTGTGTTGCATGCTCTAAAGAATCATGCCACTGCTTGCAACATCAGAGTTGGCTCATCCTGCTTCACTATCTTGGTCCATAATTTCAGGGGTGTGGTTTGTAGCCCCATACTCTGGGATGTGGAACCCCATCCCAGGCCTCCTCCCCAAGAGAATTCAGTCTCTTCTCCTGGGCTCTGACTGCCTGGGCTTATGGGCACAGTTTAGGGGCACTGCCTTGATCACATTTATCACTGCCCCCTTCTATCCCTGAAAGCTGTTGAGGCCTTGCACTGCCAAGAGGAGGATCCTGCTATAGTTCTCTTGAGTGCGCAGGGAGTTGATCAGTTGTGCCTTGGTCTCAGCCTTCACTTTAACCTGCTCCCTTCCCCATCTTCATGCATGTATCTTTTCCCTCCTAGAATCCCTAGCACTTTGCCTCCCTGTTTCCTGACTTTCCTGAGATACTGGACAACACTCCCCAGCCCTGAGGTCTCCTCTCTACTGCCACCTTGCAGGCTCCTGCGGACACCCCATCTGCATTTGCACAAAGAGAATCCCATCCCCATGCCCCTGGCACTAATGGTGTCTTGGAGAAAGCCATTTTCTCCTCTGAGCTCACCCCAAGATGAGATGCACCCCACCCCACTCCCAGCCTCTCCTCTACTGGATTCAGAATGACATGTAGCTGGGACCTGACTCCTACATCCAGCTGACGAAGACCCTGAACAACCAGCCAGTGGAGTTTGTCTCTGTTTGGGGCAAGGTGGTGACCCTGAATAAACCAGTGTAATTTTTCTTTGGTACTGTCAGTGTGTGTAGTTCCCTGTGAGCTCAGCCCCCACTGGTCCTGCTCCTGACTGGTTCTGCTGCTGGATTCTGAAACCAAGGATGGAAACCCCCTGTGCCAAGGCAGCAACCCTTGGAGCCTGGACTTTTTCCCCCAGCTCTGTTCAACCCCAGTCAGATGCTGGTCTGCGGGCACAGCTGTCTGTACTGCCCCAGACCCAGTGCATCAGCAGGCACCTTTTCACCAGCAGGAACAGGCTGCTTGGGGCCAGAGAGTTGTATCCTTCATGTGCAGTGGTTTTAAGGCCACTAGGTGGTGGTAGGCAACTGTTCACTGCAGCACTTGCCTAAAGGGAACAATCCCTGAACCTTCCCACCTGTAGACAGGCCCCCACCAATGTCCTCTACATAGCTGGGCTGTGGTAGCATGGATTTCACTAGTTAAGCAGCCCCTCCCTGCATCCGGTTTCA
This sequence comes from Alligator sinensis, assembly GCF_000455745.1. NCBI lineage: Eukaryota > Metazoa > Chordata > Crocodylia > Alligatoridae > Alligator > Alligator sinensis. The sequence goes on along the minus strand of NW_005842064.1, from coordinate 426,364 downwards.
AGCTGCCTTTATGTAGCCCATACTAGGGTTCATGCTACTATACATTTGCTAGACAAAAGGTAGGTGGGATATAGATAGCTATGCTATCATCGCAGCTCCTGAGGACAGTGAAGATGCATATCCATGGGGAAAAGGGACCCCTTGGCCTGACTCTCTAGAGCTGGCTGCATATGGGAGCTAGGCATGACAGGCTCTTTGAAGGGTGTGCTCTCCCCTCTCCTAACTCAGGCCCCTCATCAGGGTGGCAATTCACCAGGTACCAGTTAAGCATGTTTCAGTACCTGCCTGAGGTGGGGCCTGAGTTTCTCCAGAAAAGGCTCCAGGGTCTCTGTTAGACATGGATGCCCACTGCAGCCCCCAGGTGGGAATTTTCAGTGCCTCCAAGCCTCCGAATAGGGATCCGCCAGAAACCCACTTCTAATTCCTTTGGAGTTCAAAGGCCTCCGTATGTGACCCTGGGCTGTTAGCTGGGAAAGGCCTGAACCCACCACATCACGTCCCCATCAACACTCTGCAGAAAGGTTTATCCAGAAGTTTACCCCCACTGTTGGAAGGGAGCAGAGATATGAAGCCTCCTGCTGCTCACCAGGGTCTTGTGGATCTTTGTGGCATAAAGAAAGCACCAGGAAGCTTTTCCAGTCTGGCTTTTTGTAGCACTCAGTAAAGAGCCATGACAGCTCTGATAGATTTAGCTGCTTGGCTAACAGTCGTGGTAAGACAGCTCACCTGTGAGGCCTGCAAGGCAGCAAAGTGGGGGAGGAGAGGGAAGGCTGTTACTTGGTCCTGTCCCTTCCCTTCCCGGCTGAGCTCCATGTAACCCCTGGGGCATGATGGCAGCTTCTAGCAGTAGCACTAGCCAGGGAGTGAAACATGGGAAAACAAATGTCAGCATCTTTGTGAGCCCAGGTGAGGTGAGATCAGTGCAGGATGGCAGCCAGGCTGGTCTCAGTGCTTTCACCAGCTTCCTGCTCAAACTCAGAGTCTTGTGACACTGACTGCCCGCAACTCCTGGGGTTAATGAAAGTGGGGTTGGAGTGAGCCCCTGGTTTGAGTCCTGTGAGGCATGTGGAATAGACAGCATCAAGGCTAAGTGTTTTGTGGCTTCAGGAGCAGCAGTGGCTGAAAGGGTTTGACAACCAGCATAGGCAGGACAGATCCAGCCTCTGCGGAAAGGTACTAGGGCAGAGACTGTGCACAAGACTAGGCTGGCAGAGTTGGATCTCCGGTCAAAGCCAAGGTCTGCAGACTAGAAAGCCAGGATGCTCTTCTCTGCTTTTGACCTTGGGAGGTCACTTAGCCTCTCTGACTGCTTGCAAACATGGGGGCAAAAAACAAAATGGTGCTTTACTTTAAACTCATCATGTTTCCATGCTGAACCCAGTACATGCCAAGAGGTATCACATTAGTTAGACCCAGTGTGCCCAACATCTGTATAGATCGGGTGCTTTAGTAGGGCTTTTTTGGTGCTTTTATCTAATAGCTGATTGAATCAGCTATTAGATAAAAGCACCAAAAAGCCCTGCTGAAGTGCCTGATCTATACAGATGCTGCAGAGCTGGGTTGAACTAAAATGCTGCTTCTGGTTAGGGCCAGCCAGAAAATTTTCTCACTGCCCCTGGCCCACTTGGGGACCCCTCTCCTGACCCTTGCAGTTAAAATTATTGTCAGGGTGAAGTAAGAGTTCAAGTGAACCTGCCTCCATCCTGTAATGTGTAGGTTTTCCAGCAGCGTTTGCTCCTTACCCATCCCAGCTCCTTCATATCTTTCACCAGCACCAAAGGAAGCAAGGAAAGACTTGTTCATGCAAAACAGTCCCCTGCTAGTGGAGGAGCAGGTTTTCCTAGTAGAGGCTACAGTTGGTGATAAGACACTACACCTGAATATCACGGAGTGGGATTTTTTGGGTGTATGAGGAAGGGCAGGCCTCACAGCACCCCAGTTATCAGCTGGCACAAGTCAGTTTCAAGAGTAGCTTCCCTGGATTGGTTTCTGCGGGCACAGG
>NW_005842064.1:417912-424331 GCF_000455745.1 Alligator sinensis | reverse complement strand
GGGAAAGAGGCACCTGTCCGGGTTATTAGAAGGATTGCAGCTCGGCCCTCTGCTGGGATTGGATCATAATTACAGTAATTTTCTAACCGTGCTCTGCACGATGAGTGTTTAATCAGGGCTGGCCTGGCTCAGTCTCCCAGCCCTCATAAGTCACTGGGAGGACTCTTAAAGAGACAAAACCCACCCCTTTTCAGCAGAATGAACAGATGTCCTATAATTGGCAGGACATAGCTGAGCCTCCTTGCTTGTAGCAGGCTGGATAACCTATGTCTGCTGCAGTGTGTCTCTTGGCACTACCTGCCTTCATACCGCCTCCCCACCATGAAGGAAGGATTTTGGGGGTCTGCTACTCCGGGGATTCTGCAGCAGCAGGGTGTGGGAACTGGGCTGGACTACCATATGTGAACCTAGTAGGGTCTGTGGTTGGGGCTGGGGGCTACTCTGCAATGCCTGTTTCCTTTCCAGTTAAACTTTTCTCCCTGTGAGCTGAACAGGCATCTGTCTGAGTCTTACAGGATAATAGTTTTCAGACAGTAGTGGCTACCAGAGGGGCTAACTCTGAAGCCTGTGGTACTGTGGTAGTAATGCATTTTGGTAGTACTTTCACTGCTAATCAAAGTATAGCACAAGCAGGATGCTTATGCCGTTGCAATCCCCTGGGAGCAACACTTAGGTCTATGGGTCAGTCCTCAGCACATACTGGTACTCCAGCCTGAAGTCATGTTTGCTCTGGTACTTACCTTGCCTAAATCTGACTATCATGGGGAAGGCCTTATTCTGACTACCATATAGCCTGATCCTTTAATTCTCACTGGGACAGATTAGGCCCCAGGCTAATAAAAATCCTGAATCAAACAGGCCACAGGAAAATGAAAGCAGCTATACCTGGACGGCAGTGGAACAGTGGCAGCAAGTGTGAGATATCCGTGTTCTATCACCTTAGATCCCTTCTTTTCTGAGAGAGAAGAATAAAGCCCCTGAACCCCAGTGGTAAAGCCCATGGCAGTGACCAGGGGAGGCTCAGTAAGAGGGCAAAGCTGGACAGACCCACAGCCTGTGCTGCTGTCCCAAATGACAGCAAGGGCCAACCTCCTCTCCTGCCCCATCACCACCACCCAAGGAAGCTCTCCCACCACAGCAGAACAGCAGTGTGCTATGGCACACAGCAGTTCCAGTTCCACCCAGTAGAGGGCAATGGTGGTGCACACACTGCCCACTTGTCAGCTGCACCCCTGCCCTCTCCAGACCTGCCCCAGGTGAAGGGCAGGCTGTGGGCAAGGAGAGCTGGCATCATGTTTTGGGAGCTGTGCTGCCTACACAGGAAGACCCTCATCTCCTATCTCACCTTCTCAGCTGGGAGACCTCCTGCAATCAGCTGTGCAGACCCTAGGGAAGGGATGAAAGTTCCTCTTACCCCCACCCTGAAGTGACTGTCAATCAGCTGGCTGGGATGGGAGGTAGCCACATCTCTCTCCCATCTAGTGCATTCCCCACTATCAGTCCTGGAGCTTGTATTTCCTCTGCCGATTTCCCTTTGAAGATCAGGAAGTGGCTCAATTTAGGCAGCAGCAGCCACCTCCCAGCTGGCAGGTTCAACCTCAGCTCAAGAGGGCCAGAACAGTTTATAGCACAGTGAAGTGAGCTAGCTCCAGCCTCTAATTCTTCTCATCAATCAGTGCTGCTGGGCCCCTCCTTGCCTAAGTGGCTTGTGGTACTGTTAGGTTTGACCTAGAAACCACTACACATAGCCCAAGCAAAAGTCTCTGTTCTGTAACTAATGCTCAATTGCAATGATAAGGAGAAGACAGTCTTAGATAAAGGAGGCTTGAAAACAAAAACAGAATTAGTGGAGTAGGGCAAAGAGCTGATTTAAATATTAAGATTCACACCCCTAGGTGGGGAGAAAGTATGCTAATGAAACATACATGTATGGAAATGAGATACATAGCTAAAACACGGGCATAGAGACATGCTCAGTAAAGAACTCCTTGCGTCACTCCCTTATAACCAATTAGCAAACAAGAATGCTTATGAAGGTCCAATACTCCTGTATAAAAGATGCTCATAATTAAGACTGTGTGCTTGTTACGTGAAATTATTCCGCTTCCACCTTGTATTGCTAGCAATAAATCTTTATACTTTCACCCCTGGTATCTTTATTGGCTTTTGCATACTGGGCATGATCCCAGACTTGAGCTGGGGCTCAACAGTACATGTGCTGCAATTTGTTTGCAGACTTGAGAGACAGCCTTCCTTTTTGGGGGGGGGGGGGGGGGGGGGGGGGAGGGGGGTGGTGTGTTGGTGGGGGGGGGGGGGGGGGGGTGAAGAGGATGAGCTGTCTGAAGGGCCTGGACTGCTTCCAAGCAGAGAGGCTGAGATTTTGCCAGGCATCAGAGAGGATGGAATGATGCCAGCATTCAAGATGAGGGTGGGGGGAGCTGTGGAGTAATCTAGAGAGGCCTTCAGCCATTTGGAAAGAGAGAGGTTACCTTGAGCTGCTCTGTGCTGGTTACATACCTGACTTCAGCTTGGCGGGAGGTAGAAAGCAAGGAATGGGGCTCAGGATTCATGCCTGGCACCTGATTGAAGGAAGCAGTTATCTCCCAGCCCAGCACCTGGCCATGGCCGCGTCTCATCTGGCTGTTTGCACATAAATCCACAGATGCTACAGCAGCCCTTCACTTAATGCATCTGCGGTGGGCACTGGCAGTCTGCTTCCATCCTACCCCCCAGTCACCACCTCAGCTTCCCCGTTGCTGGCAGTGGCAGCGGTAAAAATAACTTTCCCTATTGAAGAGGCATGCTCTTGCCAAGCAAAACTCTGAATGGAACATAAGGGTGGAAGACTTCGGGTCACCATGATCCTCCCTGAGCAGAGCAGCCAGCATTAGGGAGTAGAGGGAAGAGAGAGCTGTAAAGCAGGCCAGAAAACTCTTCAGGCCTGCCACCTGCATAGGACAGTCAAAGGGGCCAAGTCCCCACAGAAGTAGGTGAAAAGTGCCACCCTGCCAACTAACCAAAAGCTGTCCAAGCCACGTACCTGGTGAAAGGAGACTGCAGCCTGCTCCTACAGGCAGTTACACCCATGGTCCCATGCCACCCTTCAGCCAGCATAGCATCACGGGAGCTCTAGCAGAATCTGGACACCACTCAGGAAAGGAATTTCTTGTACAAAACATCTATGCTGATGGACCTGCTTTTATCTGTCCGGAGCCTGGAGTTCTTGCAGGTCTGGCCAACAAGTCCGCTCACCCTGCCCGAGAGCCTCTCTCCTCATAATTTGTTGAGGCCCGTAAAATATTAAGAGCATCCCCATCCTGCTTACCTGTCACGACACAGGCAAGTACAATTTTTTTGCATCTGAACTGACATATTTTCACAACAGTTTTGCCGAACTGATCAACACCTTTCAGCATAATTATGCCTGCCCTTGAAATGCAGCCAGCTCTGGAGTGGAGCCTGTTTAATCAGCAACCTGGAAGAACGTGCCCCACAGCTTTCATTTTTTGTAAACAGTTCCTTCGTGCACTCCCCCTCAGCCAGCAGTTGCCACCTAGAAGGGTTTGTGCTGGGATCCGGGGGTAGGTGGGCGGGAAATGAGTGTCACATCTCACTCACAGAGCAGGTGATATTAGTTCCAACCACATGCCCTCCCAAATGCATTGTGAGGAGGGGAGAATGCCATCGCCGAGGGAAGGCTGACACAGTACAGCATTCAAGCTAGATGCACCTCACTGTGCCTGCAGAGTGCCCCCCCCCCAGCAAGCTTTGTACTCAAGGTCATTGCAGAGAGGAGCAAGGGCTGCTCTTTATAAGGCTGTGTTGAAGGGAAAACCCCCAGGGCAGGCTGCTTTCTGGCAAAGACTGCTAAAAGGGCCCACTGCCAAGGCATGGGGGGGGTGCCAGGTAAATCCGCAAGCTGCAATCACGACAGTCTCCACTGGGCACAGACTCTGCTCTCTGGAGCCTGTAACATTAAAGGGCGCTTGTCTACTCTGAAGTTAGTGAGACCCCAGCAGCCCCCAGCCGTGGAGGTGGAGCCTCAGCCCAGGGGGGCAAAAACAGCCCTGACACACAGGTCTCTTGTTTTGGCTGAATAGTCAACACCACCAGCTACTGTCTGGAAGTTTCTAGATCAGAGCTGCAGGCACAGCTGGCCTCACAGCTGCACCATTTGGAGCTTTGCTCTCATGAATATTCATACAGCAGCCCAGCCAATCAGCAGAGCAGATACTATTAGTGAGCATCTGTCAGGTTTTTTAAATGAACTTCTTTTGACATTTTCAATTTTCCTCTGTAGGTTTCAAATCCTCTGTTTCCTCCCCCCCTTACCCCCCCATCTCTGCATTTGTGTCAGGCTGACAGTGCATACACATTGAGGGGTAAAGGGATGAAAAAAAAATCTCACTGGGCAAGCACCCGAAGAAAAGGGACCACAGCTTTCAGCACCACCAACAGTGCCCTCACTACCAGGCCCTGTTGTCACCCAGTACTTGGGGTCCCTGGGACAGTGCCAGCTGATGGGCATGAGCCCCCTGTTAAACAAGACCCAGAGCTATGGAGGAAGCACATGACAGTCGATTCATCCAGCCAGGTCAAACTTTCAGTGCAGGGGAATGACAGAAGCACACAATGCACGTGAGCAGTCTTCTTCCAGTCCAGTTGTCTCTTCCCACAGTCCCGCTGGAACATACACCGTACACCCCCCAGGTGGACGCTAGGCAAGAAGGTTGACTGAGAGCTGCAGTTAGGCCTGGCAACCCCTAGGAGGCACTGTGGCACCTGCCAAGCAAGCTGGGTCTCAGCCATTAGTGCTCAGTGGAAGAGGAGCAAGGGCCCTGGCGACCACTGCATGTGGAGGAGCCAACAGGCTCTCTGGACCCTGTAACATTAAAAAGCATTTGTCTACCCTGGCATTAGTGAGGTCCCAGCAGCCCCTAGCCCTAGAAGTGGAGTCCTCTCAACTTCCTTCCCCCTCAAAGCCACCTGGAGACCCTCACACCCCCTTTCTTTGAGGGGTGCAAATAAGGCTCTTTCCCTTCCTTCTCTCCTCCCAAGGAAAACCTGGTGGCACTCCAATGCCACACCTCAACACTGGATCCACTTTGCAGCTGGTGATGGCAACCGGGCTTGTGTGCAGGAGGTGGCATTCCCAGATTCTTTCCCAGCTGTGGGACTGTCACCATGCACACCGGAACAAGGACAATATCACAGCACCTTTGTAAATCCCAGTGAGCCATGCCTGAAAGTACTTTGAGGAGTAGCCCTTCTGTATCCCCTCTTACTCACTTTGGAAAGGAAAGCAGGTCCTCTGTTGATGTGCAGCATGGCACAGGGCAGGGGCTGGGCCTGTTGGCATCATACCTGGCACTAAACCGTTACTTAAAATGCACCATTATTTTTTTTCCCCAGTGCAGCTGACATGTAGGTAATCTTGTCTTCGCTCAGCAGAACTCCCTGCCCATCCCCACTTCTCCAAGACGTGTGTGGCCAGCACCAGCAGTCTCCTCTACTTCACTTTTATTTCAGGCCAGAGCATCACAGATCTGCCTTTTATGCCCCAAGAGACGCCAATGGTAAATCACATAGATGCAGGATACAAGACTCCCAGAGTGCACAGAACAATATTGAGTAAGTGGTGACTAAGTGCTGAATGCAAGAGAGGCCTTGGAGATACCTGCAGCCCAAACCTTAGACTGCTCCTTCTCTACACAGGGCCACCTCCCTCCCCCTTGCCAGGCCAACAGCAGAAATCCTTTTCCCCATGCCACCTAAGTTGTATGTTACACAGGGGCACAAGGAAAGCAGGCTGTTCTCAAGCAGGAAGAGAAGTTGGAGGGGTGCTGTGTCCAAGAGGAGAATAACAACGACCCTCCATCATCTTCCCTATAGTACGGCTCAAGCCTGTCCCCTGTTCCAGAGGACTTGTTCTGGCTTCCTAGAGTGCAGAAAGCAGCTCATCTGCTCAGCCTGGCTGCAGGCAGCCTCCGTGCCAGGAGGGCCATAGGTGAAGAGTTCATTCCAGTCCCCCAGCACAGCACAGCTGAGCCAGAGCAACCTCACAAGAGCCCTTATAACTCATTGATTGTATAAGAAAGACTAGGCCTCCTGTGCCTATGCAGCCATTTACTGCTCAGAAGGGAATGTTGTTACAGGGGCTAAGTTCTAACTCTAGGTACAGGAAGTCCATTGGAACCCACTTCCTATGGGTCCATGAGTGACAACAGCCAGCCGTGTGCTCCCTGGGGACCAAGAACTACAAGATCAAGAGCCCTGGCTTTGATTTCCCACTCACCCACCCCTCACCCTTTAAGTGCATGGCTAAGCCCTTGGGAGTAACACACCTAGGTTCCGCTAAGCACCAGTCCCCTTTTGGTGCACATCATTGTGTGATCACACAGCACCCGAGTGATAACAAC
>NW_005842064.1:412436-417902 GCF_000455745.1 Alligator sinensis | reverse complement strand
GCAGGTCACTCACTGCTGGGAGTACAGCAGGCTGCAGAACTAGAACCACGTGAACTCCAGTCCTACCTCACCAAGACAGCTGGAAGCCACTCAGTCACCATCCTCTTCTTCACCAGAAGACTTACTGCTGCCCCCCTGCCCCCCTCTGCCAGAGCATCCATGGTCATTCACGCTGCTCACTCTGTCTCCAGCAGCTCAGGCAGTGACTTGGCAGGAGCATCCAGACTCTCCACATTCTTGTCTTCCATGCCAAAGTCACACCACTGTGGGAAGGACACGAGGCAGCCCCGACCACAGAGACTTTCCAACCCAGAGCAGCTAGAAAGGGAGAAAGAATATGTGAGTGAGGATGGAAAAGGAGCTCTGAGTAGGGTGCACAGCCCCAGCTTTCCATTGCAGGGCAGGATGCCACCCACATACACATTCTGCCCTGTCACAAACAGCTTGGATCAGCAATGGACTGCAAGCATTCACATGCACAACCCACCTCCTTGTCTTGCCCCTGATGCTGCCAAGCTGCTTTAGCAGTCACAGGCTCTGCATAGCTGAGCACCAGGAGCTGGAATGCTCCCTAGAATGCCCTGCCCACTAGCCCATGGTCCAGCTGATCCCTGGATCAGCAAGCAGGTCTGCTCCAGACCCATACTGCATGCATGCCCTATGGGAGTGCCTCCAGGGAAAAAGGAGCACAGCAGTCAACTTTTTTGCAGCCCCCTGCCCTGCTGTCCTCCCCACTGCAGCCTTCTCACCAAGAGCCCATGGTGCTCTTTGCTACAGGAGCTGTGCAGGCAGAGGAGGTCTCCCTCCCTTTCCTCTACAACACTCTTGTGCTTCCAGACACCCCATCTACCAAAAGCAGCACCAAGCCTGCTGCCAAGAGTTGGGGAGAGGAACTGGAGGTCTCAGTTACCAGGGGTAGCATTGGGAGAAGTGTCACCAAGGAGGGGCATATGACACTGGCAATGCAGCTGGAACACCAAGATGGGTGGATACATACCCATTAACCTAGGCTGCTGCACTCATTCAAAACCCTACTTAAACCAAAAGGGTTGCAATTAATAGCAGGTCTCTTGTCGGAGGCCAGGTGCAGCTTTTTTCCTGTGGTTTAAAATCAAGAGGAAGAGACACTGTGGCAACATGCAGCACTAAGGATCAGAAATAGACTTATGCCTACAGAAGCCCAAAGAAGCATGAGGCACAGATAGTCTGCTAGCCTGGGCTAACCACCCACAGTCAGGTCCTGCTATGCCCAGCCTGCTGGCTCAGAGACCCAGCACTAGTTAGAGCAGGAGTTTTCAACCTTTTTGGATCAGTGTACCCCAGAGGCTCCATCCCTGCCCACCTGCATGTCCCCGCTAGGGCCTTCTCAAGTACCCCTGGTTGACAACCCCCGAGTTAAAGTTTAGTTACTAAGGGGTCTAAACAAAACAGCGATGTTTGGCAGCCAGCCCTCTGGCCAAGCACAGATAGTATAGGAGCCTTGGCACAATAGCAGTATCGTGACTGCATTTAGTTGCTCACCCCTCATGCCCCACTGAAAGAGCCTTTCCTGCCCTTCAGGCAGCTGTGCAAAGCACTAGCTGCTAACCCCCAATTGTTGTCCCATGACTTGTGTGGGGATATAGCTGATGATTTTGGTTCATTCATGTTCATTAAGTGCTTGAAGTCAGAGAGATAACACTGGCACAGAGAGGCAAAATATTCTCGATATCGAGATGCCAAGGAGACTAGCACCAGGAAGGACCTTGCCTATCTCGGATACAGCACTTCTCCACAAGACCTTTCCCTGGAGTGAGGTTCACTTCCCAGGCACCCACAAGATGACAGAAGCAAGGCTAGTGCTATGGGAACTGCCTAGAATAGGGGTGTTTGGCTCTTCCCACCTCACACATGTTCTGGAATAGAGAAGCTGATAGGCTAGAGGCCTGAAGTCTGGAAACTGGTACAAGACCTTCCCACTAAAAGGTTTTGCTGTTATTACCTCCACTGATGTTCCTCTGGACAAGGCTAAGACCAGATATGGTCCCTTTCCCTTCTCAGAGAAACCTGGTTTCCCCAGCCAGAAAAGGGTTTTGCACTAGAGTGACATATCCCCAAGGCCTGGCCAGGCAACATTAGGATGTGTTCTCAGATAGCATCTGAGAACACATCCCAGTTTAGCACCTTCCTAAGCTAGGCTGCTGCCCAGCAGGCAAGAGACCAAAAAATACAATCCTGCCTATTCCAGGGCACTGTCCCTCACTGTGACAACCAGCGGAGAGACACGGAAGAGGGGGCAGATTTCAGAGTACAGCACATCCAGGATGCAAAATGTCAGTAGAGGAACTGCAGAGTTCCTGTGAAGTAGCTACATGGTGCAAAGCCCTTGGCTACATCTGGGGTCATCTATAGCTTAGTTGTTGCCTGGTTAGCACTGCCTCTGCTCTACCTAGACTGCATCCATTTGCAGTCTAGAGCCATCAAGCTCAGGTTTTACTAATGGGAATCTGCTCCAAGCAAGAAGACAACTTGAGTTTTCTCCTCTCCTCTGGTACTGGTCTCACTGAACCACCCTATAAGTAACAGGCCTCTCTGGTCACTTGCTTACCTGCCGTGGAGGTTTCCCCTAGTCAGGACAGCAGAGCAGCCATCTTCTTCCTGCACCCAACCACAGTTGGACAAAGCATAGTGGAGTATGGCCTCGGTAACTGTCAGAGGACTCTGGCCCCGCATGCATGCTTCAATCTCAGGCACAGACAGCTGACTCTGCAGGAAGAGGTGCAGCTGGCTGTCCGACAGGAGGACCACATTTTGTACAACTCTGGAAAAGAGACCAAGCAAATGAAGGCACAGGACACAACAGTACTTAACTGTTTGACCAGGTCCTAGGCCCAGGTGGGGGCTGGTAGATGGCAGGGACATAGATCAGTCCTCTTCAGTAGGGCTGTCCAGTGTGGGGTCCAGTGCATTTCTATGCTGTCACTCAGCCAGCATTTCCCTCCCCACCCTTGGCTTTATCTGGAATGCTTTTCCCTGAGCCCAGACAGCCACCCCCTCCAGCCTGGGAGGAATGCAAACAGGCTGTGAAGCAAGGCATTAGAGTTAAAAAGTTCCCTCTCATCTCCCCAGGCTATCTCAAATTCAGTGTGAAATGGACCCTAAATTAAAGTGAGTTTGAGCACTTCCACTCACTTCTCTAGGAACTGCTGGAGCCCTCGTCTCCGCTTCTCAATGAACTCATCAGCGCTGCCCACGAAGAATGTGGATTTTCCAGGCAGCTCTGGGACAGGCCTACAGGAACAGGAAGTGGCTTAGCATTCACAGAATCCAAGGAGCAGAACAAGGCTAGCTGCATGGTGGAAACTACCTGCTTTAGACCAACAGCAGGAGACACCACTGGCCAGCAGAGATCCTAAAGTTCCTGCACCCAGTCATAGGACAGACAGCATCTTGAGCATGGAGATATCCAAGGCACTCATCTGTCCCTTGCACAATAAAAAAGAGACACCCCCCCTCCCCCCTGACAAGCAACCATTTTTTCTAGGAGGTGTGCATCTTGAAAGCCCAGCTCAAAGAAGCCTGGCTTTGTCAGTACCTCTACGTCAATGGTCTCCAACCTTTAAGTAGATCACCTCTGGCATTTAAGAGCAACCCAAGATCTACCTGTGTACCACCACCCGGCTCCCTCCCCACCCAACAGGTAAGTCTGGCGGGGGGTAGGGGAGCCAGCAGATTCAGCTGGAGGGAGAAAAAATTATTTGGGGCCACGCCTCCCCAGCAGGTAAGTCCTACCCAACTTACCCCTGCTCCTACCTCTGCAGCACTGCCCCATACCACAGGGGCCTTGATCTAGCCCCCGCCCCTTCCCTCCCCCACAGACTGACCTGCTGGGCTGGGGTGCACATGTGCATGCAAGCGGGCACTCAGCCCCCCCACCCCAGCCTCGCATCGACTCCAAGAGGCTCCGAGATCTACCAGTGGATCGAGATCCACTGGTTGGTGAGCACTGCTGTAGGTGGATGCTCAACACCTGATCTATCAAGGCCCACAATGACCAGTTATTACAACCCACATCACCCAGCTTCACATCCTCCTCCATGTGGCAATAGGCTTGGAACCTGTGGGTGGAACTACTACATTTCTATTGCCCCTGCTCTCACCAGTGCCTTGTTCTATGAACCCAGGATCCCAAATCCTTCAATATTAATGGGTAGGAGGGAAGGACTGCCATACACTTACACTAAGCCAGCATTTTTCTGAAGCTGCTTCCTCAGCCACACGAACTCCCGGTAGCGTCTGCGCACACAAGATGTCTTGGCAGTGAAAGCTTTGCTGTTGGTCTGTGAAACATAACACACAGGAGTGAGGGATGGCTCAGTCTAACACTGGGGGACAACATGTTCATCCAGGATGGTCCTGCTGTTCTCTAGGCCACTTCAAAGGTATTCAGATCCAGGTTCTGATCTAAACTAGACTGAAACGGTAAGCTGTAAACAGAGGTTCCAGTCTCTTGCCTTCCACTGTGAACTGTGCTGCTCTCAACAGTAAAATGGGCTGAGCCTAGAGCAAGAGGCTAGACACCATGATCGACTCACAGCACCAAGAATTTAAGACAACTGATATAATCACAAAATGGGGATGATCTAGGCATAGCTATGCCTATGGATATTTCCCAGGCTTCTGGGCTTTGTTGGTTGCATAGGGCTGGGAGAGAATTCCCTCCCCCCACCCTCCTGCCCCACTACACAGGTCAAAGGGTTTTTTTAAGCCTTCCTCAGAAGCACTGCGTGTTGGCTACAGCCAAGCCTGGGGGTTTTGACTGGGGTGTGCCAATACAAACTCAGAGTTTTCTGGCTAGATGGTCTTATCCCACTGTTCAGGGTCAGACTGATCACCATGTTTGGAGTCAGGAAGGAGTTTTATGCCATAGTCAGATTGGTATTGGCAGTGGAGGTATTTGCCTTCCTCTGTAGCAGGGGTGTAGCCCTCTTCCTGGGATCTCTTGAGCATATTTATAACCACTGTGATCCCTCTGCTGTACCAGTGGCAGGCTAGGGTGTAAAGTCTGGTGTTGTGCCAGGGTTGACTGTAGTTTTGCTATGATGTTAGAAAGTAGATTTGTATAAGATGGTTGGATAGGGATGATCCTGCCTTGGGTAGGGGATTGAACTTGTTGACCTATGGAGGTCTCTTCAGCCCTACTACTCTACAATTTTAAGTGCCTAGAAAAACAACCCATTGGTGGGGTGAGATAATAAAGCCCTGCACCAGTGGCTCTCAAGCTTTTTAGATTCAAGGAACTCCTTAGACACAAGGAACCCTCGGAAAATGCCAGTTCTTAGCTTTCCACTAGTTTTTTTGGGGGGGTTTATCTACAAAAAGAGCAATTCTTCTGTTGCAAGCAGCTCAAAAAGCCCACAACAGGTCAGAGTTTCATAGTAGCTAGGGTCAGGAGGGACCTGAACAGATCATCTAGCCTGACCCCCT
>NW_005842064.1:396272-411864 GCF_000455745.1 Alligator sinensis | reverse complement strand
CCCCTTAAGGTACGACCATCCCTCATGGACTCCCATCTCCTCTACCTTCTGGGCCTTCAGTGCCTCCCCCACTAATCTCCTAAGCTCATTGAAGTTGGCCCTTCTGAAGTCAAGGGCTTTAGCCTTGGTGTAAGCCCTTGACGCTCTGTGTTGGATAGTGAAATCCAGCAGGCGATGATCGCTGTTGCCCAGGTGGTCAAGGACCTGCAGTCCCCTCACCAGGTCATCCCCCGTGGCCAGGACCAGGTCCAGCAAGGTGTTACCCCTAGTGGGGCTGTGCACTTCCTGGATAAGTTGAAGGTCCTGTAATACAGCCAGGAACCTACGCGAGCGCTCAGACCTGGCTGTCTGCTCCTCCCAGCAAATGTCTGGGTAGTTTAGGTCACCTATGACAATAACATCCCTTGACCTAACTGCCTCCATAAGCTGACTGGAGAAGTCCTGATCCAGTTCTTCCCCCTGGTTGGGTGGTCTGTAGTGCACATGCCTCCCTCCCACTTCCAGGACAGTTGTGGCCCCCTACTCCCAGGGCTCCTGAGGGTGCATGTGCCTCCCTCCCACTCCCAGGACAGTTGTGGCCCCAGGACAGAGTGCTTTTGACACAATGGGTACATCTACTCATCGCCCTATGGCAACATAGTGATCACGTGGGTCTACACGCGATCGCCAGCTACGTCACTGTAGCGGTACGCTCCTGGAAACCTAAGCATGCGCTGCCCACATGGGTTAGTAATTGCTTGTACTGAGCTGTGCTTTAGTACTTCCAAAAGGAAGAAACTAAAGCATAGCGCCATAGCAACATCGCCATACAGCAACATGTAGATGCACCCTATGTATTCCTAATTGAAATATATGGGTTTATATTGTGAATCATGTGTAGGTGACTGCACACCTAACAGTGTTAATATTGCACAACTGACGACAGCACCCTTAAAAAGATTGTGTGCTACCTGGGGTACAGAAGCACCTACTTGAGAATCACTGCCCTGCATGGTTACCATTGTCAAGATAAGGCAGCTACAAACTGCATAGCTACAGCTAGAGGATGGCAAGAGACCACCTAAGCTGCTTCACACCAACCACTGCTTCTTGGGATATTGAAGGTCTATACAGAGCAGAGGGTACTTTGCTCTTGGAAGTTCTCAGAGACCCCCAGAAAGTAAACTGCAAAACACTTGAGTTCAGACATAGAAGGGGCTGTATTGACCATGCCAAGATTTCCATTTGCACCACATGGGGTTTCTTACACCAAGGCAAAGCAAGTGAAATAGCACCTGATCAGAACAATAGTGTTCTACATTGGTATAAATGATTACATGGTATTGTATTAGGGGCTCAAGTCCTGGCACTTGGGCTCAGCTGACCAGCTCCATTCTCTGCCCCAGGACCTACTCTGCACTTACATGAAGGAAGATTTTATAATCCACATAGGAATTCCAGGAGCCTTCATTCTGTACCCGAGGGTCCTGTACACGCACTGTGGTCAGCTCCTGAGGGGCGAAGAAATGTCATCCTTACTCAAAAGGAGGAGATGCTCAGAACAACCTCATTCTAATAATCCATAACCCAGCCACAGCCCGCAGCTGGCAGCAGCTACTGCCCCAATGGTGCTACCTTGGAGAAGCCTATGGAGGAAAAAGGAGCCCCAGGGCAGGTGTGTATAGCCATCTCCTGAGGCCCATTCTACCTGCCAATTCCCACAAGCTACAAATCCTCTCTTACCCTGAGAGCCCAAATGATGAGGCAGATTTCCTGCACAAGCACCTCGCACAAGCTCCAGCCCCCGCTGTACCTCAACATTTGCTCTCTGACCTTACAAAACCTTCCACACTACACCAGTAGGAACTAGCTAAGGATCACCCACATGCAGAGCTCGCCCTTTGCCAGAACTAACCATTTCAGGTATATCATTTAGTAGAATGCTTTGTGTCAGTGTTGCCGGGTGTATGATAGTTATTGTATTTGTATGAATTTCAACCTTTATACGATGTAGAATCAATAATAGTAAAAGTGTTCAAAATGTACAATAATTTGAGGCAGCTCTCTGATGCACCAAATGCAAAACCCAAGTCACTCTCAAAGAGTTTTAACTGACTTTTGGGCTTGCTGTCAGCACTCTTATGACTGCTTGCCTCAAAATAAAGAAATGCTTCAACTTTGATGACCCAGTTCTTACTCACTGGTGACTTACAGGGAGCAAGATAAAGTGTATAAGATGACAATTTATTTGCATATTTTTTCAGTGTATGATAGTTTTTCAGCAAATGTGATAATTCTGAGTTTCCAATATGATAATTTCATATTTAAGTCCTGGCAATGCTGCTTTGTGTACCCCTGCTCTGCCATCCCCATGGAAGAACTAAACAGATGTGGAAGGAACTAAGAAGTAACTTACTTCTTCCTCGTGATTCTCCAACATCCTACAGCCTAAACGCAAAGGGAAGCATCTGCAAATATGGAAAAAACAGATCTTTGCTTAGATAAGGTAGGTCCAACACTCACTCAGCTGTCAGAGCCTAGATCTGTTACAGAGGCTCATGTGTTTAGTTCTAGGTGATATTCCCCTCTTATTTCCCCTCCCTGCCAGACCAAGGAGTCTGCATGTGTCACTCCACATTTCTTTTTTGCCTGGAAGACAAGAAATTCAGGGGGTCAACAAGCAATATACAGAGGATGGGTGAAATGGAGATTCCGGGGGGGGGAATATCATTTGGTGCCATCACACAGTTCTTGCATCTAGACAGAATTGCAGAGGTGCTTAAAGATAGGTAGGGCTCACCCTTTCTCACTTCCCCCTCAAAACAGGACTCTGCCCAGTGACCCCAAAGAACATTTCAGGAGATTCTAGGATGGCTCAGATGCAGCAGCAAGAAGCATGGTGTTTGAGCCAGAAGGGCCCAGCTAGCCAGTGCTGCCTCACAAGCTTGGTCAATGTAAAGGCTGTTTTTCTCAAGGGAATTCCACCTTCTGCCCTCCAAAAAATCCTATGAACTCCAGGGAGTCACCTAGCATAGTTAGGTTCAGCATTGCACCTTGGGAGACCCTAGCTCCATGGACAGCTGCTTAGCCCAGGCGAGATGCAGAGAATGTGCTCCCAGCTTTTGCAGTTAAGCATGCATCTCTTACTGAGACCTGGGCTCCCTCCAGTTGAGACCTATGCCTGGCAGCACAGCTTGTTAGAACGCACCAAAACCAAGTTATGTTACCTTGCTGCAACCCTTCTCAACAGCTCTGTATGTTTAGTACTAGGGAAACGTAGCCACTTCTGAGGCAGGAGAGTGGCAACCAGCTGCTGAGTAGTTTTCAGCCAGCTTTGTGCTCGCAGGAAAAGTGACATAGGACCTTTGGTCAGATAGGGCGAACAAGAGTCCCTGTTGTTGACACATAGGTTTAATGACCTTTGCACTGCACGTGAACTCCATCACTGTTCCTTGGAAAGAGACAGAGGCAGGGACATCAGCTCCCTGGACTTCCAACCTGTTCCAGGGGCCTTTTAGATTTGCCGCTTCCCAAAGTAACTTGTAACCTTGCTGTGATAGATGTCTGGGCAGCAGGGCTACATTTCTAGCCAGAAACAGAACTGTTTGTATAGGGCCCACCAACTGTAGCTCTCAGATGTGATGTGATCATCCAAGTCTATAAATGATTTGTGATGACAGGCAACTTGTCTAGTCCTTGATTCTTCAGGAACAAAACATGAACCCAAACTGTCTCTTCTGAGTTCAAGCAGAGTTGCATGCCACAGTTTTGTGGCTGTTAAACCACAACCTATTGAGACAGAAAAGTAAAAGCCAAACACTTGGACTCTCTGGGTTGAAGAGAACCTCTGTGATGGGCTAAGGACAGTCTAAACCAGCAGTTCTCAACCTTTTTAGACTCAAAGCCCCCTTTGGAAAAATGCCAGCCCTCACTGTTTTGACTGCCAACAATAGAGTACTTCTTATGTTGCAAACAACTCAGAAAGCCCACAGCAGGTCAGAATGGTTTTGACACTAAAATTCCTATTTTAAATCTTTGGTTTTATCTTGCGAGTCATGTGCATGCATTTGCATACCTAATAGTGATAATATTACATAGCACCCCAGAATGCTGTGGTGCACTGGTTAGGAATCAGGGGTCTAAGCTGTTTTAAGAAGCCATAAGAGAAGTTATTGCATTTTCTGCCTGTGCCGAGATCTCAGCTGACTTTTGCAATACGTTTTAATAAAAAGCTCACGTTAGCAGGCAGTGATGACATTATGGCAAACAAGAGGAAAGATTTCATGTGGTTTCACAGCCTCCTGCCCCCAACAGAGTTCTGTCTTATCAGTGCATAAAAGGAAGTAAAATAAAGTTGTACACACAGTTTGCCCACATAAATGTAACCTTCCTAGAAGAATCCCACTTGCCTTTCACAAGCAGGGCTCCCAGCTTATTTGGATAAACTATATAATAAAGGTACTGTCACCTTCTAGTTAGAGCACAAGCTTGCAAATCAGGATTGTTTCTTGCTCTTCTAATGATCTGCTATGTGATCCTGGGCAAGCACAAACTTCTGTGCCTCAATTTCCCTAGCTTTCATTATGGTACTGCCTGGGAACCCCAGAAACCCATGGTGCTGGGCACTATATTTATAAATAGGTAAGATGATCTTTTCCCCAGAGCAGGAGAGAGGGTTGAACAAACATTTGTAAAGGACTTGGAAATCCCTGAATGAGAGGTGCCAATTAAGGATCGTGAATTTAAGCTTTACCCCTTGGCCATGTCACAGAATGAAGATATTAGCACAGTACCATCACACAAACCACTTCCTTTGTTGCAGCCCTTTGGCAATTCTAAGTCCTACTGGCCGGTGTCAGTTGATTTGATGTGCCATTAAATGCTTCTGAAGTAAGAGGTTTGCAGTTCCTGCTCTGCAACAACAATAGAATTAACTTTTGAGTCTTAGCGCTTGGGGGGAAGGGGGTAGCCAGAGAAGAAAATTAATGCAACAAATGGTTGCAGCAGCCCAGGTAGTGGAACCCTGCCTATTTCAGAGTTAAGACTCTTAACCCAGTAGGTTTTGTATTATCTATTGCAGACAGTCTCAGAGCTGCTCATCAGGAAGAGCTGGAGGTCTGCAAGCTCATCCAGGGTATCCTGGCTTCACCTACTTCAGTCAATTTGCTTGCAGTTGGTTTTTAACAACTTGGGGTGGACTTTGTGCATGGGAATTTGTCTAAGCTGCCAAGGCACAAAACTGCCTCGCCCCAGAGGGAAGGTCCCTCTCCAGCTAGTCCCAACTCACTGAGCTTTTGCAGTTCAGACCATTATTCTCAGAACTGAGCTTCCCAGCAAGGCCTGCTGATACAGGCCAGATCTCCAGATGTGCACAGCACTGCCCTGCTCTCACAGGGACACTGAGCAATTCCAGAGTTTAATCAAGTATCTCAAAGGGGAGCGGGGCTCTTTGGAAAACACAGCCTCAATTTTGGATGTCCAGCAGTTGCGGGATGGAGGGGGAAAAAAAATGTGCATCCCTGATCTCACTAAAAAAAGAAAAAAAGAAGTTAACCTCCAAAAATTTCTCTTTCTTGACAGCAAAACCTCAGTTGTCCAATATAAATTGAGGAGCGTCACAATAATCTCAGTAAGGCAGAGCAGAGAGAAGCAGACCAAGAAGCAGTTTTAAACATGCATGATACACAGCAGGAGACGTGACCTTGTTCCCAGTAACAGCAGCTCCTGGACAAATCTGGATAATTGAGGTTTTGCTAAAGGCTGATCATCACACCACTGCTGTGGGCTGATTACACCATGGCGGGTTCAAGTTTGCACTGCAATAAAATAGGGGGAAGGGGGGAAATAACCCCTACCCCAACAACACTTCATTGCACACACAATTCACACCTCCCCACCAGGGAGAGGATGTGAGAGAACGAACCACATGCGGCACATTAGTCACGTCACTTAATGCAATAATGGAAGACGCTCAGATACTGTGGCGATGTGTGTGGGATAAGCACTTATACAGAATAGCATCAGCAGAGAGGTTGACCATTATGTTCCCTCTTCTCCCTAGAGAGGCATTGTTGATGCTGTTGCTTTTAAACTGCTTTCTTTGTGCGACAGCCCTGGTGGCTCAGTGAGATTAAAAACACAGAAGGGGGAAAAAAGAGAATCAGCCCATGCTAAGTGAAATGGCACATAATTGGTAGGAAAAGGAATTTAATTTTCCAGCAACCAAATGAGTCTTACAAAGAAAAACAACAGTGGGGACACACGGCATAAGAGGCAACCAGAACATGCACCCTAATCAGCTGGGAGCCAGAGATGCGAGAAACAGGATCAAGACAAATAATTAGGTGGAAGAGATGAAAGAGGCAGAGAGAAAAAGGGGAGACCTGTAGACAGCACTCATCATTACCTAGTGTATTCCATACCCAGGGAGGTTCCTGTGGTACTACTGTGCAGAGCCCTTCCCTATTATTTTTTTTAAGTTCCGTAATTTATCTGAAATCCCTCATTAAGACTCGAATGCCTGACAGTGTTGAAGGATGTACTGCTGTCTGGCCTTCCCTAGGAGGTTAAATAGATAAAGAACTAAGTGAGGCACATAAGCTGCATCTACACTATCAGACATGCAGTGTAGAGTTCTTAGCGCCCCCCCCCTTCCACTGACTAGATTCCAAATGCTCAGAAATAATTATTTTAAAACAAGGATGTCACAAGTTAGACCCACCTATGCCTAGACTGCATAGGAACTGATTTGTGCTACAACAGGAGATGGCCAATCTAAGAATTGTTAGAAAGGTGCACATTCATTTACCTAAACCTCCACTGAATTAAAAGTTAATTTTTAAAATCCAGTAGCCATCCTGCTTTTACTTGCTCTTTTTAATCTCTCTGCCAGACTGGACAATGGTAAGTAAAGAAAAGAAAAAAAAAATCAATTAAGTTTTGCTTTTGCTTGCTGTCAGTATTGCTTTAAGTCATTTGGTGCTGCAGTGTATCACTCATAAGCTGCCAGAGTTTGGTTACTGGTTTAAAAAAAAAAACAAAACTGGTAAAGAAGTTTGCTTGTGTCATTTAACTACATCTCTATTCAAAGCTGCACCAGGTTATTCTTAATCCAACTCCAGTTTAATTTGTATCAATTTATTTTACAATGGCAACAAGTCAACTTAAACCAAACCAAATAACTTGAAGTTGACTTGAACAGTAATACCAAATAAGATGGTATTTAACATTTTTCCCTAGAATCCTACATATGCAAGTATCTTAGCATTTATTTATTCTTTTAGAGACTTTCTCCATCTAAGGAAGAGACAAACCTTGAAAGCTTCAGCTGTAAATGCACAAAAACCAGAATCCAAAACCATAATACTTATTCTGTCCAAGTCTCATGAACTGCAAATCTGATTTCATGACTGATCTCTGATGCTCAGTGCTAAGATATGTACACTTCAGTCCATAGCTGTTATCAGTTTTCAAAGCCATTTCAAATCCTATTAGTACAGCCTTGAACTTAAGAGAAGGCCTTTATGTCATTTTTGGCATATATAAAGGCAACCTGACTTCACCCCGACAGAAAAGAGGGGCCCTGCCTCTCCCCTTTAAAAAATATAACATGAAAACATGTACATTTCCATACAAACATGGAAATACCAGATTTTGTTTTATTTTGCTAGAAAACTTTCCACATGACTCAGAAATACATCCCCAGCTGCACTCACATCCCTTCCTTAATCAACGGGGCAGAAGTCAAACATGCTTCCCTCCTCAGTGTCTGTTGGACAAGCAGTCCAAAACCTTGCAGGGGGAAGGGTTTTAGACGGTTTTAATGGGAAATTACCATCAGCTGCATCCCCCCACACCTACTTGCTGCTCACAGACCTCATACTGGCTTATGGACTTTTATGCCAAAAGCCCCATCCGTGCCACCTGCTGCACTGCTGTGCTGATGGCAGACAGCCTCCCTCAAGGTTTCACTTCCCTGGTTAGCTGAGATCTCATAGCTCCCCTCACCAGAGGCCCTTCTAAGGGAGACAAAAAGTCCAGGTGGCTGGTTTTTAGGGAAAATACCGTTTTGCAGCCAAGAAAGGGGAACAAGCCTGCTCCATTCCTCCTGCTGCTTGTCACTTTTGGGGCAACTAATCTGCTCTGGATGCCCTTTGCCACATAGCAGGTGCCAGGGAGACTCCTTCACCCCTGTGTTTTGCCTCTCCCCCCACTTCTAGCAATGCACAGTCCAGAGCTGGACCCCACCCAACCCAACCCATTGAGACACCCAAGACCACGTCCTCCGATGGAGCCCCCCATCCACTGGCTCCGCACAGGCCCTTGGGCTCCTTGTCCCCCAAGCCCTGTCCAGCTGCAGTGCTGGGCGCCGCTGACAGCCCAGCTCCAGCTGGCTCCGTGCGATCAACACGCCCCAAGGAGTCGATGAACTGAAGGTGCTGCCTGAATAGGGGCCTCCCTGGCGCAGGCAAGGAGCAGCAATCTCCCCAGCCACTGCCCAGACAGCTGCCTGCGGTGTGCCGGGTGCCCTCCCGCCATGCACCCCACAAAGACCCCCCTACCTCTTCCCACAGGACACTCCAGCGACGCGGCCCCTTTAAGCAGGCGAAGCGGCGCCGCCTGGGCCCTTATAGCAGAGGTCACGTGAGACGCCTTCCTGTTAGGGCGCGGGGCAGCATGGGAAATGTAGTTCTGCCCGGGAGAGAGGACTCCACCTCTTCCTCCAGCCCCCGAGGGCCTTGCACAGTGAGAGGGAGGGGGATGCAGTGGATAAGGAAAGTGCCTTTGCATTTGCAAGCTTGGCTAAGCGTCCCAGTTATGCAATTGGTCTGATAAAAGATGCTACCCAAAGAAAGCTTTGTCTCTCCTAGATAAAAGAAAGAAGATTAGGGGATGCGTGGAGGGAGGGAATACTCAGAGCAAAGTGCCCAGAGGAGAGGTGGAAGCCACCTCAGTTCTGGATCTCTCCTGGGTCCCTGTGCAAGGCTTTGTGGGACATGGGCAATGCTAGCAGCCCCACCATTTTGTGGCACAAATTGTGGCACTGGGTGGTTTTGTCAAAGCCCCACTCCAGGGTTAGGGGATTAAGTGAGACTCTGGCATTAATTTAAGTAAATCAATCAATCAAGTGTTTAGCCCTCATCTTTGCAAAAACAAGCTGGCACATGGGACCAGGGGCACTATAAAGACTCAAGAACTAGCCTCAAATGGATCATCATCATTATAATAAAACTCAAAGTTTTTTATGACCTGGATCATAATTTCCTTAATGTTTGGGATGGGCAATACTGTATTCCTCTGATGGTATTAATGGCTGTTAGCAAGCAAAATTTGTTATCTAGAGAAAGAGTATCAGACACAGCCCATGGGCCAAATTTGACACACACCACCAGGCTCTCATTTGGCCTGCAGGGCTCCTTGGAAGGGCTGGAAATTTGGGAGCAGAGCCCATCACCAAATTTTGGGGTAAGAGGCCCTGCTGGGGGGGCGTATTTTTACTGTGCTAATCCCTACAGGTCACTGAGCCAATGCTGGGGCTCATGAACCCATGGCAGCCACTGCTTGCACCACCACTGGATGTGCATCCTGATCTAGCCAGTGAGGACCCTGCAGTCTGGAAATGGCCCATGAAGAGGCCTAGGGAGCTAGGGAGACCAAGGGAGTTTGATTTAGAGCTAATCACAGAACTCACTCAAGTCAAAAAAGTGTGTTAACCACACTCCTTTAGAGTTTGCTGTTTTTAAACACCCATGTGGCAGGATAGCTGAAGAGGATACCATCCAAGGCACTGGGCTGCATGGCAAAGGCTGAGCAGGGTTCAGCTGTGTGGCCTTAGAGGATTTCCTAGGACTAATTGCAAACACTAGGGTTTGAGGAGAGAGTGAGTGCAGAAGCAAAAAGTCAAGAAAGAGCAAGCAAAAGGCTAGCACACAGCGAAAGAAGTTGTGAGAGTAACCCCAAGAGAGAGGAAGGACATGAGGTCCTTGGGATACAGAACTGGAAAGCCAGGCTTGGGAACTGTGAGACTTTGCTGTGGTCTGTTTCTGTCATGTTCAGGGAAATATGCTGCCTTCCTTCTTTGTGAGTATTCAGGATTGAACCAAAAAAATACTTGACTCAGAGAATTGGGGTTTTTTTTTCTCTTAATGAAAACCATCTGGAAAGACCCTGAATATGGGCAAAGGACAAAATGCTTACATAAGTCTGCAGAGAGCAGAGGAACACCTGTATGAGAAGCGTTTTGTCCTGGTATGAGCAGCTTCTTGTTCTGATATTTTGGAGATGGTGAGTTTAAGGTTGGGGGGAATCAAACTCATCCATCCTCCTAGGGCCAATCCATTGGTTTCATCCAGAACCTAGCAGGGGCAAATCCAGAGAGGGTACAGTAATGCAGATGGGGGTTGTCAACCCCTGAGGTATAGTAATACAGATCCATCCCCCCTTTGATTCCTCCTCCATCCAAACTAAAAGCCAACTGCCTGGGATTAACTTAATGGCTCATTACCTTCTTCCTGATACCTGATAATTGCTCTCCACTCCACAGGTGTTAAAAACTGCTATCCATTTTAATGGTCCTGATGTCAAACTTCCCTTGCTTCTGCTGATGTCGATGTCTGTTAGCCATTCCTGGTAATCTCTCTCTCTTATTTCACAGCCCTGCCCTGCAGTCTGTTTTTAGCTCTAACTGAAAACCTTAGCTCATGTTTCATAGTTGGTAGGGTCAGAAGGGACCTGAGCATATCACCAAGTCTGACCCCCTGCCATGGGCAGGAAAGAATGCTGGGGTCAAACGACCCCAGCTAGGTGATTATCTAGCCTCCTTTTGAAGACCCCCAGGGTAGGAGCCAGCACCACTTCCCTTGGAAGTTGGCTCCAGATCCTAGCCGCCCTGACTATGAAGTGGTGCCTCCTGATACCTAGCCTGAATCTACTCTCAGTCAACTTATGGCCATTATTCCTTGTTACTCCCCGTAGTGCTCAGGGGAACAGGGACTCTCCCATGGCCTGCTGGTCCCCCTTGGCCAGTTTGTAGACAGCCACTAGATCCCCTCTCAGCCTTCTCTTGTGGAGGCTGAACAGGTTCAGGTCCTGCAGCCTCCCTCGTAGGGCCTGCCCTGCTGCCCCCGATCATGCGAATGGCCCTCCTCCGGACCCTCTCCATGCTGTCCACATCCCTCCTGAAGTGCAACGCCCAGAACTGGATGCAGTACTCCAACTGTGGCCTGACCCATGTCGCATAGAGGGGGAGGATCACCTCCTTGGACCTGCTCGTGATGCATCTGTGGATGCATGACAAGGTGCAGTTGGCCTTCCTGACTGTGTCCCCACATTGGAGGCCCATGTTCATTTTGGAATCAATGACACCAAGATCCTTTTCTGCCTCTGTGCTGACAAGAAGGGAGTTCCCCAGCTTGTAGGTCTGCTGCTGGTTCTTCCTCCCCAGGTGCAGTACCTTGCACTTGTCAGTACTGAATCCCATTCTGTTCTCATCTGCCCACCCCTATAACCTGTCTAGATCTAGTTGCAGCCTGTCCCTCTCCTTCAGCGTGCCCACTTCTGCCCACATTTTAATGTCATCCACAAATTTGAACAAAGTGCTTTTCACCCCCTTGTCCAAGTCACTGATGAAGATGTTGAACAGTGCGGGCCCGAGGACTGAGCCCTGGGGGACCCCACTGCCCACATCCTTCCAGGGAAGAAGACCCATCTACCACCACTCTCTGGGTGTGGCCCTACAGCCAACTGGCGACCCATTTGACTGTGTAGGCATCGATGCCACAGTCACCTAATTTCTTAATAAGAATGGGGTGAGAGACAGTGTCAAAGGCCTTCCTAAAGTCCAGAAAGACTACGTCCACCATGACACCTGCGTCCAAGAAATTTGTGACCTGGTCATAGAAGGCCACCAGGTTGGTCTGACAGGACCTGCCTCAAATGAACCCATGTTGGTTGCCCCTAAGCATGATCTCCCCTGCTGGTCCCTCGCAGATGTGCTCCTAGATAATTTTCTCAAATACCTTCCCCAGGACCAAGGTAAGACTAACGGGCCTGTAGTTTCCTGGGTCCTCCTTCCTCCCTTTTTTGAAAATGGGGACCACATTGGCCCTTTTCCAGTCTTCTGGCACCTCGTCAGAATACCACGAGTGCTTGTAAAGCTGTGCCAGGAGTCCTGCAATGACCTCTGCTTATTCCCTCAGCACTCTGGGGTGGAGATCATCAGGACCTGCTGACTTGAACACATCTAGACCCACCAGAAGTTCCCTGACTAGGTCCTCACTGACCCTGGGGCTGGCAGCACCTCCCCTGGGTCCCTCAGGGATCCCAGTGTGGGGGATGCCCTGGTCCCTGCTCAAGAAGATGGAGGCAAAGAAATTGTTAAAGAGGTTAGTTTTGTCATCTGGTGTGACCACCAGATTTCCTAGCGTATCCTGCAGAGGCCCTATGTTACCCATTACCTTCTTTTTTACCCTCTATGTATTTAAAAAAGGACTTCTCATTGTTCTTGATCCGGGTCACTAGTCCCAGTTCCATCTCCGCCTTAGCCATCCTAACAGCCCCCCTACAATCTCGGGCAATGGAGGTATAATCCTCCTTGGTGATGGCCCCTCGCTTCCATTGGGTTTACACCTCCTTTTTAGCTTTGAGACATTCCTGGATGCTTTTGGTGAGCCATGGGGGCTTTTGAGCACTGCTGCCCCCTTTGATCCATGTGAGGATTGTCACCCTTTGGGCTTGGAGGATCGTCTACTTCAGGAATGACCACTCTTCCTGGACTCCCAAATCCCCTCCCCTCTGGGACCTCAGTGCCTCCCCGACTAGTCTCCTTACCTCATTGAAATCTGCCCTCCTGAAGTCTAGGGCTGCTGCCTTGCTGCAAGACTTTGACACCCTGCCTTTGACATGTGAGGTAGTATTTACTCAGGTGTAGAAATGACCCACAGTGAAGTATTGGAGGCACTGTCAAGATGCTCAAGAAGGCTAGATTTTGTTTTATTAATTTGAATAAGAAATGTATGCTTAACTATAACAGCTACAGGGCTAATAACAATATCTTTTGACTATTTTCCCCAGTTTGTTGTGGGTTGTTTTGGGGGTTTTTTATAACATATATGCTAGCAAATCAGTGCAGGTTCCAATAACTATATTTGTTTTTTTGCTTTGAAGTTTGGTGGTGGGAGGAGCAGCAACAGTATTAATTGCCAGAGCTCTAGGAGCTCTGGCAATTAATTATGCTGCAGCTTGTTCCACCACCAGATTTCCAGCCCCCCTGGGGAGTCCCATGGGCAGGATGACATGGCTCCGGGGGCTAGATCTGGTTTACAGGCTTATCTTTGATACCCCTGCTTTAAGGGGTTCATAAGGCCTAATCTTTGTGGTAAGATAATGCTTTCACTTAGGGGCACTAATAAACTCCAAAACTACAGGGGTTAAACAAGGGGAACAGAAAAGAGCTCCAGTGAGTTTCCTGGTTTTGGAAAAGCAGTGCAGAGTGCACATGGACAGTACCTAGAGAGCTACCTTTCCTGTTTCAAACTGCTCTAATCTTCTGAAACAGCATACTGCTGCACCCAGTACCAGAGAATTACCCTCAGGATGCTCTGGGCATGTTATGGCCCTGTAACAAATGCCACTGGACTGAGTCAGAATCCCTGCCACATGACAGTAATGCTAAACTTGTTAATCCTGACCTGTGTGTTGCATCCCAATTAAGGCCCCTGGTCTTTTCAGACATACTGTGCTTGCTTATTGTCACTGTGACATACCTCTATATTCTGTTCCTCTGTCACTGACCAAGTATATCCTAACGACATTTCCAGAGTTAAACAATAGTGATGTAGTGAAATATGTTGTCCTTAAAACTCCCAAAGCAGTGACAGCTATTAGCATTGGTATCTTAGCGTTTGGTATCACTGCATTGTTTTCCATTGTGTTATGCTATATTTTAGAGTGTCGTTTTATACATAGTATATTTATATCATGTCACTTGGTGTCTTTAGAATATTATGTTATCATGTAACACACTACAGCAGATTACAGTGTTTGTTCAGTATCTTTGTTTCTAGTGCAGCATAGTAACTTTCCATAGTGCAGAAGTGTCCAGCCTGTAGCAAACATGCCATTAAGTGACA
This sequence comes from Alligator sinensis, assembly GCF_000455745.1. NCBI lineage: Eukaryota > Metazoa > Chordata > Crocodylia > Alligatoridae > Alligator > Alligator sinensis. The sequence goes on along the minus strand of NW_005842064.1, from coordinate 397,756 downwards.
CGGGCAGCCTCTGTGTGTGGTATGCGGCAGATGGGGGAGGGAGCAGGGAGAACAGCTGCAGATAGTCCAGGGAGCAGCATGTGCTACTGTGGTGTAGTCTATCAAGTTGTGATATAGCAGGGGTGGGCAAAATATGGCCCGTGGGCTGTATCTGGCCTGCCAGGCAATTCTATATGTCCTGTGGGGCCCCTCCGTAAGCCCTCAAGCCTTCTGTAGGATCTGGTCCTGGGCTGTCCCTCTGCAAGCCCAAGTGTGGCTCTGGTTGCTAACCAACCACCCCCAGACCCCAGCCTGGCCTGATCCACCCCAGCCCCAAGCCAGGGGGTGCTGGAGACAAGGAGCCTCTGCCTGGCAGAGGCATTTGCTGGTGACCCTGTGGCTGTTCCCAGCCTCCCTGCCCGTGAACCTGGAAATGAAGGTAAGGGCCCCCAGTGGCTTGGGGCCAGGGACTCCTGCTGGGGAAAAGGGGGTGGGAATGTAGGTAGGGTCGGAAGGGACCTGAGCAGATCATCAAGTCTGACCCCCTGCTTTTTTGACCTGGAGGGATGTGAGCAGTGGGGTCCCCCAGGGCTTGGTCCTCAGGCCTACACTGTTCAACATCTTCATCAACGACTTGGATAAGGGGGTGAAAAGCACCTTGTTCAAATTTGCGGATGACACTAAAATGTGGGTAGAAGTGGGCACGCTGGTGGACAGGGACAGGCTGCAACTAGATCTAGACAGGTTACAGGGGTGGGCAGATAAGGACAGGATGGGATTCAGTACTGACAAGTGCAAGGTACTGCACCTGGGGAGGAGGAACCAGCAGCATACCTACAGGCTGGGGAACTCCCTTCTAGTGAGCACAGAGACAGAAAAGGATCTTGGTGTCATTATTGATTCCAAAATGAACATGGGCCTCCAATGTGGGGACGCAGTCAGGAAGGCCAACCGCACCTTGTCATGCATCCACAGATGCATCATAAGCAGGTCCAAGGAGGTGATCCTCCCCCTCTATGTGACACTGGTCAGGCCGCAGTTGGAGTACTGCATCCAGTTCTGGGCGCCGCACTTCAGGAGGGATGTGGACAGCATGGAGAGGATCCAGAGGAGGGCCACTCGCATGATCAGGGGGCAGCAGGGCAGGCCCTACGAGGGGAGGCTGCGGGACCTGAACCTGTTCAGCCTCCACAAGAGAAGGCTGAGAGGGGATCTAGTGGCTGTCTACAAACTGGCCAAGGGGGACCAGCAGGCTATGGGAGAGTTCATGTTCCCCTGAGCACTACGGGGAGTAACAAGGAATAATGGCCATAAGTTGACTGAGAGTAGATTCAGGCTAGATATCAGGAGGCACCACTTCATAGTCAGGGCGGCTAGGATCTGGAGCCAACTTCCAAGGGAAGTGGTGCTGGCTCCTACCCTGGGGGTCTTCAAAAGGAGGCTAGATAATCACCTAGCTGGGGTCGTTTGACCCCAGCATTCTTTCCTGCCCATGGCAGGGGGTC
>NW_005842064.1:391478-395955 GCF_000455745.1 Alligator sinensis | reverse complement strand
CTGGGGAGAGCAGGGCAGCCCCTACAATGAGAGGCTACGGGACCTGAGCCTGTTCAGCCTTCACAAGAGAAGGCTGGGGGGGGGCCTTGTGACCATCTATAAACTCACTAGGGGGGACCAGAAGGGTTTGGGGGAGACCTTGTTTCCCCTAGCGCCCCCCAGGATAACAAGGAATAAAGGCCACAAGCTGTTGGAGAGTAGGTTTAGATTAGACAGCCGTAAGAACTACTTCACAGTTAGGGCAGCTAGGATCTGGAACCAACTTCCAAGGGAAGTGGTGCTAGCTCCTACCCTGGGGGTCTTTAAGAAGAGGCTTGATGTCTACCTGGCTGGGGTCATTTGAGCCCATTTTTCTTCCTGCCCAGGCAGGGGGTCAGACTTGAAGATCTACAAGGTCCCTTCCGACCCTACTTCTATGATTCTATGATCTGCTCAGGTCCCTTCTGACTCTACCTACTATGAAACTATGTGGGGAGCGATGTGCTATGGGGCAAGATGGGGCTGGCCCTACATGTTGCAGCAGCACATATGGGGATGGGTGGGGCTGAGCCCACTTGCTGCTACCATGTACAGCTGGGGACTGTGGTGGGAGCGCAGGAGCTGTACGTTATGGGGCTAGGCTGGCCCTGCATGCTGCCACCATGTGTGGCCAGGGACTTTCACAGGTGCATTATTGGGCTGGGTGGGGCTGGCCCCGCACACTGCCGACACGTGCAGCCAGCGACTTGGGTGGGAGTTGCGTGTTATGGGGCCAGGCAGGTGGCACGCCACCACCTGCAGCTTAAGGGACTCACACACTCCAAGGATGCTCCCCCACACCTCCTTCCCCCCACATGCCCCCACACCCTCTGCCACCACATACCCTGCACCCACACCTACCCACTATACCTACACCTCCCACACCCAATATACAAGAGTAAGGCTGTATTTTGAACTATTATGGAATCACCTTGACCCAAGGGGACAATAAGAACCCCCAGGCATGGGTCGTGGTGGAGACAACCCACTGCAACAATGGAAAAAAAAGGCCTGAGAAAAGGGCAAATTTGCCTCCCTCAGGCACAGCTGGACTGGATGAGCCACAGAGGGGTGCTTTTCTCTGCAGCTGGGGCCGGTGCGGCCCAATGATGTCAGCCAGGAACACTGCCCGTCAGGGATACAAGTCGGCAGTGGGGATGCAGGAGGGAGGTAGTTGCGGGACTGCCCCCGCCCCACCCCCGCCACTGGAATGGAGGTCCTGGATGCACACAAGGAGGGGCCAGAGAGGGGCCCAGCAGGAGGGTCCAAGGCCTGATTTAAAGGGCCACATCATCCTGGACAGCGAGGGAGTTGGCCCGGAGGAGGACGCTGAGAAATGGCGATGCCGGCAAACATAGGACGCGTGAGTGGGGTGTGGCCAGAGGCCCTTCCCTGGAATTGTGGTTCTTTAGTTAGATTTCAGTTACCTTGAAGCCCTGGGGCCAGAGACAAGGCCAAAGGGCAGACACTGAGAGTTGAGTGGGCCAGGGCCATTTAGAAGATCCGAACGTGGATAGACTAGACCCATCATCGAGGCCATCACACTGCCCCAGGCAAACCTGTGTGGTGGGAAGAAAGACTGTTGCAAACACTGGGGACTGGAGAGGCAGAGAGGGAGTGGGATACCACATCAAGGTGAAGTCAAATTGCCCATCATTCAGCAGTTCTGATGAGCTGGTGCATGGCTGGGGTGTAGGGGAGGTGGAGCCCCAGGAACACCTGCTAGTGATGACGCCCAGTGCGTTCCCCATGACAGAAGGGAACCCTACTACTGAACATTAGGGTTGTGCAAAGCAGGCCCTACTAGATTCAGGTTCATCCCAAATGGGGGACCGTGATTTGATTCGTTGATTCAGATCACTGTCCCCGATTCAATTTGGCTGAATCCGAATCTGAAGATTCGATGCTGATTTGGAGAATCAGCGATTCAGACACAGCTTTAAAGGTTTTTTTCTACATACCTCGAGGTACCAGGTGCAGCTTGTGAATGCTGTGATTCTGGGGTGGATGGGAGCATCCCACAGGAGCATGGAGGGGCCCTTGTATTCAATCAACCGCAGGTGGACCCTGGATGCCCCCCCAGAACCAGGAGGCACTAGTTGCCAAGCTGCGGGGCGGGGGTGGACCCCCACTGTGCTCCCCAGTGGACCCGGAAGTGGACTGGATGTGCTCCTGGTCCACTTCCGGGTCTGCTGCCAAGCACGCTGGGGAGTGCCCCGTGCTCCTTTGGGATACTCCATGCACCCCAGCATCTCAGCGTTTATGAGCTGCCTGGTACCTTGAAGTATGTAGAAAAAACATTTAAAGCTGTGTCTATGTCCAAATCGCTGAATCTTTCCAAATCTCTCTGATTCGATTTGGAGGGCTCCAATTTGATTCAGAGAGATTAAAGGGTCTTCTGATTCAGCCCAATCTGGTGGCCGAATCTGAATGGAATCTCCGCCAAATCGAATCAGCAACCGAAGCTTCGCACAGCCCTACTGAACAAAACACCCAAAATGTGGCAGGAAAGTACTGGGGTGTCCCCTGAGGAGAACATGACCCCATGTCATGACAGCAGGAGCCGTTTGCGTGGCAGGCCCCTGGTGTGTGCTCCAGAGCCGCATCGGAGAGGCTCCACGAAGTCAGGTGGGCGCGCACCTCTAGATACACTATGCAAACACACAAATCGGGACAAAATATTTTTTAATGAAAATTAAAATGTTATAACAGATGTTTGGGGGGTTTTTTGGTTTGTTTTTTTTAAGTATATGATTTTTTTTCCCCTCAGTTTCACAATAGCAACTCCCCTTCCCTCCCAAAAGGAATACTTCTGGGGCAATGGGAGGGACTTCAGGTGGCAAAGGTCAGGGGTTAGGGGTAGGACTTCTGGTCCCAAGATGGTGATCAGGGGGTGGGGCATCTGTCAAGGGGCAGGGCTACATCTTGCCCATTAAGATGCTTTCCAGCTGAAATAATTGCCCACCCCTGTGATTATAGCATGTTGGTCTATGTCTATGGTATCATGGAACAATACAACCTAAAGGTATGGAGCTTTAAGGTGGAGTAGGAGCACGTTATCCTATGTAGCATCACCTGTGTGTCATTGCATGGTTCATCAGCCCCAACTATTTTAAAATTAAGTTAGGCTCCTAGGAGGTGTAAGATTTCAAGAAAATATAAGAACCACAGTGGTCTTTTTGCAGACCTTTTTCATAGGGTTCTCAAGCATAAGGCCGACCAACAACTTCTGTTCCCCTGTCTCATAACACGTTGAATGACGAGGTAGAAAATTCAAAGCAAGTGGCCAGGAAATGCTTTTTCATGCTATGTGTTAGATGGCTGAACAAGTCACCTCAAGAAGGCTTGGGGTCACAAATATGCCCTGTGACATAAAAAGCAACAGAGAAAATGAGAAGAGGGCATTACACCATATGTTTGAGGGCTTGTGTCAGTCTCTAAGCTCTAGCAAGGCACCTTTGAGACAATGGGGTGGGGTGAAACCCCCTCTCTTCTGCCACCCCTGCCTTCCTGACCTACTGCCTACAGCTCCTTCTGAAGCAGCGTTTCTCAACCCGTGGGCTGCAGCCCAAAAGTGGGTTGCAAGAATACATGAAAGGGTCAGGCATGAACTTTAAAAATGGGTTCTCCTTTAAAGGTGAAAAACAGGGGAAACGTGGCTTCTCCCTGGCAGGCTGGCAAAGGTCCAGCCTGCAAGGGGCTGCTTATGCCCCCCTGCCCCACACACTGAGGGTCTAGGGGTGAGGGGCAGAGAGTCGGCGGTGAGGGGCACTGGGTCAGGACTGGCCATCGATGTTTACAAATGGGTCCTGGTACAAAAAAGGTTGAGAACCACTGATCTTGAGGGCAGTGGCAGAGGCAGGACACGGAGCTGGGGGCTTCTTCTCCAGTCTGTGGGGCTGTGTTCCCGCGCTTTGCTCTAACATTATAGTGACAAGCATCATCATTGCTTTGTTATTCTTACTGTCGTTATTTTCATTGATGCTGTTCTGCATTTCCAAAGCTCCCTAGGATACAACTACGCCCTCCCACTCCGCGCTGGCTCATTGAGCACTCCCCACCCCGCCTCTCCCTCACTTCACTAAAGGCGGGACGCAAACAGCAACGCGGATCCCGCCACGCATGCGCACCGCTACCGCAAAGCTCAGCAACTCCCCCCACCCCGCGTCCACTTCGGCGCGCGCAGGTATATCAGCCACGCCCCTGCCTACAACTCCCAGCAGGCCGCTGGGTAGAAAGCGCGCGGGAGGCGGTGGGACTCGGCCTCCCAGCATGGCGCGTGAGCCAGGAGCGGAGATTGAGGGAAGGGGGGTTGGCGCGCATGCGCAGTGCGCTCGGCGGGCACTGGGGCTGGCGGGGCTCTTTTGTTTGGCGGAGGCGGATCGCGAGCGGCCGGGCCTGCGGCGCCGCGCGCACCGGAGCGTTACCCGCCCCGCCCAGCCCGGTCCGACCCCGTCCC